>NC_052165.1:51582385-51936178 GCF_902713615.1 Scyliorhinus canicula | reverse complement strand
TGAAAACACAATTTCAAGAAACTAAAATTTCAAGAAACTAAAACACACACGTGATTTCCCCCCCTTATTTTTTGAGTAGAATAAAAAACAACATTCACAGAAACAGGCGCCCTTCATTCACAATATCCAAAAGTTTCCGTGAACTAGCCCCTCTTTTCGTTAAACAGTCTGATAGTTGATAGCTACTGTCAACCCATAAAATTTTTGTTATTTCCCCTCTGTCCAACATCTGCTTCAAACTTGCGATGTCTATCGTAACCTCTTTTCATTGACACTTTTTGTAGAGTGCACATTTTCCGACAGGGATTTATTGTCAATGTGACAGTCAATAGGTATATTACCCAAGTCCCCTAATCCCAAAATTTCTGTCAATATCTGACTTATATAAAAGGCCATATCCACCGTTTCCACTAAGCTCAATGTCTCAGCAGCCAAAGTGCTTTTGACCACTCTTATTTTCTTTGTTTCCCACACAAGAGGGCAACATTTACCATTGTTCCCCAAAAGGAAAATGATAAAACCTCCTGCGCTTGAAACTCCATCACATAAATTTGCATAGGACGCATCACTATAAACTATGAGATTCAAATGCCAAAGATCACTTAAAACCGGGAACTTCAAAACACTCTTGCATTTTTAGTTTGGCCAACACTTTATTTGCTCTTATTATGTCTTCCACTTTGGGATCATTCATTTTTGTACTAAACTCTAAGACATCAAAACTCACATCCGGTCTAGTCGGTCTACCTAACCAGTTCAGTTGCCCAATTAAATTTCGCTGTTGCTCTTTTTCTATCTCCGAAACTATTGTGTCTTTTTGTGAAATCCGGCCACGACTAATTGCTATTGGGCTGATGCTTTCCAAATAAGATTGCTGACGCAAAGTTACCCCTAACTTAGTCTGTCCGATGTCCAGTCCAATATATTTAAATGCACCGGAAGCCTGACTCCCAACCCTGAATTCTTTTCTCAAACCAGATTACAAAGGCTTCAAAATCACTAGTCCCGCCCCACAAAAAATCATCGACATGCATCATAAAGATGCCAGCAAGATTTCCGTTATAGTGCCAGTAAAACATTGCAGGATCCGCTTTCAACTGGCAACAGCCTAACTTTAACAAGACTGACCTTACCGAAAAGTACCACACTCTCGATGCATCATTTAATCCATATACACATTTGTTCAACTTCCAAAGTACCCCTTCTGTGTTAGCTGCTTCTTTAAGAGGACGGAGAAAAATGTCTCTCTGGAGCTGATGCCCCTGCAAAAAGGCAGCTTTTATATCTATAGATTTTCATTCCCATTCCTTTGTGGCTAATAGAGCCAAGAAGATCTTTAAAATAACCTTTCCTGCTGTAGGTGAATCTACCCTTAAATCCTGATCTTCTAAGTTTTCTTTAAATCCCCTTGCCACAAGCCTGGCCTTTGCCTTATAAGTTCCATCTGGAAGAACCTTTTCTGAAAAAATCCATCTGTGGGACAGAGCTTTTTGTCCCCTATTCGGTACTTCCGTGTATACCCCAAATTCACTCCAACTATGCAATTCTTGCTGTTTAGCATCTCTGATAACTTTTTCATCTAATTTATTTGAAGCCACCAAAATCTCACGTGCATGTGGGCTTCTACTTCTATTAGTATTCGTAGTCTTACTCCTGTTCCGAGATCTTGATAAACTACGTCCCCTCTCCTGCCTGGTATCTCGTTCTGTACTGCTACTGCTTGATCTTTCTCTTCTGTAGCGGGATATCCTTTCAATAGTTCTCGACCTTTTCCTGCAAACCTGTTCACTATCTGATGTACTGTTACTCGTTCTGGGTGAGTGCGCTTTACACTCAATTGGCTCTGTTTTATTCCTTAGCTCTAGAGTCGCTAGGTATCGTTAAGATACCGCCACAAGATTCAAGTTCAAGTTCAGACCAATGACTCAATACACCAATTAGTAAGTTCAAACAAGACACGTTTATTATTACACAGTTATTTACTACTCATGCATATAACACTAAAAGACTAGGCTATTCCTACCACTAACAGGCCAATACTTATCTGAAATAAGGGAACTGCCGGATCAGGGAACAATGGCTTCTTGCTTTGTCCTGGATCCGCTGGCTTCCAGTTGGTGTGGACTAAAGGGGTCAGGAGTGTCTACTCTCGTAGCGTGCGTTGTATGACACTTACTTGATGGCGGCTGCTGACCAGGTTTCTCCTTCTCTATGTCTTCTGCTGCAAAGGTGTTCTGTTGGGAGGGCCGGCTGGTCCATTGTGCCTGGGAATCACCGGGAATCACTCACTTAATATGCACAGCTAGTTAGTTACAATGCTGTCTGGTTTCTTTAGCAGCTAGAATACACGGGGGATTCTGCAAACTGCTTGTCTCTTTGCAACTGTCCATTTTTCCCTGTAACCTTTGCGTTCTTCCATTTTGTGTGAGGAAGTGGCCAACCCAGGTGGCTACAGTGCTATCTGAACTGGCACTGCGTTTCTGTGCCCTCCATTTTTGAACTTCGTTTTCCCAATCCATTGTCTTAACTTCCTCCCCTGAATGCTGTACATTCAACCAATGTTTATACTTTCCAGTGGCCTTCCCTGCTCTACTAATAACAGTTGCATCCTTCCATTGACTAGACCCTTCAGGCAAGTATGTCACTTTTGTACCAACCTTTGGTAGTTGCCGTTTCGGAAAAATGGCCTGATCTAATTTATCAGAAGTGTCGTGTTCCTCTACAGAAACCCTGTCTATATCAGTTAACTGGTCCTCAGTTCTGTAACACATGCGTACCAGATGACACTGGTTCCTCGTCATGCCTGTCTGCTCTGTCTAAATTTGAAAATTTGTAATCGGTACCCATTATCCTTGATGAATGTACCCTAACAGTTTGATTACCATATTGCAAAATAAATGTTTTGCCATCTATGCCTATGATCTTCACTGGGCCTTTTCATTCATTAGAATTGTCTCTCTTATAGTATACCATGTCTCCTTGCTGAAAAATGGCATCTGATGGCTGTACATTATGTCTTAAAGCTCTGCGAATTCTTTCAGAGACTTCTGCTTCCAAAAATGCTTTTCTACTGCTATGTAATGCGTTTAAATGTTCAGCAAAACCTGAACTAATTGTAGTCCCTTCCCAAGCTGGAGGCTGGTCATCCAAAATGGAGGGAATTTCAGGATTTCTACCAAACACTAATTGATAAGGACTATAGCCCCCAACCATCTGCAATGAATTCTTTGCATGTACCGCCCATGCTAAAGCCGAATTTAGCGTGCAGTTTGGTCGATCTCCCAAAATTTTCCGAAGCATGTCATCGATAACAGCATGATTTCTTTCGCAGACACCATTACTAAATGGGCTTTTTGCAGCTGTGTTCATAACTCTGATATTCATGTTTTCACACATATCCCTAAACTCATCATTAGCAAATTCTCCCCCATTGTCCGTAAAGAATTTTGCTGGTGGACCCATTTCTATCCCGATCCATTTTTCCACAATTTTATCCAAAATTACTCTCTTTTCTTTACTTCGTACAATCGTTGATTGACTAAATCTGGTTGCTAAATCTACAAAAGTCAAATAAATATATTATTTGCTTTATCCCAGATCTTAAGGTCCATGGCCACAATGTCATCAAATCCCTGGCCAAAGGTAGGGTTACTATCAGTCGTGCTGGTGTCCTTCTGTACTTCCTGCAAACTTCACAGCGATCACTAACCTGTTCTATCAGCTTAGTATAGTCGTCATCCCTTACCCCTGCATCCTTTAATACATTTTTCAGCCTCCGAGGAGACGGATGTGCAAATTGCCTATGCAGTTTTACTACAATAAGCTTTTTATCAGCTAAAGTCGCATTATCAACTGCCATTAACACATCCTTAACCACTCTATTTGAAATATTATTTGTCAATAATGGAATACAATAGTGTCCCTACTGTGTAAATTGTAAGTCCACCGTCTTCCCAAAAACTGTTGCCTTATCCTGGTCCATATCCAGCTTCATGTGTGCTTTCTTCATCGACGGTCTGCTCAGAAGCAAAGGTATCTCACATGATACAACATCCGTGCTAATGAAAAGATTCACTCCAGCAATATTGCAAGGGATCACCACTCTTTTCAGCGACTTCAGAGTATTATCATCCCCAAACCTGAAACTGGTGGAACTTTTAAATTCCTTAACCTGGTTACGATTTTCAGCATCCAAGGAGTCCAGATAACATTTTAACCAGTCAATCCCACACACAGTAGATGTGCAGCCACTGTCCAATACAGCACAGTTGAAAGATTCTGCAACCAACACTCTCATTACCGGCGTAAAACAGCTTCTTAATAGGACAATGCCTTCTTTCTGGTCACTATCTATTTCCTCTTCTGACTCTTCCGTGTCATGTGTCGCTTCAAATACTCTATCATAACGAGTTGGACAGTTGAAAGCATAATGGTATTGAGAGTCACATCGAAAACATCGATTTATCATACCCCGGGGAATTTCTGGGGTTCATCCTCCTAATGTAGGTTCTAACTGGGTTTCTGTCTTCATAATTTCCTTGTCTCGGTCTCCTTTTATAGTCTTGAGGCCTGTTCGTAGCCATACGATTTCGCTATCCTGTTAGTAGTGTATCTTCCATATTCTGCCTTATTGCAGGCTGACCTATTTGGGTCATCAGAGCCATTGGAATTGAATGTTTCCCCAAAATATTTTTTAAAAACTGTTGTCATCTGTTCGAATAAGGTATCGTTATCCGTAAACTGAACTCCTGTCAAAACCAAGAGCCTATCCATGTTGCTCACTCAAGCACAGTCAAGTAATTTAAAGGCCAACACAGACTGTGGAAATTCCAGCCTGTGTTTCTGCAGCCTTTTATAAAGTCTGCCAAATTCCATCATATAGTCTTCCATAGATAAATCCTCCTTTTTCCAGAACTTATCAAAATCCGACCATGCTTCATATGCACTTAACAAGTCATCTTTCTTATAAATCTTGCCATATAAAGTAATAAAGTCGCCAGACCTTCTTCTGAGTCTAACTCTTCCAATTCCAGCTCAGAAAGCACTTTGTTTCGGATTTTACTGCCATACGGTAAAGAAAGAGCCAATGCCATACCTTGCTTTCTCTTTCCTAAAGCAGTCACCTTAGTCCACATAATTACCGCACTTCTCCATTGGTTGTATGATTCCCTTTCAGAAAATAAGGGAGGATAATCATATCCGGCCATCTTCGTCCTGGGTTCAGCAATATATCCCTTTTTTTTTAACTCCTTGGTTTGATCTGGAAAAATTGTTTCTTTCAACCCTTCACATTTACACAGCAACCATCCTCTGCTACCAACTGTTAGACGTAATCGATGCTGTGGTATGAAGAGACAAAAAGTCCAGCTCCTTTTCACAAACACCTTTATTTCACTTTAACAGACCTGCACTAAACTCAATCATCACATCACCAGATCCAGAGTCCACCTGAAGCCCCTTTACATATCAGTGTCAATCATTGAACACTTAACATAAATGAGACAATCATTGAACACTTAACATAAGTGAGACAACTAATTGCAATGTCTCTTAACCCATTACTTAACAACCTTGAGGAGCTAGGCCCACGCCGGAGTGGTTGGTGCCCCGCCGGCCGGCGGAAAAGGCCATTGGCGCCACGCCAGCCGGTGCAGAAGGGATGTCATCCCCGCACATGCGCAGGAGAGGGGCTCACTTCCGCCTCCGCCATCGTGAAGACTCTGACGAACGCGGAAAGAAAAGAGTGCCCCACGGCACAGGCCCGCCCGCCGATCGATGGGCCCCGATCGCGGGCCAGGCTACTGTGGGGGCACCCTCCGGGGCCAGATCGCCCCGCGCCCCCCCCAGAACCCCAGAGCCCACTCGCGCCACCTGCCCGCTGGTAAGGTAGGTGGGTTTGATTCTCGCCGGCGGGACCGGCATGACAGCTGCGGGATTTCTGCCCATCGCGGGCAGGAGAATCGCCGTGGGGGGGCCCGCCAACAGGCGCGGCATGATTCCCGCCCCCGCTGACTCTCTGGTGCCGGAGCTTTTGGGAGACGGCGGGGGCGGGATTCACGCCGGCCCCCGGCGATTCTCCGACCCAGCAAAGATGTTTCCACTTGTTGGTAGTCCAAACCGAGGGTACATAATATAAAATTGTCCTTAATCTATTAATCAATCTAATGATTAAGTAGTTAGGGTGAATAGTATATGATGGGCGCATCCAAAGACCACGCTGTTCCCACAAAAACAGCTTCCTGCGGTGCAGCGTGGCCATTTACAGCCGGGAGACCCTGCTCTCCACGCCGATGCGATCTCGCGCGACGTTGCAATCTGAATGGGTGGGATCATGTTTTGGCAAATTTGCATATTAGAGCTAGGCAGTAAGCGTCACTCTAATCTGCAGATTCCCGAGGTACCTGAGTTTTTGGGATTCATCTCCTTCACCTCAGAGACTTTGGGCAAGCGCCGTTCAGCACTGGTATCCACAAACGGGAGCCAGACAGGATGGCACTCATGGGCGTCTCTTAGGGGATTGGAGGCCTCCAGCTGCACGCCTGCTGGTACCGCCTGGGCTCCCTGGCAGTGCCAGATTGGCATCCTGGCAGTGCTAGCCTGGCACTATGACAGTGCCACCTGGGTGCCAGCTTGGCACTGCCAAGGTGCAAAGGTGGCACTGGCAGCTGGCAGGGGCAATGCGAAGGTGCCGGGCTGGCATTTTCTTTACACACATGATCGGGCCGGGGATGCATTGTGTGAGTCTTGGGGGGTGGGTGCACAGGGGGCAGGACTCCCATTGTGCGTTCGGGCTGGGTTAAGGTTGGGGATCGTTTTGGAGGCCTCGGAGATCGGGATGCCATTTTAAAATGGTGTCCCGATCTCTCGCTATAATGGGGAGTTCCCCACTGTACAAAATGGGGCTATGTGTGGCTTCGGATGTGCCTTCCCCGTTCAGGCCCCTTATACAATGCGAGTCGCGTTGAATAGCCATGTGTTTCTCGGCACTGCGAACGCTCGCTAGGGGACTCTTCCATTTTGGGAGAATTGCGGCCTACTTTTTAAGGGAAATCTAGATAACGGAGGGAGGAACGAGAGAGAAAGGAATAGAATATTATGCAGATAGTCGAGAATAGTTAGATTATGCAGACGGGAAAGAGGCTCATGTAGAGCATAAACACCAGTACAGACCAGCTGGAAAAACATACCGATTCTTTGCAATAATTCCCTATAATTCTGTGTATGGATGACTTATAAATGCCATGTAAACCTCTGTGGTTCTATGATCCTGAGGGAAATTTACAAAAACAAATCAATAACTTGAAAGGCTTGAGGCTGGGATCTGATTTTCAAATTAGAACACATTTTGGGGTTGAGTTGATGTTGAAAATTTTGTCTACTAGTTTGATATCACCTGGACGCAAACATTTGCATGAAAGCAACACAAATAATAAAGACGTGCTGCATCGGGCCCATATGTCTGTGAATCGGATGAGTAGGTTCTTTGGGGGTGAGGACAGGTGCACCAGGTGTTCGGGGAGCCCAGCGAATCATGCCCATATGTTCTGGGCATGCCCGGCACTGGAAGAATTCTGGAAGGGGGTGGTGGGGACGGTGTCGAGGGTGGTTGGATCCAGGGTCAAACCAGGTTGGAGACTCCCGATTTTTGGAGTTGCGGCGGAGCCGGGAGTGCAGGAGGCGAAAGAGGCCGGTGTTTTGGCCTTTGCGTCCCTAGTAGCCCGGCGGAGGATCTTGATGCAGTGGAAAGATTCGAGGCCCCCAAGTGTGGAGACCTGGATCAGTGACCTGGCGGGATTTATAAAATTGGAGAGGGTCAAATTTGCCCTGAGAGGATCAGCACAAGGGTTCTATAAACGGTGGCAGCCTTTTCTGGACTTTCTGGCTCAAAGATAGGTATCTTGGCCAATAGCAGCAACAACGTGGGGGGGTTCTTTATTATTGTTTCTATTTTTTCTATGGTTATTTAACTTAATATTGTGTTAATTTAAGTTGTTGTTAATATATTTTGTTGTTCATTGAGGATGGGCGAATATTTATGACTGTTATCATTATTGTTATTGTTGGTATTTTATTTCGGTTCGTTGTTATGTAAATACCCAAATTTGTCAATAAAATTATTATTTTTTTAAAACAAATAATAAAGGCTACAGTGCTGCCTTAGGTATTGTCCACCTGTCATCACAAAATATTAGTACTTGTGTTTTCAAACATAATTTTATATAGGGTCGATAGATAGTATATTCACTTTTCATAAAATATGATATTTATTGTTATATAAAATAATTTATTTTCTGCCATTTACAGCGCCAATGTGTGGAGTATGCCCTAAAGGCTCGGCCTCTTCGGCGGTATATCCCAAAGAATGCTTACCAGTATAAAGTGTGGTATGTCGTAAATTCCACCTACTTCGAATACCTGATGTTTGTTCTGATACTACTGAACACAATTTGCTTGGCAATGCAGGTAGGACAAAGAGAAATATGGGAATTCAGTGACCTTTGTTTAAATGGGATTAATGCATGCTTCTAGTGAAATTATACCAGCAGTTTGGGAGCAGTTCTGAGAAATCTAACAGTCATTGTTTTTGGAAAACCAATAATTTTTATTTGGTACTTTTTTTGCTAATGGATTAAAAAGTCCCTTGTGCATGTTTATCCATGATACATAAAACTATTTTTAAATGAATTCCAATGAAATTATCAATACAACTGAATAATGCTGGCCTGTACCTCAGCTTGCTATTTATTTATGAGACATTAGGATATATTGTATCTCCTGCATAGAGCACAAAGAGAAAGATTGGGCATGGAAAAGCATACCCCACTAATGCAATGCTTTACATGCAGGCGCTAAAGATTTAAATCAATATTTTCACATTTTGTAAGCGGTTTTATTGTTTTAGCAGTGAAATTGGTACTTTCCTACCCTTTTTGAGGAGGGAGGAGGATGAGGCTGTTTTCAAAATTAAATACCCTTCAATAAATTGCACGCACCTTAATCATCATATTGTTTTCAGGACCCACTATTCCATCACCATTGTCCAGAATTTGGATACTGATTTCTCTGGCAGCTTGCTCTGCTGGTAAAGGATCAAATAAATGTGTGTGAAAGTAATAATGGTGTCACCACCAAAGGAACACAAGAATTTCTAGACAATATAAGATCTTGATCCATCAAGCTTGCCCTTTACCATTCCAGACACTTTCAGTCCTCAATGTTATTATGCAGTAAATCAGACAGCAACACACATGTGCTGTTAAATGTGAAGGCCCAGAAGCTGCTGCCTATTAGGCATTGAAATCCATATAAAGGTATGAAGTTGCTGTACTTATCCACCAGTTACCCCTAAACATGGCAGAAAAAGGTAGGGATGATGCATTCAGGCATAAGTAAAATTTTAATGGTATAATAAGTCTTAATTATTGCAAAACAACCTTCTCTGGATCTGAACATTCAATTTTACAAGTAGAGTTTCATTTAACTGTTTACTTATTTCGATAACTGTTATTTGTCTTTTGCTGAAGAAGGCCATTGTTGAAAAATATGTGAAGTAAAATTATGTGATATGAATCGCCTCATTGCAAATCTTTGTCCTCAATTTAAAGATTAATTTACTTGTTCAGCAACTGGCCTGTTTATTAGTCTGCATTTACTCAATATGCAAAGAAGTCATGAAGATTGCAAAGTTTAACAAAAAGACATAGAAAATGGCTTTGCTGAGACATCCATTTGGAAGCACTTAAAATTAATAGCACTTAAATCAAATCCTTGGATCCCAAAAGAGTATTTTTTTTTAAATTACCTGCTGTAGTAAGAATGAAATTTCCATTTTGAATGAGATCCTGAATTATTATCTAATTCTTTATTTCTCTTTTAAGCATTTCGGCCAGTCAACGAAATTTAGTCAAGCCATGGATGTACTTAATATGCTCTTCACCGGACTCTTCACAGTTGAAATGATTTTGAAGTTAATTGCATTCAAGCCCAGAGTATGTATTGCAAACATTTTTCCTACCTTTCTTAACTGATCTGTATATTAGCCTTTGATCATTCATTAGTTTGCCTTAGAAACCAATGTATTATTAAAACATTGTCAGATAGATAGTGTATACAGATGCATACTAAGCTTGTCTCCATAATAATATTCTGCTGTCTAGTGATGCTAAGCAGACAATGACCTGATTCAGCACACTGTACCCCAAAGCTTTTCACACTGAGGGTTTGCATATTGGTACTATTTACACTTGAAATAAAATCAAGTGCTGATGCTATATAAAATTCTAAGAATACCCTATATTATTCCTTCCTTCTAATCATAACCACCCAGAGGACAATATGCCATAAGCAGCTTTTCAAATGTATTAAGCACAGCAGTGGCCGGGCCATTGATGCTTATAAAACTTTGTTTTGATGAGTAAACCTGTCTTTAGTACTTCAAGTGATCGATTCTTAGTAAGAAAAAATGTGGCTGCAATTTTTAACCAAGTTGAGAGAGGGAAAGTGGAGCTGGTGTGAGCAGCAACCTATGGCAACATTAGGCCTGAGTAATTTTAACTTTTGGTCTCACCTGCATACAACTCTTACTTGGAAAATAATGACCAGTGCATTATTAAGCCACAGAAGGAAGTCGCTCCCTGTGGGACTGAAGTTTTGGCCACTGTCGTGATCTCTGTGTATCAATATACATGATCAATGTATGATCAATGTATGTAAAACTAGTACAGTCAATTCAACACGAGATGTCTCACTATCAGGTGGTATAAAAAGAACTTTCCCCCTCTTTCTGAGAGAGTGTGCTTCAGGAAAGTGAACAGACAAGACATAGAATAGCTAGAGAGAGAAGTTATGTTATGTTAGCCCTACCTACCATCTTTGTTTGAATCAGTAATACCCACATGTTCTGCTGCCATTTCGTTTGTTTAGCCACCTTCTCAAATGAAATGAAAAAGGCTTCCACCTCCTTCTCTTTTTTTTTATAAATAATTTTTATTGAAATTTTTACAAAATATAAACATCTTAACTCTATTAACGTACAACCGCGGTAACACCCCATAAACAATGCCCCCCAGCTTCAAGAGCAACTTCAAACAAAAGGAAGAAACAAAAACAAAGAAAAAGAGAAAAGAAAAAAAAACAAACAAAGGAGAGAGATAGCACCTTCCACAAACCCTTGTGC
Organism: Scyliorhinus canicula; assembly: GCF_902713615.1. Classification (NCBI taxonomy): domain Eukaryota; kingdom Metazoa; phylum Chordata; class Chondrichthyes; order Carcharhiniformes; family Scyliorhinidae; genus Scyliorhinus; species Scyliorhinus canicula. The sequence goes on along the minus strand of NC_052165.1, from coordinate 51,925,002 downwards.
ACAGTTCTCCCTCCCCCCAATCCTTACCCCATCCCCCCCCCCCCCCCCCCCCGAGATCCAGGCCTCCACGCTTTGGGGGCCTCGCATCCTTCCATTGGAGCAAGATCCTCCGCCGGGCTACTAGGGACGCAAAGGCCAGGACCCCGGCCTCTATCGCCTCCTGCACTCCCGGCTCCACTGCAACCCCAAAAATTGCGAGTCCCCAGCCTGGCTCGACCCTGGATCCCACCACCCTCGACACCGTCTTTGCTACCCCCTTCCAAACTCCCCCAATGCTGGGCACGCCCAAAACATATGGCCGTGGTTCGCTGGGCTCCCCGAGCACCTAGCACACCTGTCCTCGCCCCCGAAAAACCTACTCATCCTTGTCCCAGTCATGTGGGCCCTATGCAGCACCTTGAACTGTATGAGGCTAAGCCTCGCACAGGAAGAGGAGGAATTCACTCTCTCCAGGGCATCCGCCCACGTCCCCTCCTCAATCTCCTCCCCCAGCTCCTCTTCCCACTTCCCCTTCTGTTCCTCCACCGAGGCCTCGTCTACCTCCTGCATTACCCGGTATATGTCCGAGATCCTCCCTCCTCCGACCCACACCCCCGAGAGCACCCTATCCCCACCCCTCGTGGGGGCAGCAAGGGGAACCCCTCCACCTGCTGCCTGGCAAACGCCCTCACCTGGATGTACCTAAACATGTTCCCCGGGGGGAGCCCAAACTTCCCCTCTAACTCCCCCAAGCTCGCGAACCTCCCCTCCACAAACAGGTCCCTCAACCTCCTAACCCCTGCCCTGTGCCAGCCCAGAAATCCGCCATCAATGCTCCCTGGGGCGAACCGATGGTTCCCCCGTATTGGGGCCTCCATCGAGCCCCCATTTCTCCCCTGTGCCATCTCCATTGCCCCCAAATTTTGAGGGTAGCCGCCATCACCGGGCTTGTGGTATACCTCGTTGGAGGGAGCGGCAACGGCGCCGTTACTAGCGCTTCCAGGCTCGTGCCCACACAAGACGCCGCCTCCATCCTCTTCCATGCTGCCCCCTCCTCGTCCATTACCCACTTACGCACCATCGCTGCGTTGGCCGCCTAGTAGTACCCACAGAGGTTGGGCAACGCCAGCCCCCCCCCCGATCCCTGCCTCATTCCAGGAACACTCTTCGAACCCTTGGAGTCCCATGCGCCCACACAAAACCCGTGATACTGCTGTTGACCCTCCTGAAAAAGGCCTTTGGGATAAAGATGGGGAGGCACTGGAACAAGAACAAAAACCTCGGGAGTACCGTCATCTTAACGGTCTGCACCCTCCCCGCCAGTGACAGCGGTAACATATCCCAACTCTTAAACTCCTCCTCCATCTGCTCCACCAACCTTGTGAGGTTGAGCTTGTGCAGGGCCCCCCAACTCCCAGCCACCTGGACCCCTAGGTACCTGAAGCTCTTCCCTGCCTGCTTCAGTGGGAGCCTACTAATCCCCTTCTCTTGATCCCCCGGATGCACCACAAACACCTCGCTCTTGCCCAGGTTCGGCTTATACCCCGAGAAACCCCTGAATTCCCCAAGGATCCTCATCACCTCCGGCATCCCCCCCACCGGGTCCGCCACATACAGCAACAGGTCGTCCGCGTACAGTGACACTCGATGCTCCTCCCCACCCCGCACCATGCCCCTCCAGTTCCCTGACTCCCTCAATGCCATGGCCAGGGGCTCAATTGCCAACGCGAAGAGCAAGGGGACAGGGGGCAACCCTGTCTCGTCCCCCGATGCAGCCGAAAGTACTCCGACCTCCTCCTATTCGTGGCTACACTTGCCATCGGGGCCTCGTAGAGCAGCCTCACCCACCGAATAAACCCCTCCCCAAACCCAAACCTCTCCAACACCTCCCACTCCACCCTATCGAAGGCCTTCTCCGCGTCCAACGCCACCACTATCTCCGCCTCCCCTTCCACCGCCGGCATCATAATGACGTTGAGGAGTCTTCGCACATTTGTGTTCAGCTACCTTCCCTTCACAGACCCCGTCTGGTCCTCATGTATGACCCCCGGCACACAATCCTCTATTCTAGTGGCCAGGATCTTTGCCAGCAGATTGGCATCAGCGTTCAGCAACAAAATCGGCCTATATGATCCACACTGCAGAGGGTCCTTGTCCCGCTTCAGGATCAAGGAAATCAGCGCCCGCGACATAGTTGGGAGCAAAGCCCCCCCCCCCCCCCCCCCCCCCCCCCCCCCCCACCCCCACCCCCCATGCCTCGTTAAAGGTCCGAACCAACAGGGGGCCCAACAGGTCCAAATACTTTTTATAAAATTCCGCCGGAAACCCGTCCGGCCCCGGCGCCTTCCCCGACTGCATGCTCCCTATCCCTTTGACAACCTCCTCCAACTCGATCGGTGCCCCTAGTCCCTCCACCCGCTCCTCTTCCACCCTCGGGAAACGCAACCTGTCCAGGAAGCGCCCCATTCCACCCTCCTCCACCAGGGGCTCAGAGCGGTACAGTTCCCCATAAAAGTCCCTGAAGACCCCATTTACCTCTACCCCCCTCCGCACCACCTTCCCAGAGCTATCCCTCACTCCCCAATCTCCCTGGCCGCGTCTCGCTTCCGGAGCTGGTGCGCCAACATCCTGCTCGCCTTCTCCCCGTGTTCATACACCGCCCCCTGTGCTTTCCTCCACTGGGCCTCCGCCTTTCTGGTCGTCAGTAGGTCAAATCTGGCCTGTAGGCTATGCCTCTCCCCCAGCAATCCCTCCTCCGGGGCCTCCGCATATCTCCTATCCACCTGCACCATCTCCCCTATCAGTCTTTCCCTTTCCCTCTGCTCCCCCCTCTCCCTATGGGCTCGGATGGAGATCAATTCCCCCCTCATCACCGCCTTCAATGCCTCCCAGACCGTCCCCACCCGAACCTCCCCGTTATCATTGGCCTCGAGGTATCTCTCAATACACCCCCGGACCCTCCCGGCCACCTCCTCCTCTGCCAGCAGTCCCACCTCCATGCGCCAGAGCGGACGTTGGTCCCTCTCTTCCCCCAGCCCGAGGTCCATCCAGTGCGGGGCATGGTCCGAAATGGCAATGGCGGAGTATTCCACTTCCTCCACCCTCGGCACCAGCCCCCTGCTCAGGACAAAAAAGTCAATCCTCGAGTAGGCCTTATGTACATGGGAGAAAAACGAGTATTCCCTGGCCCTTGGCCTCTCAAACCTCCAAGGGTCCACCCCCCCCCAATCTGGTCCATAAATCCCCTCAGCACCTTAGCCGCCGCTGACCTCCTACCCGTCCGGGACTTGGATCGATCCAATGGGGGATCCAGCACAGTGTTAAAGTCTCCCCCCATGATCAGGCCCCCCACCTCCAGGTCCGGAATGCGGCCCAGCATACGCCGCATGAACCCCGCATCGTCCCATGAACCCCGCATGAACACTACCCGCTCCCCCTGCAGCTTGCCACTCACCATCACGTACCTCCCGCCACTGTCAGCCACCACCTTCAACGCCTCAAACGACACCTTCTTCCCCGCCAGGATCGCCACCCCTTTACTCTTCTCGTCCAGCCCTGAGTGGAATACCTGGCCCACCCACCCCTTTCTCAGCCGGACCTGGTCCACCACTCTCAGGTGTGTCCCCTGGAGCATGGCCACATCCGCCTTCAGTCCCTTCAGGTGCGCAACTACTCGGGCCCTTTTGACCAGCCCATTCAGCCCCCTCACATTCCAGGTTATCAGCCGGATCCGAGGGCTCCCTGCCCCCTTCCCCTGCCGCTTAGCCATACCCTATCCCTTGCCCACCCCCGGCCAGCGTCCCACACTCTGCCAGTTTCCCACGGCGGCACCTCCCCCCCTCCAGCACTCCCTGCATCCTCCAGCTCCTCCTGACCGTTTCAGCAGCAACCCGGTAACCCCCCCCCCAGGCTAGGACCCCTCCTAGCCGCGCCCCCCCCTCTACAGCACTCCCGTGAGCCAGCTATCTTCTGCTGACCCCGGCGGCTCCTGCCCTACTTTCGGCTCCTCCCAACGTGGGACTGCCCCTCCCCCATAGTGCCCCTCAACCAGTCCACCCTCCCCCGCGGGAAAAGAAAACCCCGCCCCCCTCCCTCTCCCAGAGCGGGGACCCCACAGAAAGCCCGCGCTTTCGCCCTACCGGGCCCCGCCTCCTCCAGGGCCACTCCCATTGTCAGTCCCCCCCACCAGCTCCCCAAACACCCCGTTTACCCCTCAGTCCAAACCCGTCCACCCAACTCCTGCTAGAAAACCCATAAAGAAAACACCCGTACGTCATCACCCCACCCACCCTACGGCCACCCCACATCATACCCTAAACCCCGCAGATACACATACAGTATAAATAAATACAGTATTCCACAGCATCCCCCATCCGGGGGACCCTCAGTTTGAGTCCAGTTTCTCGGCTTGCACGAAGGCCCACACCTCCTCCGGGGACTCAAAATAGTGGTGCCGATCCTGGTAGGTGACCCACAGACGCGCCGGCTGCAGCATTCCAAACTTCACCTTCCGTCTGTGGAGCACCGCCTTCGTCCGGTTAAACCCGGCCCTCCGCCTCGCCACCTCCGCACTCCATTCCTGGAAGATCCGCACCTCCGTGTTCTCCCATTTGCTGCTCCGCTCCTTCTTGGCCCACCGGAGCACACACTCACGATCCACAAACCCGTGGAACCTTACCAACACCGCCCGCAGCGGCTCGTTCGGCTTGGGCCTCCTAGCCAGAATTCTGTGGGCCTCCTCCAACTTCAGGGGCCCCTGGAAGGACCCAGCCCCCATCAGCGTGTTCAGCATCATCACCACATAGGCCGCTAGGTCCGACCCCTCCAGCCCCTCCGTGAGGCCCAGGATCCGTAAATTCTTCCTCCTCGACCGGTTGTCCAACTCCTCGAACCGCTCCTGCCATCTTTTATGGAGCACCTCGTGCACCTCCACCTTCCCCACCACGGCCACGACCTCGTCGTCCCTCTCGGCGGCTTGCTGCTACAGCTCCCGGAACGCAGCCCCCTGGGCTGTCTGGGTCTCCGTCAGTTCCCTGTTGGTTACCTTGATGGACTCCAGCAGCTCCACTTTCAGATCCTGGAAGAGGCTCAGCAGAGTCGTCTGGACCCACTTCTTCAGTTCTTCGAAACTTTCGCCGGCCGCCATTTTGTCCTGCGGGTCCCGATTTTTTTCAAAAGTTTTTCCTCCCGATTCTCTCCCTGCTCCGCTCCTGGTCTGCACCATGGGACCTCTGGGGAAACTCCTGGCCTCTTCCCCCGTCGGGATTTGCCTCTTAAGCTCCATTGGGGGCCTTTAAAAAAGCCTCGAAGTCCGTTTTTTTTCGGGAGCCTCCGAACGTGCGGCTCAGCTGGTCATTGCCGCTACCGGAAGTCTTCCACCTCCTTCTCATCAAACCTTGGCGATGCTTGGGCATATTTAAATAGATCCCCACCAAGCCTCCGACTTTGATGCTCTTTCTCTTTATTCTCATCACTATCCTCAAACTGTTCATTTCCCTTTAAATCCGCCAATCTTAACTGTCATGTTTCATGGCCATTTTCCAAAGTTCAAACTCTCTCTCTCTTTCTTTTTCCTCTCTATCTCTTTCTTTTTCCTCCCTATCTCTTTCGTATTCAAGCTGCTTTAATTCGTTCTCATGTTCCATTTGTTTAATTTGTAACTAAATTTTTGCCATTTCCAATGAGTCAAACTGTATCTCAGGCAATTTTAAATGCTTAGCCACCGCCATAATTAACTAATCTTTTCGCATTTTGTCAGGTAATGTTAACTGAATGTTTTTGCCAAATCTAACAGTCTGCTTTTAGTCTCTGTCCGTAGGGTACTGCGTGTGACCGTCTCCACCCGCAAAAACTTCAGAGGCTCTGAAAGAGCATTTGTCCACAACACACTCCCTACTTAAACTAAAATACCACACCTGAGAAGCAACCACAATATGCTCACCCCTCACTGTCTTTAAGTTCACTAAGCCAATCCAATAGATAGACTATTATCCCGGACAAGCCCCAAATTTGGCATGGGCCAGGGTTTAGAGAACCCCAAAGTGTATCGTGGAGTTCACCTGACCCACAACTTTTAATAGATTGTGGTATAGGGAGCACATGGCCCACTCATTTCGTAAAGGTACTCTCACATGACACTATTGTATTTTCTTTTTTTTTAATAAACATTTTATTGAGGTATTTTTGGTTTTACAACAATGACAAAATATACAATATACATGAGTCTATAAACATAGTGCAAAAAGCCTGCTTCCTCCCTTACAGGTCCCACCTTTATTCACCCCCCAACTCTAAGCTAAACTAACCCCTCCCCCCATCTGCTGATGATTAATTTTCTGCAAGGAAGTTGACGAACGGTTGCCACCTCCGGGCAAACCCTAACAGTGACCCTCTCAAGGCGAACTTGATTTTCTCCAAACAGAGAAAATTAGCCATGTCAGATAACCAGGTCTATGACTTTGGGGGCTTTGAGTCCCTCCAAGCTAATAATATTCATCTCCGGGCTACCAGGGAAGCAAAGGACAGAATGTCTGCCTCTTTCTCCTCCTGGGTTCCCGGATTTTCCGACATCCTGAAAATCGCTACCTCCGGACTCGGTGCCACCCTTCTTTTGTACACCGTGGATATGACGTCTGCAAACCCCTGCCAGAATCTCCACACCTTTGGGCTGGCCCCTCCGCACATCTTGCAAACCTATCTTCTACACCAAAGAACCTGCTCATCCAGGCCACTGTCATGTGAGCCCGGTGAACGACCTTAAACTGTATCAGGCTGAGCCTGACGCATGTTGTGGTCACGTTGACTCTACTCAATGCATCCGCCCAGAGACTATCCTCTATCTCTCCTCCTATCTCCTCTTCCCACTTGCGCTTCAGCTCCTCAGTCTGCGTCCCCTCTGACCCCATGAGCTCCTTATAGATGTCGGAGACCTTCCCTTCTCCCACCCACACTCTGGAAACTACCCTGTCCTGTATCCCCCTTGGTGGTAGGAGCGGGAAGGTTGAGACCTGTCTAGGAAGGAAGTCCCGCACCTGCAGGTGCCTGAACTTGTTTCCCCTCGCCAATCCAAATTTTTCCTCCAGCTTACTCAAGCTAGGAAAGCTACCTTCTATAAACATATCTCAATTGCTGCCCTCTGCCATCTCCGAAACATCCCATCCATTCTTCCCATGGCAAACCGGTGATTATTGCAGATTGGAGGCCAGACCGATGCTCCCTCCGCTCCCACATGCTCCCTCCATTGCCCCCAGACTCTCAGGGCTGCCACGGGCTGGTGGAATACCGTGCTGGCGGGAATGGCAGAGGCACCATTATCAACGCCCCCAAACTGGTGCCCTCACATGAGGCCACCTCTATATGCTCCCATGCCAACCCTACCCCCACCACCCACTTCCTGACCATGGCTATATTCGCTGCCCAATAATAGTTACTGAAGTTTGGCAGTGCCAGCCTGCCCTCTCCCCGGCTCCGCTAAAGCATCCACTTTTTTACTCGCGGGGCTTGCCCGCCCATACAAAGCCAGTGATAACTTTGTTAACCTGTTTAAAAAAGGTCCGTGGAATAAAGATGGGGAGACACTAGAACACAAACCGGAATCTCGGAAGGACCGTCAGCTTTGCCGTCCGGAGCGTCGCAGCTAATCACAACAGGGGTGGGTCCCACCTCCGAAAATCGTCCTTCATTTGGTCTACCAGACGGGCCAGATTAAGTTTCTGCAACCGTTCCCATTCCCGCGCCACTTGGATGCCTAGATACCTAAAACTTCCCCCTACCACTCTAAATGGCAGACCCCCCCCCCCCCCCCCCCCCCCCCGTCGCCTCTCCTGTCCCCCTGCCTGGAATGCAAATATCTCGCTTTTCCCCATATTTAGTTTGTACCCTGAAAATCGGCCAAATTCCCCCAGAATCCGCATGATTTTTTTCCATCCCCTCCACTGGGTCCGATACATACAGGGGCAGGTCGTCTGCGTAAAGCTGTGTCCCCCCCCCCCCCCCCCCCCCCCCGGACCAACCCCTTGTGGCTCTCAGTACAATTGCCAGCGGTTCTATAGCTAGCGCAAACAACAGTGGGGAGAGGGGTCATCCCTGACTCATCCCCCGATGAATCCTAAAATAGTCCGATGTTGTCCTATTCGTCCGTAAGCTCACCACAGGAGCCTGATACAGCAACCTGACTCAGTCGATAAAGCCCCGCCCAAATCTGAACCGTCCCAGTAACTCCCACAGATATTCCCATTCTACTCAATCAAAAGCCTTCTCTGCGTTCATTGTGAGCACTACCTCCACCTCCCTACCTTCTGGGGGCATCATGATTGCGTTTAGCAACCTTCTTACATTGGACACCAACTGCCTTCCCTTAACAAACCCCGTCTGGTCCTCCCCAATCACGTCCGGAACACAGTCTTCAATCCTAGAGGACAAAATTTTGGCCAACAGTTTGCCGTTCACATTCAATAGGGATATCGGCCTGCAGGACCCACACAGCTCCGGATGCTTATCCCGCTTCAGGATCAGCGAGATCGTGGCCTGTGACATCGTCGGGGGAAGCACCCCTCTCTCCCTTGCCTCATTGAATGTTCTCATCAACAGCGGCCCCAATATCCCAGAGAACATTTTTTAGAACTCCACTGGGTACCAATCCGGCCCTCGGGGCTTTACCCGATTGCATGGCCTTCAGCCCCTCCGCTATCTCTTCGAACCTGATCGGGGCCCCTAGCCCTTCTACCAGCTCCCCATCCACCTTCGGGAAATCCAGCCCCCCTAGAAAGTGCCTCATCACCTCTGGCCCCAATGGGGGTTCCAACCCATACAGCCGACTATAAAACTCCTTAAACGCCTTATTCACCGCTGCTGAGTCTCCAACCAGGTTCCCGTCTCCATCCTTTACTTTTCCTCCTGCTGCCTCCCTCTTTCTATTCTGCTGTGCAAGCATTCTGCTGGCCTTCTCTCATAAATCGCCCCCCCCCCTCGCATTTCTCAGCTGATACACCGCCCTTCCTGTGGTTAACAAGCCAAACTCCGCCTGTAGCCTCCGCCATTCCCTTAGGAGCCCTGGCTCTGGGGTCTCCGCATACCTCCTGTCGACCTGAGGTATCTCCTTTACCAGTCGGTCCGTCTCTGCCCTGCCTACCTTCCTGTGGGCCTGTATCGAGATCAGCTCCCCTCTAGCCACCGCCTTCAATGATTCCCAGACAACCGCTGCAGAAATTTCCCCCATGTCAGTGGCCACCAGGTAATTCTGAATACATTTCCTCAACCGCCCACACACCTCCTCGTCCGCTAAAAGTCCCACTTCTTATCTCCATTGCGGGCGCTGGTTACTGTCTTTACTAACCTGTTGGTCAACCCAGTGCAGGGTATGGCCTGAGATTGTGATCGCTGAGTACCCCATGTCCACCACCCCCGTCAGTAGAGCCCTGCTCAGAATAAAGAAATCAATCCGGGAGTACACCTTATGCACATGTGAGTCGAAGAAAAACTCCTTTACGCTTGGCTGCCCAAATCTCCATGGGTCCCCCCCTCCATCTGCTCCATGAATCCTTTTAGCTCCTTAGCCATTGCTGGCACCCTGCCCGTTTTTGAGCTTGACCGGTCTAAACCAGGGTCAATAACTGTGTTGATGTCCCCTCCCATGACCAACTTATGCGAATCCAGGTCCGATATCGTCCCCAGCATCCTCTTTATGAACTCCACATCGTCCCAGTTTGGCGCGTATACATTTACTAGTACCACCTGCACCCCCTCCAATTTCCCACTGACCATAAGGTACCGCGGCCCCCCCCCCCCCCCACCCAAAACTATTCTCCCGCCTCAAACACCACTCGCTTGTTGATCAAGATCGCGACCCCTCTGGTCTTCGAGGCCAGTCCCAAGTGAAAAACCTGTCCAACCCAACCTTTCCTTAATTTAATCTAATCTGGTCAGCTACTCTAAGGTGCATCTCCTGCAGCATTACCACATCGGCCTTCAGTCCCCTCAAATACGCGAACACGCATGCCCTCTTGACCGGCCCATTGAGAGCTCTTACATTCCAGGTGATCAGTCTAGTTGGGGGACTCATTGCCCCCCCCCCCCCCCCACCTTGCCGATCAGCCATCCCCTCTCTTGGGCCAGTCGGCAGCCCGTGCCCCACCCCTCCACGGCCCACCCCCAGGCAGCCTCCGCCCCCGACCTCCTGTCTGTTCCTCAGCAAAAGTCCCTCCCTCACCGGCAGAACATCCCCCCCCCCCCCCCCACCCCAGTAGCAGCGCAAAATAAATCAACTCCTTTGATAGGCATAACAACTGCTCACCCCCACTGCGCTTCCGTAAGCTAGCCCGCCCAGCTCGCTTGCCCCTGGCGCCAGACATTCTCCCACCTATTGTTCCCTCCCCACCCTCCCCCCGCTCATACATACATATACAAATGAAAAACAATCCCAACACAATTGTCCAACACAGAAAAAAGAAACCCAAGTTGAACCCAAAAAGAAAGATCAAGCAAAAGATCCAACATCTGAACAAACACACCTCCATCCCCCAACAGTGCAAATGCAAACTTAACCTTAGCTCTGCAATTGGCCCCAGATCCATACATCGGGCATTCAAAATAACGTCCGAAAAAACAAAAAGCAAGAAACATTTTAAAAAAAACAAACATTGCAGCAAAATTCAAAGTTCAATGTTCTCAGTCCGACACTTTCCTTTTCGCGAAGTCCAGCGCTTCCTCAGGCGACTCAAAATAGAAATGTTGCTTCTCGTATGTGACCCTGAGGCAGGCCGGATACAACAGCCTGAACTTCACCTTTTTCTTGAAAAGGGTCGACCTGATCTGGTTAAACACCGCTCTTCCCCTGGCCACCTCCGCACTCAGGTCTTGATAGATCCGCAGGATACTGTTGTCCCATTTGCAGCTCCATGTCTGCTTGGCCCACTTTAAAATGCGCTCCTTATCCAGATATCTGTGGAATCCCACCACCATCGCCCTCGGGGGGGGTCTCCCATTTGCGGTTTCCTCGCGAGCACTCTGTGAGCCCTGTCCACCTCCAAGGGTCGGGGGAATGCCCCATACCCCAGCAGCTTCTCGAACATGCTCGCTATCCTCTCCTTCGGATCCCTTCGGGAGCCCAAGGATTCTCAAGTTCTGCCAGCGGGACCTGTTCTCTAGGTACTCCACCTTCTCCAGGAGCCTTTTCTGCTGGTCTCTCAGCATCCCCACCTCCAACTCCACCGTTGTTTGATATTCCTCTTGGTCGGCCAGCGCCTTCTCTACTTTCTGAAAACGAAATGAAATGAATGAAAATCGCTTATTGTCACAAGTAGGCTTCAAATGAAGGTACTGTGAAAAGCCCCTAGTCACCACATTCCGGCGCCTGGATCACCTGATCGGGCATCCAATCTAAGTTCCAGCTGCGAAATTGCCTCTTTGATCGGGTCCAAGCAGTTCTGCTTCTGCTTGGTGAAGCCCTCCTGGATAACTTGCATCAACTGCTCCATTGACCGCTGGGTCGACAAGCCAGAGGTCCGGTCCTCCGCCATGCTTCCTCCCGGTGCAGCTTCAGCCCAAGCCTTCTCTGTCCTTCTGTTTCTGCGTTTACGAGCACTTCTAGTCCTCTTCTCCATGCACCTATGTGGGAATTCAGTACACAATTGCCTCTGTCATCAGTTTTTCAAATCAAGTCCGTTAAAAAATCGGGGGGAAAGGTCCAAAAGTCCGACCTGAGCGGGAGCCACCAAATGTGCGACTCACTCCTTCATAGCCGCCACCGGAAGTCAGCCTATTGTATTTTCATACAAACCTGAATCACCAATGTCTTTCAGGGGAGGAATTTGCTGTCCTTACCCAGTCTGGTCTGCAGTTGACTCTTCACTGACAACTAAAATCGTTTAGCAAGCCACACTGGCTCAAAGCCAATTATGGAGAGACATAAAATTCTCCCGTTGCTCGGGATTCTCACAACCAAAGAATGAATGCAAAAAAGATTACAAGTTCTCATTATGAGCATGATCATTTTTTCATATGCTATTGACATTAAGTCAGTATGACTGAGTATTATATGCATTGTGTTGTTTGATGTTGAATTCTGTCACCAGATAGCTGGGCCATAGAAAATTGGATTTAATCTAATATCAAGCAGCTTCGAAAGCTTTATTTAAAAGGGTAAGTCATGGCAGGAGAACTCAAAGCTTTGGTTTGTTCCTCTTGCTGCATGTCGGAGGCCGGGAACATTTTCAGTGCCCGGGGCCAGCATGTGTGATGGAAGTATCTCCAGCTACAGCTTCTGGAAGCCCGCATTCAGAGCTGGAGCGGTGGCTAGGGACACAGTGGAGCATCTGTGAGGCAGAGTGTGTCATGGATAGCACATATAGAGAGTTGGTCACACCACAGACTCAGACTCCACAGGCAGGAAGCGAATGGGTGACCAGCAGACGGAGCAAGAGAGCTGGGCAGGCAGTGCAGGAATCTCCTGTGGCCATTCCCCTGCAAAACAGATATACTGTTGAGGGGAATGACCTCTCAGGGGAAAGCAGCAACAGCCAAATTTGTTGCACCACGGTTGGTTCTGCTGCAGAGGGAAGGAGTAAAAGGTGTGGGAATGCAACAGTAATAGGGGATTCAATTATAAGGGGAATAGGTAGGCGTTTTCGTGGCCGCAAACAAGACTCCAGGATGGTATGTTGCTTCCCTGGTACTAGGGTCAAGGCTGTCTCGGAGCAGTTACAGGACTTTCTGGAGGAGAAGGCTGTACAGCCAGTGATCATGGTTCACATCGGTACCAACGACATAGGTAAAAAAAGGGATGCAGCCTTGAAAGCAGAATATAGGGAGTTGGGAAGAAAGTTGAGAAGTCGAAGAGTAGAAATAGTGGAATGTATTGGATGAATACATGGCTGAAGAGATGGTGTGAAGGGGAAGTTTTCAAATTCCTGGGGCATTGGGACCAGTTCTGGGGGAGGTGGGACCTGCACAAACTAGACGGGTTACACCTGGGCACGACTGGGGTGGGAGTGCGGTACTTGCTAGAGCAATTGTGGAGGGTTTAAACTAACATGGCAGGGGGAACTAAGTAAGGATTCAGAGCAGGGGGAATCAAGAACAAAAGAAAAAGGCAGAAAGGAGAATAAGAAAAGTGATAGGCAGAGATATCAAGGGCCTGTATCAGATAATAACACTGTAGAAAATGGTAGGGAAGGGACAGGGTACGTTACCAGGACTAGCCTTAAGGCTTTGTACCTGAATGCGTGGAGAGTTCAAAATAAAATAATTAATTTGTTGCGCAGATAGATGTAAAGGTATGATATAGTTGGGATTACAGAGACATGGCTCCAAGGTGCCCAAGGATGGGAACTAAACATTGAGGGCTCTTCAGTTTTTAGGGAGGACAGACATAAAGGAAACGGCGGTGGAGTTGCATTGTTGATTAAAGAAGATACTGATACAATATTGAGGAAAAATATTAGTGCAGATTACATGCAATCTGTCTGGGTCAAGTTAAGAAACATCAAGGGGCAAAAAACATGCAGAAGGGTGGCCTACAGACCACCAAACTGCAGTGGTAATGTTGGGAATAGCATTAGACTGGAAATCAGAGATGCATGTGATAATGGAACATCTGTGATTATGGGTGACTTTAATTTCCACATAGATTAGTGACTCAAATTCGTCACAGTACAATAGAGGAGGAATTTCTGGATTATATATGGATGGTTTACTGGACCAGTATGTTGAGGAACCAACAAGCAAACAGGCCATCTTGGACTGGGTGTTTTTCAATGAGAAATAATTAATTAGCAATCTAGTTGTGAGAGAACCTTTGGGAATGATTGGCCATATTATGGTAGAAATCTGTATCAAGTTGAATCATGATGTGGTTGATTCTGATACCAAGGTCCTGAACCTCAATAAAGGTAACTGTGATGGTATGAGCCATGAGCTGGCAATGATGGACTGGGAAACATTACTGAAAGGAAGAACAGTGGATAGGCAATGGCAGTCATTCAAGGAACAAATAGATGACCTCCAAAAGTTGTTTATTTCTATTTTGCGCAAGAGTAGAAAGGTACCGTGGCCAAACCATGACTTACAAGGGAAATTAGAGATAGTATTAGATTCGAAGAAGAGGCATACAAATTTGCAAGAAAAAGCAATCAACCTGAGGATTGGGAACAGTTTAAAAGTCAGCAAAGCCAGATCTAGGGATTGATTAAGAAGGGAAAAATACAATTTGAAAGTAAACTAGTGGGAACATAAAAACTGACTGCAAATGTTTCGAGAGGTATGTAAAGAGAAAAAGATGAATAAAAACTAATGTAGGCCCCTTACAGTCAGAAACAGGGGAATTAATAACAGGGTACAAAGAAATGGCTGAGGAACTGAATTCATACTTTGCTTGTGTCTTCACAAAGGAAGACATGAATAGTGTACCGGAAGTTCTGAGAAGCACAAGTTTAAGTGAGGAGCTGAAGGAAATTAGTCTCAGTAAAGAAATTGTTTGGGGGAAATTAATGGGATTGAAGTGGACAAATCTCCAGGGCCTAATAATCTTCATCCTAGAGTACTTAAGGAAATGGCCCGATAAATAGTAGATCCATTGGTAGTCATTTTCTTAAAATCTTTGGACTCTGGAATGATTCCAACAGATTGGAGGGTAGTGACTGTAACCCCACTATTCAAAAAGTGAGGTAGAGAGAAAACAGGGAACTAAAAACCAGTCAGTCTAACATCGGTAATTCCCCTGTTTCTGACTGTAAGGGGCCTACATTAGTTTTTATTCATCTTTTTCTCTTTACATACCTATCTAAACTTTTGCAGTCAGTTTTTATGTTCCCCACTAGTTTACTTTCAAATTGTATTTTTCCCTTTTTTTATAAATGTTTTTATTGGGTTTTTGAACAAGGTATAATTACCATTATGTACACAGAATAAGAAACATATATCTATATATATACACATATTTAGAAGAGAAGGGCACACCCCAACATAGAATACAATAAAATATGAAATAGACTAACTGGTGGGGTACTGTGCACCAGCTCGACAGCGGCAGCTCTGTGCATCTGGCCGAATTATTTACACCACGTAGGTATGCGACTGTTTGCGGGGGGGTGAGGGGGGGGAAGGGGGGGCAGGGTTGGCGGGGACTGGGGGGGGGGGGCAAATATACATTTGGGTGCCGGGGAGATAACCACAGTGTGCGACACCTGGCCGGGTCGCGTGCCGCTGTCGCCCGCCTCTCCCGGACGGTTCTCGCTGCTGTCCCCCGCTCGCCTCCGCTGCTCCTCCCGTCCTCCATCCCCAACCTCCTCATTCCCCGCTCCTGGAGATGTCATGCACGTTTTGGCACCCCGTGCCTTCCTTCCGGCTCCCGTTTCCCTGCCCCATCCCGCTAGTTCTCCTCTCCTGTCCCCCCTCCCTCCATGGTTCGCCCCTCCCTCCTCAAGTTCAGCTGTCCCCCCCCTCGCCCCTGTGGTTCGTCTTTCTTTCTTCAGGTTTAGCCACCCCCCCTCCCTCCCAGTTCCTCTCTCCCTTTCATGCCTTGGCTACCCTCCCCTGATTCTTGACTAAGTTCCCCTGATTCTTGGCTACCTGGCTATTCTTCCTCTTGTTCGTTGGCCACAAACAGGTCCCGGAACAGTCGCGTGAATGGCTTCCACGTTCTGTGGAAGCCGTCGTCCAACCCTCGGATGGAGAATTTGATTTTCTCCATTTGGAGAGATTCCGAGAGGTCGGACAGCCAGTCTGCAGCTCTGGAATGTGCTGCTGACCGCCAGCCAAACAGGATTCTACGGCGGGCGATCAGGGAGGCAAAGGCAAGGGCGTCCGCCCTCCTCCCCAGGAATAGACCTGGCTGGTCCGAGACCCCGAAGACCGTCACTATCGGGCATGGCTCCACCCTCACTCCCACCACTTTGGTCATTGCCTCGAAGAAGGCTGTCCAGTACTCCACCAGTCTGGGGCAATACCAGAACATGTGGGTGTGGTTGACCGGGCCTACTTGGCACCGTTCACATCTATCCTCCACCTCCGGGAAGAACCTACTCATACGGGTTCTTGTTAAGTGGGCTCTATGTACCACTTTTAGCTGCGTCAGGCTGAGCCTTGTGCACGTGGAGGTGGAGTTGGCCCTATGCAGTGCTTCGCTCCAGAGTCCCCATCCTATCTCAATCCCCAGGTCCTCCTCCCATTTCTTTCTTGTTGCATCCAGTACGGTGTCGGCCCTTTCTGTCAGTCGGTCGTACATATCACTACAGTTCCCTTTATCTAGGATACTTGCGTCCAGTAGGTCTTCCAGTAGTGTCTGTCGTGGCGGTTGTGGGTACGTCCTTGTCTCCTTTCGTAAGAAGTTTTTGAGCTGCAGATACCGTAGCTCGTTCCCCCTGGCTAGCCGAAGTTTCTCTGTCAGTTCGTCCAGTGTTGCGATCCTGTCGTCCGTGTATAGGTCCCTGACTGTCAGTGTCCCTCCGTACTGCCTCCACCTTTTGAAGGTGGCGTCAGTCAGTGCTGGTGTGAAACTATGGTTGTTGCAGATGGGAGCTTTGTCAAACATTTTGTTCAGGCCAAATTGCTGCCGCAGTTGTTTCCAGGATTGGAGGGTGGCTATCACCACCAGGCTGCTGGAGTGTTTTTTGGGTGGGGATGGGAGGGCTGCCGTGGCGAGGGCCCGGAGGGAGGTCCCCACGCAGGAGGCCTCCTCCGTGTGCACCCACTCGGCCTCTGGCTCCTGTATCCATCCCCTTACTCGCTCGGCTGTTGCCGCCCAGTGGTAGAATTGTAGGTTTGGGAGGGCTAGACAAACCCCCCCCCCCCCCCACCCCCCGGATTTTGTTTTTTGTAGGACCTTCTTTGGGATCCTAGCATTTTTACCCCCCCCCCCTGCGAACGCCATGATTAGTTTGTCCAGCGCTTTGAAAAAGGCCTTGGGGATGTAGATCGGGATGGATCTGAATAGGAAGAGGAACCTGGGCAGTACATTCATTTTGATCGTCTGGACTCTCACCGCGAGGGAGAGTGGGAGTGTGTTCCATCTTTGCAGGTCCGTTTTTACTTCCTCCGTCAGACTGGTGAGGTTCCATTTGTGGATCCCTTTCCAGTCATGGGCTATTTGGATCCCCAGGTAGCGGAATTTGTGTCGGGCTTGTTTAAACGGAAATCCCGTTAGTGCTGCCCCCCCCTTGCGGGTGTACTGGGAAGATCTCGCTTTTGCTCATGTTGAGTTTGTAGCCCGAGAAGGCTCCAAACTCTTTCAGGAGCAAAATGATCCCGTCCAAGCTGCTCTGTGGGTCCGAAATGTAGAGGAGCAGGTCATCTGCATAGAGTGAGACTCTGTGCTCTCTGCCTCCCCTTCGGATCCCCCCTCCAACTTTTTGCTGCCCTGAGCGCGATTGCTAGTGGTTCGATCGCTAGGGCGAACAGCAGCAGGGACAGTGGGCATCCTTGTCTGGTGCCCTTGTGCAGCTGGAAGTATTGGGAGTTGGTATTGTTGGTCCGTACGCTTGCCATGGGAGCGTTGTATAGGAGCTTTACCCAAGAGGTGAACCCTGTTCCAAGCCCGAACCGCTCCAGTACCTCTATGAGGTATTTCCATTCAACTCTGTCGAAGGCCTTTTCTGCGTCCAGGGAGACGATCACCTCTTGTGTTCTCTCCCCAGAGGGGGTCATTATCACGTTCAGCAGGCGCCTGATGTTCGAGGTAAGCTGTCTACCTTTGACGAAGCCCGTCTGGTCCTCTGTGACCACCTCAGGTACACAGTCTTCTAGCCTTTTGGCTAGGATTTTGGCCAGTACTTTGGCGTCTGCGTTCAGCAGTGAGATGGGTCTGTATGATCCACATTCCGTTGGGTCTTTGTCTTTCTTAGGTATCAGCGAGATTGAGGCCTGTGCTAGCGTGGGTGGCAATGTGCCCCTAGCTAGCGAGTCTATGAACATCTCCCACAGGTGCGGGGCCAGCGCTGTCGCGAATTGTTTGTAGAAGTCCGCCGGGAATCCGTCCGGTCCCGGCGCCTTCCCCGTCTGCATGGAACTAATGCTGTCCATGATCTCTCCCAGTGCTAGTGGCGCTTCCAGGCCCCGTTTTCTGCCCTCCCCCACGACTGGAATGTCCAGTCCATCAAGGAACCGTTTCATCCCAGACTCCCCCCTTGGGGGCTCTGAGGTGTACAGCTCTTGGTAGAAGGCCATGAAGGTTTTGTTAATCTTTTCTGGTTCCGTTTTACAACGTGCCTCCGGTACCCCTGATTTGCGCAATTTCTCTGGTAGCTGCCTGCTTTCTCAGCTGGTGTGCCAACAGGCGGCTGGCTTTGTCTCCGTGTTCGTACAGGGTCCCACGTGCCTGGCGGAGTTGGTGCACTGCTTTCCTGGTGGACAGCAGGTCAAAGTTCCTTTGTAGTTCTTTCCTCTCCACCAGGAGCTCCATGGTCGGGGCCTCGGAGTATTTACGGTCTACCTCCAGTATGGAGTCGACCAGCTGCTGCCTAGCCACCCTTTCCTCCCTATCTCTTTGTGCTTTGAAAGCGATGATTTCCACTCTTAGTACGGCCTTTAGCGCTTCCCAGAACGTGGAGGGAGAGACCTTCCCGTTTTGGTTGTTCTCCGTGTACTCTGCTATGGCCCGCACTATCCTTTCGCTGAAGGCCTTGTCAGCTAGTAAGGCACCGTCCAACCTCTATGTGGGGCGCTGGGCCCTTCCCGTCTCTAGCCGCACGTCCATGTAATGTGGAGCATGGTCTGATACCACAATTGTCTATCCCTGAAAGCACCGTCTTCCCCACCACAAAGAAGTCAATTCTGGTGTATACGTTGTGTACTGGGGAGAAGAAGGAGAATTCCTTCTCCTCTGGGTGGGCGAACGTCCAGGGGTCCACTGCTCCCATCTGCTCCATAAAGTGACTGAGTTCCCTTGCCATTCTTGAGGTTTTCCCCGTTTTGGGGTTTGATCTGTCCTTCTTTGGGTTCTGTACACAGTTGAAGTCCCCCCCATGATTAGTTGATGCGTCGCTATGTCCGAGATTTCTGCCATGGTCTTTTTGATGAAACTCGTGTTGTCCCAGTTGGGCGCGTACACGTTGACTAGTACCACTGGTGCCCCATCCAGGGCCCCGCTGACCATGACGTACCGTCCCCCCGGGTCTGTAACCGTCCTTGTCGCCCTAAACATCGCCCTCTTGCCGATCAAGATCGCCACCCCCCTGGCCCTTGTCCCATAGCAGGAATGGTAGGTTTGTCCCACCCAGCCCTTCCTTACCCGCATTTGGTCCTGCTCCCTCAGATGCGTCTCTTGGAGGAAGACTATGTCGGCCTTCATATTTCTGACGTGGGTGAGGACTCTGGATCTCTTGACTAGGCCGTTAAGTCCTTTTATGTTCCAGGTGACTATCCTGGTGGGGGGCTTCTGTCCCCTCGCTCCTGTGGTATTAACCATACTTATCTGGTGGACGCGCCCCTGCCCTCCGGGGTTTCCCTTTGTTGGGGGGCCGTCCAGGATGGCCGCTATTGCTGCTCTCTCCACGCGGTCGGGTCTTTGCGCTCCGGGGTTTCCCCTTGTCCCGGGGGTACCTGCCATGGCCGTCCACTATGTGTCCGCCATGCAGGTAGTCCCCTGCACTCTGGGGTCTCCCTTCGCCCAAAGACCGTACTGGGTGGGTGCTTGCAGCAGTTCCTTGTTTCGGGCCCTTGGTTGTGGCACTTTGTAGTCCTGTTCCTTTTCTAGCCTCCTTTGTCCCTCCTTCCCTGCATCCCCCCTCCCCGGTCTCTTGCTCCCTGTGTACCTCCCACCCCACCCCCGGTCTCTCCCTTCTCCCTCCTCCCCCGTATTCCCCTCCTTTGCCCCTCTTTCCCCTATTCCTGTCCCCATTTGCTCTCCCAGCTCTGACGGGTGTTCTCCCCCATCCCCTGCCTGGCGCCTTCCCCCCTGTTGGGGACGCGTTAGCTTTCCTGCTAGTACGGTGGCCCCCCTCTCGGGGGTTATTGCCTTGCTTCTCCCCCATCTGGCCTCCACGGTTTTCTGCCCGTTCTTCCCCCATCCTACCCTGCACCCCTCCCGCTTGCTCTCCCTTCTCCATTGCTCTCGTTCCCTCGCCCTGGGGCTTGGCCTCCCAACTGGAGCGGTCCCACGGGCAGTGGTTTGCTCTTTGTTCTGGGTGTTCTTGCCGTGGCGGGGGCGGGGGGGCCTGGCCTTGCCTCGCCCCTCCCCACCCTCCCGTCGGCGTGTCGTTGCCCCTTGCCAGGGGCCCCTCGTCCCTACCCTCGCTGGTGGTTTTCCAGCCCGTGCTCTTCGATGAACCTGTTTGCCTCAGCGGGGGCTGTAAAGAAGTGCTCCCTGTTTTGATATGTGACCCAGAGTTTCGCTGGGTACAGCAAACCAAAACGCACATTGCTCCTGTGGAGAGCTGCTTTCGCCCTGTTGAACTCAGCCCGTCTCCTGGCTATATCTGCCCCAAGATCCTCATAAATTCAAATGGCGTTGCCTTCCCATTTGCAGGCTCTATTTTTCCTGGCCCAGCGCACGATTGTCTCCCTGTCCTGGTATCTGTGCAGTTTAGCTATGACTGCTCTTGGGTGGTCCCCTGCCTTGGTCTTCGGGTGCAGCGACCGATGCGCTCTGTCCAATTCTGGTCGGTTGTGGAAAGTTGTCTTCCCCACTAAGTTGCCCAGCATCTCAACCACGTATGCTGTGGGGTTTCTACCCTCGATCCCCTCTGGCAGGCCCACTATCCTTACATTTTGCCTTCTCGAGCGGTTTTCCTGGTCGTCTACTCTGCCCTTCAGGCTCCCCTGTGTTGCGCCCAGTCTCGCCACTTCCCTCTCCAGGGCCGTGACCCGGTCGCTCATGTCGGTCGCTGCTTTCTCCAGCTCCTTAATGGTCGCCTCCTGGGCTTCCAGTTTCTCCCCTTGGGCATCCAATTTCTCCTCCAGTCTGGTTAGAGCCTGCTGCACCCCTGACATGGCCCTGGCCACTGCTGCCTGCACTGCGGCCTCTATTTCTGCTTTCACCTCTGCCTTGATTACCTGCAGCTGCTCCCTCAGTGCCTCGGTAAAGGCTGCCTTCCAATTCCAGCCCCCCTCTGGCCCCAGGGGAGAGGGCACCTGTCTGTCCAGCTCTTTTTGATGCGGCGATACATCCGTTCCGCCGCTTCGTGCGCTGATTCGCTCGCCTGAGCTGGCTCGCCCATTGTCCCGTCTGCCTCTGGTGTCCCTTCTCCCTCTGCCTTGGCTCCCTCCTGGCATTTTTTCCTCCCCCTTCCCTTTCATCTTTTCTTCTCCCCTTGTTTTTCTTTTCCCCACCCTATTTTTATTTTTTTTTATTTTTTTGTCTCTTCCCTTTTTCTTCTCTCTTCCCTTCTTTCCTTTACCACTTTTTTTTTCCCCCTCTTTTATACAACTCGTTTCAGGTGGGCTTGTTTTGGATGGGAGAGGAGAGTGTAAAAAGAGAGAAAATAATATATTTCCCCCTCCCCCCCTCTCTTTAACAGTTTTCTTTTGGGTTTTGTTTTTGTAAACGTCCTTTTTTCTTCCTTTCCCCTCACTCACCCAGGATAGAGATAGAGAGAGAGAGAGAGAGGCTTTTGTGTAGAGTCTCTTTGTCCTTGCCTCGTGGAGGTCGCTGCCGGTTGGGGAGTGGGGGGGGGGGGCTGGGTCGGTCCCCGCTGCTCGGTCCCTGCTGCTCCGTTCGGGCTGCCGCACGTCACACCCCGCGCCCTCCCGGTGGGGGTCGTTAGGTCGCTGGTTGCTCCTCCGCGCCCTCCGTACCGCCGGCTGGGCCCCGCTTCGGTCCTGGCCGCTGCCGCTCCGCTCCTGGCCTGTGTTGGGGGGGGGGGGGGGGGGGGGGGGGGGGGGGAGGTGGACCTGCCACCGCTGCTGCTGCCGCCGCCAAACCGCTCCGCCGCCGAGGATCCTCCGCCGACAGATTCGTTGGGGGGTGGGGTGTCCCCTTCCCTGCTCTTGCCGCTGTGGAGAGAAAGGCCCCGACTTCGTTACCCTGCGGGAGCCCCTCTCCGTGCGACCGCTCCGCTCGCCGACCGGAAGTCAACTCTTTAATCCCCTTTCTGAGCTTTGAGTGAGATCCATATTTTTCCTTTCTTAATCGATCCCTAGGTCTGGTTGCTGGAGCACATTATCAAGGATTTCATAGCACATTTGGAAAGCAGTGGTGTAATCAGACAGTCAGCATTGATTTTCGAAAGGAAAATCATGCTTGACAAATCTACTAGAATTCTTTGAAGATGTAACGAGTAGAGTTGACCAAGGAGAGCCAGTGGATGTGGTTTATGTAGATTTTCAGAAGGCTTTCGACAAGGTCTCACACAACAGATGTGGGATTATGGATAAAAAGTTGGTTAGCAGACAGGAAGCAAAAAGTTGAAATAAGTAGGCCTTTTTCTGATTGGCAGGCAGTGACTAGTGGGGTATCACAGGGATCTGTGCTAGGACCCAAACTGTTCACTTTATATATTAATGTTTGGACCACCCTTCTCCGAGGTAATGTCGAAGTTTGTGGGGGTGAGGGTAAAGCCATGCCCAAATGTGGCATTCTTCGGAGTATTGAAGCAGCCAGAGCTACACATGGGGAAGCGGGCCAACGCCTTGGCTTTCGCTTCCTTAGTCGCATGCCGAAGAATCCTGCTTGGCTGACGATCAGCAGCACCACCCACAGCTGCAGACTGGCTCGCTGACCTCTCGGAATTTCTGCAGCTGGAGAAGATTAAGTATGCCATCAGAGGGTGAAGGAAGGCTGCCTAAACGCATGGGGGCAGTTCGTCAGCCTGTTCCAGAACCTGTTCGAGGCTAGCAACAATGAATAGATAGGGAAACGGGTAAGTTAGAAAGAAAAGGGAGAGGAAAGACGGGGGGAAGGGGGGGGGAACCATAGGAACACACAACCTCGGGGGCACGGGAGAGATGAGAAACGGCTGGAGAGATATAAAAGGGACAACGCGGGAGGGAGGGGGACCCCCCCCCCCCCCCCACCACACACTTCCCCAACCCCCAGCCACGGGAAAAACGGCCAAAGCTGACGGGGGAAGAGAAGAAAGAGGTGGGGAAGGGGAGAGGAAAGGGGGAGGGAATCCCCTCAAACCGACCTGGAAGGCACACAAGTGGGGGTGGTGGGAGGGGGGCAGGGAGGGACCGGCTGGCGGGGAGGCGGGAAGGACCACACGCCGAGCCAGATGGCAGCAAACAGTATATAAGAGAATATAGGAGAACTTAAAAGAAGGAAAAGACAAACCTTTATGTATTGTACAGTGAATGAACATGGCCAGCAATGTACATAATTGTTTATAATTTTTGAAAATGCCAATAAAATGATTTTTTTTAAATTAAAGATTTGGGCAAGGAAACTAAATGTATTATCTCCAAATTTGCAGATGATACAATTGTAATGGGCATTGGTGAGACCACACCTGGAGTATTGTGTGCAGTTTTGGTGTCCTTGTCTGAGGAAGAATGTTCTTGCTACGGAGGGAGTGCAGAGAAGGTTTATCAGGCTGATTACTGGGGTGGCTGGACTGTCATATGAGAAGAGACTAAATCAGTTAAGATTATCTTCATTGGAGTTCAAAAGTGTGAGGGAGATCTCATTGAAACTTCTAAAATTCTAACAGGATTAGACAGGGTAGATTCAGAAAGAATGTTCCCGATGGTGGTGGAGTCCATAGCTAGGGGTCATAGTTTGAGGATAGGGGTAAACTTTTTAGGACTTAGGTGAGGAGAAATTTCTTCACCCAGAGATTGAATCTGTGGAATTCGCTACCACAAAATGTAGTTGAGGCCAAAACGTTGTGTAATTTCAAAAAGAAATTAGAAACAGCTCTTGGGGCTATGGGGATCAAGGGATATGGGGAGATGGCGGGATCAGGGTATTGAACAATCATCAAACAAGATCATAATGAATAGCTCGAAGGACTGAATGGCCTCCTCCTATTTTCAATGTTTCAATGTCCCATCTCCTATTTCCACTCACCAGATACACTGACAGGCTACTTATCTCCAGCATCGCCTCCTTTGCAGCTGTTAATTGCAAGGTGGCTGGAGCCTCACCTCTGTTTCTCTCCCTTTCCCAGATGTTCTGTACTCTGTTATCCTGCAAAGAGGGAAAGGAGAAGCCTATAATTGAGAGTAATGGCATGCGTTTATCCCATGAATGAGGAGTATTTATTTAGGGTTACCATAAGGGTGAGGTATGACATTGCATAATGCCAATGGTAAATTTAAGTGGTGGATGGATGGAGATGTGAGGGAGTGTACAGGCTGAGAGATGTGTGCATCTGTAAGGTAAGTTAGTGTGAGGACTATTGTGCTGGAAGAGGTTTGAGAAGGCAAAGTGAAAGGGTGGGGTGATGTGCAAATCATAATGCCGGTGACTGTGCCACTGCTGTCACCGTTCCTGCCCTGGTTACTAAATTAAACCATTTCTTGCATTGGATTCAAGATTGTGGCACTAGGCTCTAGCTACTGATCTCTTCTCCCACCTCCAACCGTGCCTTTTCGGATTCCCTTTTGCAGAGGAAAAGTATCTCTCTGCTACTGCTCACAAACCCCAGCAGCACATCCAGGCAGGTCTCAGTCTTTGCCCATGTGAATTTCATCTGGTGCTTCAAGTTCTCTGAAATTCAACTCCATCTGAAGTTCCCAGAATCACAGGTGCCAGTCATCAGCCATCCAATTCATTTTGTATAATATGAAGAATACAATGCTCAACCACTTTGCTCCAGACGTAATTACACCGTTGGTCTAAACATGGATAAATAGCTGAATTCTAGAGGTGAAATTAAAGTTACTGCCCCCAACGTTAAAGCACCATTTGACCGAGTGGCATCAAGGAGCCCTCAAGTTTGTAGCCATTGCTTAGTTTTGTTTGTGGGTTAGCTCTGTTCTTCATGGGGGGTGGCGGGCTGAATTTTCGTATTTTTGATTGTTGGAGATTCTAATTTTTGAATATGTAAGTTGGTTGAGCGGGTGGAGGGGGATCAGTGGGGGGGGGGTAGGATGCTAGCCCGCCCTGCTAGCCCTGCCTTTGGGAGGGTTGGGATTGTTATTTTGTTATGGGGTGGGGAGGAGGAGGGAGAGGGAGGGGAGTATAGATCCGCTGACGGGGATGGGATCGACGAATGGTGACAGGGTGGGGGTTGATGACGGTGGGCACCCGAGGGCGGGCCTGCAGAGGTGTGGGACGCAGGCTGGAGGTTGGCCTAAGAAGGGTTATGGTTGATCGTGGGGTGGGAAGGCCAGTAGGATGTTAGCACACCAGCTTAGGAAAAGGGAGGCAGCTCGGGAGATTGGGAGAATGGAGGATAGAGGGGGGAAACATTGTCTTGGACCCAGCGGGGGTGAGCGGGGTGTTCAGGGAATTTTATAGTAGGCTGTATGAGTCAGAACCCCAGCTGGGAAGGAGGGGATGAAGCGGTTTTTGGAACGATTGGAGTTTTTGAGGGTGGAGGAAGAGTTGGTGGAGGGTCTGGGAGCCCGATCGGGCTCTTTGAAGTAGTGGAATGATTGGAGGCTTTGCAATCGGGCAAAGTCCTGGGGCCGGATGGGTACCTAGTGGAATTTTACATTAAGTTTTCCGGGGTGCTGGGGCCCTTGCTGGTGAGGGCGTTTAATGAAGCTAGGGAGTGAGGTGTTCTTCCCCCAACGACGTCAGAAGCTTCGATTTCCCTGATTTTGAAGTGGGAGAAGGACTCAGAACAATGCGGGTCAAATAGGCCAATCTCCCTTTTGAATGCAGATGCCAAATTGCTGGCCAAGATTTTGGCCTTGAGTATCGAGGACTTTCCTAGGGGTGATAGGGGAGGACCAGGCAGGATTTATAAAAGGGAGGCAGTTAACGGGCAATGTTAGAAGGCTCTTGGATGTGATCATAATGCCCTCCAAGGGTAGGGAGGTGGAGGTATTGGTCACTATGATGCGGAGAAGGCCTTCAACCGGGTGGAGTGGAAATATCTGTGGGAGGACCTGAGGCAGTTCGGGTCTGGGCAGGGCTTTGTAGACTGGGTCCGACTGCTGTGCCAGGCATCCGGGCCAGTGTGCGGACGGACCAAGTCAGCTCGGACTATTTCAGGCTGCAGGACGAGGCAGGGATGTCCACTCTCCCCACGGTTGTTTGCCTATAGAGCCATTGGCGATGGCGCTGAGATTGTCAAAGGCCTGGCAGGGGTTAGTTAAGGGGTGGGGCGTGGAGCACAGGGTCTCGTTATATGCGGACGACCTGCTTTTGTATATTTCTGACCCATTAGGGGGGATTGGTGAGATTATGCAGATTCTAGGGGAATTTGGCCGGTTTTCGGGTATAAATTGAATATGGGTAAGAGTGAGGTCTTTGCGATCCAGCAAGGGGACAGGAGAGGAGATTGGGGGAGATGCCGTTCAAAGTGGAAGTGGGAGTGAGTTTTAGATACTTGGGAATTCAGGTAGCGCGGGGGAAGGGAGCAGCTACATGAATTAAATTTGGCCCGGTTGGTTGAGCAGATGAAGGAGGTCTTTCAGAGGGGGATATGCTCCCGTTGTCACTGGTGGGCAGGGTACAGACCATTAAGATGACGGTTCACCGGAGATTTTTGTTCATATTCCAGTGTCTCCCTATTTTTATCCAAAAAGCCTTTTTAAGAGGTTCACTGTGGTGATCTCTGGGTTCATATGGGCGGATAAAACCCCGCGAGTAAGGAAGGTGGTGTTGGAGCGGAGTCGGTGGGGGGGAGGGGGGGGGGGTTGCGTGTTGGCCCTACCGAATGTTAGGAACTATTATTGGGCAGCAAATATAACTATGATCAGGAAGTTGGTAGTGGGGGAAGGGTTGGTATGGGAGCGGGTGGAGGCAGCATCATGTAAGAGCACAAGCTTGGAGGCATTGGTAATGGCACCTCTGCCGTTCTCGCCGGCTCGGTGATGGTGGCAGCTCTGAGGGTATGGGGACAGTGACAGAAGCATATGGGAGTGGAGGGAGCGTCAGTGTGGGCTCCAATTTGTGGGAACCACAGGTTTGTGCCGGGGAGGCTGGTTAGGGGGTTTCGGAGATGGCAGCGAGCTGGGATTGAGCAGTTGGGGGCCTGTTTGTTGATGGCAGCTTTCTGTGCTTGGAGGACTTGGAGGAGGAGTTTGAACTGCCAGGAGGGAATGGGTTCCATTATCTGCAGGTCAGGGACTTTGCACGGAAGCAGGTCTCGACCTTTCCGCCTCTACCGCCTGAGGGGGATACAGGACAAGGTAGTTTTGAAAACGGGAGTGGGGAGGGGAAGGCCACGGAAATTTATAAAGAGCTCATGGATTGGGAGGGAACCCAGATAGGGGAGGTAAAGCGTAAGTGGGAGGATAAGATGGGTAAGGAACTAGAGGCAGTTCTGTGGGTGGATGCTCTGAGTAGTCAACACGTCCTCATCATTTGCCAGGCTCAGCCTGATACAATTTAAGGTTTCCAACCGGCACACATGACGGTGGTCCGGATGAGCAGGTTTTTTGGAGAGGTCGAGGATAGGTGTGTGAGGTGTGCGGGAGGGTCCGCAAATCATGTCCACATGATTTGGGCTTGTCCGAAGTTTAGGGGATTCTGGCAGAGATTTGTGGAAGTCATGTCTACGGCATTAAAAACAAGGGTGGTGCCGAATCCAGAGGTGGCGATTATTAGAGTGTTGGAAGGCCCAGGACTCCAGGGGACGAGAGAGGCTGACGTTTTGGCCTTTGCCTCCCTGGTAGCCCGGAGATAGATCATATTGGCGTGGAGGGACTCGGAGTCCCTGAAATTGGAGGTATGGGTTAGTGACCTGCCTGGGTTTCTCAGGCTTAAGAAAATCAAGTTCGCCCTGAGAGGATCGACGTTAGAGTTCGCCCGGAGGTGGCAGCCATTTATCGACTTCTTCGGGGAAAATTAAACTGTCAGCAGATACGATAAGTGGGGGGTTAGAGAAGGAGGGGGGTAGGGGGAGATAGTTTAGGCGTGATCAGTGAGTGGAGGAGGAGGGACTGGGAAACTGTGTGTAAGCTATGTTGGCTGGGCATGGTTGATGGTTGGGGGGGGTTATTTACTGTGTTATGTTTGAATTGGATATTGTTGTTAAAAATCACAAATTCCTTAATAAAATGTTTCAAAATAGAAAATACTTCCCAACAGAACTAGCGAAAGTGCACAAGGATATTTATTGGTCCCGCTCTGCCTGGGTGCAACCCATCCAGTTTGTGCAGGTCCTGCCTTCTACAGATCCTGAAATATCTGACTAACGCAGCCCTTTTTAAGTCTCACCTAATCCTTCACCCTCAAGTGAATCTCCTGCAGCATTGCTACATCGGCCTTCAAACTTTTAAGATGCGCAAGTACCCTTGACCTCTTGACTGGACCTCACAACCCCCTCACATTGCACGTGACTATCATAACTGGTGGGCTCTCACTCCCCCGCGCCCCCCCCCCCCTTTGTATCCACCATTATCATGCCACCGGGCCCTGCCCCATGAGCCTGACCCGCCCCTATCCATTATTAACATTGAACACCCTCTGACCCTCCCAAAATCCCCCCTGCACTTCCCCTCAAAAAAATCTCACAGCGTATCAATCCTCTCCCCCCACCTCGCCCTTCTAACCAGGGTCCAAGGTCGGCAGCCCTCCTTTCACCTCACCTCCATTCACGAGCCGACTTTAGTTAGCTAGCACGGGTGCCCCCCCCCCCCCCAAGGCATACAGTCCCCTCCCACCCAGTCCCAGAAGAAAAAGAAAAACAATCTAACCCATACAATTCAATAAAATAACATATAACCGTTGCAACAAAAAAAAAGGAACAAAAATTCCAATCAAACCAAACAAAAACTTAAACTCTATAACAATGCGAATTCAAGTAAATTACAATACAGGTCAATGAAAAAAAAGTTATAACATTTATACATTTTACAGCTCCCCAATCACAGTCCACAGTCTCTCTTCCAGCTCTACTCTCACTTCTGTCTCAAGCCTTCTGCCTTCATGAGCGCCTCAGCCGCCTCCACCGTTTTATAATAAAAATCTTTGTTGTTGTACATCACCCACAGCTTTGCCGGGTAGACCATACCAAATCGCACCCTCTTGTTGCACAGTGCCGCCTTCACTCGGCCGGACAGCGCTCGTCTCTTCGCCAACTCCACCGTCAAGTCCTAATAAATTCGAACTCTAGCACCATCCCACCTCGCACTTCTGCTTCACCCAGCTTAACACCTTCTCCTTCATGTGGTATTTACTGAAGCAGATAATTGCTGCTCTTGGCGGCACATTTACTTTGAGTTTCGGCCTTAACGACCATTGAGCTCGGTCCAGTTCATACCGGGAGGGGTCTTCACACTCCCCCATCAACTCCGCCAGCATCTTAGCAAAGTATTCTGTAGGCCCTGAGCCCTCTGCTCCTTTGGGCAAGCCCACAATTCTCAGATCGTGTCGCCTCGAGCGGTTCTCCAAGTCCTCGAGCTTTGCTCGGAATCCTCTGATGACCTCCACCACCCTCCGCAGCTTGTCCCCCATCGAGGTGAGCTGATCGCTGTGCATGCGGCACGTCCTCCTGCTTCATCTTTTCACCTTGTTCTCTCACTTTGGCCGATGTCTTTGCCACAGCTAGCCTCGCTAGCTAGCGATTGCCTCCTCCACCAATGATTTCAGTGCGACCGCCATCTCCTTCCTCAACGCCTCCATGTGCCTCGCAAACTGCTTCTCCAGCTTGTGGTAGTCACCACTGATGTACATATTAGGTGATTTGTGGTAAGGCCCTGTACTACAGGTATGGGGGTAGTTTCCTGCCTGCTGGCTCCGCCCAGTAGGCAGGGTATAAATATGTGTGCTCCTTGTCCAGCAGCCATTTCGCCAGCTGCTGTAGGAGGCCACACATCTTAGTGTATTAAAGCCTAGATTGTATCCAACTCTCGTCTTTGTGCAATTGATTGTGCATCAATTTAATACACCAAAGTTGTCAGAAGATGGACCTCCGCATCAAGCCGGATCGCCTGCAGCTGGATCCGCAATCAGACAATGCCAAAAAGGACTTTGAACAGTGACTAGCCTGCTTCGAAGCAAACATTGGGTCTGCGCCAGGTCGAATTTCAGAAGCTGAGAAGATTGAGATCGCAGAAACACGGCTGAGCTCCAACGTTTTTCCGCTTATCCAGGATGCGCCGACCTACGCAAAAGCCATGGCGCTACTGAAGGAAAACTACGCCCAGCGGACTAACACACTCTACGCCAGGCACGTTCTCTCCACTCGTCGTCAACTTCCCGGTGAGTCAGTGGAAGATTTCTTGCGTGCTCTGATTCCCCTAGTTAGAGACTGTGACTGCCAGGCCGTCACGACCACAGAACACTCGAACTTGCTCATGAGAGACTCTTTTGTCACAGGGATAGGGTCCGATTACATCTGACAGTGCCTCTTAGAAGGGGCTAGCACTCTTGCTTACGGTCGCTTCGCGCAACATCCAGGCCTACGCCGCGCAGCCCACCCCTCCTGCGCATCGTGGACTCCGCAGACGGCCGCCCCATCGTGGACCTCACCAGCGAACTCCTTCAGCCAACTCTACACCTGTGCCGCGCGGCAGCCAACCAACCCCGGGGGACCCAAATGTTACTTCTGTGGGCAGCCTAAACACCCCCGACAGCGCTGCCCGGCCCGGAACGCCCTTTGTAAGGCCTGCGGCAAAAAGGGACACTTTGCTGTGGGGTGCCAGGTCCGTGCAGTCGCCGTTATTGTTCCGACTCACCCCACGTGCGACCAGTGGGCGCCGCCATCTTCCCCTCCTCGGACCACGTGCAATCAGTGATGCTACCATCTTCCCCTCCTCAGACCACGTGCGGCCCGTGGGCGCCGCCATCTTCCCTTCCTCGGACCACGTGCGGCCTGTGGGCGCCACCATCTTGTTCAACCCCCACCATGTGCGGCCCATGGGCCCCACCATCTTGTTCTCCCCAGGATCATTGGGCGCCGCCACCTTGTCTTCCTCACGACACATGCGGCTCGTGGGCGCCGCCATTTTACAGGAACCATGCCCCCCGGGCAACTCATCGCCTGCCACCATCGACGACCAGCTTTGTTTCGCCTCGGTCACGATTGACCAGTCTCGCCCGCACAACCTGTCAACTGCTTCCACCAACGTGAAGATAGATGGGCACGAGATCTGTCTACTGGACTCCAGGAGCACCGAGAGCTTCATTCATCCCGATACGGTAAGGCGCAGCTCCCCTCGCGGTACACCCCGCCAACCAGAGAATCCCCTGGGCCTCCGGGTCCCACTCCGTGGCGATCCGGGGGTACTGCATAGCCACCCTCACCGTCCAGGGCGTGGAGTTCAGCGGCTTCCGCCTCTACGTCCTCCCCAACCTCTGCGCTGCCCTATTTGGTCTGGACTTTCAGTGCAACCTCTAGAGCCTAACACTGAAATTCGGCGGGTCCTTACCACCCCTTACTGTGTGCCGCCTTGCGACCCTAAAGATCGACCCACCTTCCCTAATTGCAAACTTAACTCCGAATTGCAAACCCGTCTCCACCAGGAGCAGACGGTACAGCGCACAGGACAGGACCTTCATCAGGTCCGAAGTCCAGCGACTGCTTCGGGAAGGCATTATCGAAGCCAGCAACATCCCCTGGAGAGCTCAAGTGGTAGTGGTGAAAACTGGGGAGAAACACAGGATGGTCGTTGACTACAGCCAGACCATCAACAGGTACACGCAGCTCGATGCGTACCCCTTCCCATGCATATCTGATATGGTCAATCAGATTGCACAGTACCGGGTCTTCTCAACTGTGGACCTGAAATCTGCCTACCACCAGCTCCCCATCCGTAAGGCAGACCGCCTATACACTGCCTTCGAAGCAGACGGCCACCTTTACCACTTTCTCAGGGTTCCCTATGGCGTCACCAACGGGATCTCGGTTTTCCAACGGGAAATGGACCGAATGGTTGACCGGTACAGACTGCGGGCCACCTTCCCGTACGTGGATAACATCACCATCCGCGGCCACGATCAGCGGGAGCATGACGCCAACCTTGCCAAATTTCTCCACATCTCCACTCTCCTCAACCTGACTTATAACAAGGAGAAGTGTGTATTCAGCACCAACCGCTTAGCCATCCTCGGCTATGTGGTCCAGAACTGAGTTCTGGGGCCCGATCCCGACCGCATGCGCCCCCTCATGGAACTCCCCCTTCCCCACTGCCCCAAGGCCCTCAAACGATGCCTGGGGTTCTTTTCTTACTACGCCCAGTGGGTATCAAACTATGCGGACAAAGCCCGTCCACTCATTCAATCCACTCTGTTTCCCTTGATGGCCAAGGCTCACCAGGCCTTCAACCGTATCAAGGCCGACATCGCCAAGGCCGCGATGCACGCTGTTGATGAGACATTACCGTTTCAAGTCAAGAGCGACGCAGCAGACGTCGCTCTAGCTGCCACACTCAACCAGGCAGGCAGGCCCGTGGCATTCTTTTCACGAACACTTCATGCCTCCGAAGTTCGGCACTCCTCTGTCGAAAAAGAGGCCCAAGCTATCGTTGAAGCTGTGCGGCATTGGAGACATTACCTGGCCGGCAGGAGATTCACTCTCCTCACTGACCAACGGTCGGTAGCCTTCATGTTTAACAAAGCACAGCGGGACAAGATCAAAAACGATTACATCTTGAGATGGAGGATCGAGCTCTCCACCTACAACTATGAGATTTTGTATCGCCTCGGTAAGCTCAACGAGCCCCCCGATGCCCTATCCCGAGGTACATGTGCCAGCGCACAGGTGGACCGACTCCGGACTCTGCACGACAATCTATGTCACCCGGGAGTCACACGTTTGTACCACTTCACCAAGGCCCGCAATCTGCCCTACTCCGTCGAGGAGGTCAGGGCTATCACCAGAGACTGCCAGGTCTGTGCGGAGTGCAAACCGCACTTCTACCAGCCAGACCGTGTGCACCTGGTGAAGGCCTCCCGCCCCTTTGAATGCCTCAGCGTTGACTTCAAAGGGCCCCTCCCCTCCACCG
The DNA here is from genome assembly GCF_902713615.1 of Scyliorhinus canicula. Lineage (NCBI taxonomy): Eukaryota > Metazoa > Chordata > Chondrichthyes > Carcharhiniformes > Scyliorhinidae > Scyliorhinus > Scyliorhinus canicula. The sequence continues at coordinate 51,892,089 of NC_052165.1, read as the reverse complement.
ACCGTAACACATACTTCCTCAGTGTGGTCGATGAGTACTCCAAATTCCCCTTCGCCATTCCATGCCCTGATATGATGTCTGCCACCATCATCAAAGCCCTCAACACTATCTTCGCTCTGTTCGGCTTCCCCCCGTATGTCCACAGCAACAGGGGAACCTCATTCATGAGCAATGAGCTGCGTCAGTTCCTGTTCAACAAGGGTATTGCCTCGAGCAGGATGACCAGCTATAACCCCCGGGTAAACGGTCAGGCAGAGAGGGAGAATGGGACGGTCTGGAGGGCCGTCCAGCTGCCCTACGGTCAAGATATCTCCCAGCTTCCCGCTGGCAGGAAATTCTCCCCGACGCACTGCACTCCATTCAGTTGCTCCTATGCACTGCGACTAATGACACACCCCATGAACGTCTCTTTGCCTTCCCCAGGAAGTCCACCTCCGGGGTGTCGCTCCCGACTTGGCTTGCAGCTCCAGGACCCATACTTCTCCGTAAGCACGTACGACTCCACAAGGCGGACCTGTTGGTTGAAAGGGTACAGCTACTCCACGGCAACCCACAGTATGCCTACATAGCGTACCCCGATGGCCGCCAAGATACTGTCTCCCTCAGGGACCTGGCGCCAGCAGGTTCCCCACACACACACTCCTCCGGCCCGGCGCCACCTTCCTGATCCCCGGCGCACCCAGCCGCAACTCCCGCCCCAGGACAATCCGTCCTCCCCTTGCCCACGCCCGAAGATGACGAGGATTTCGGCACGCTCCCGGCGTCACCGAGGACCAGACCGACACCAGAATCGCCGCCACCGCTGCGGCACTCCCAGCGACAGATCAAGGCTACGGACCGACTGAACCTGTAACTTGATTGGGACTCATCCTTCTGTATAATTCTCCTCCACCCCGCTGGACTCAATTTTTTTTCTCTCTGTATTTTAAAAACATGTACTTCTATATAGTTCTCCACCACCCCCGCTGGACTCAATTTTAAAAGGGGGTGAATGTGGTAGTCACCACTGATGTACATATTAGGTGATTTGTGGTAAGGCCCTGTACTACAGGTTAGGGGGTAGTTCCCTGCCTGCTGGCTCCGCCCAGTAGGTGGAGTATAAATATGTGTGCTCCTTGTACAGCAGCCATTTTGCCAGCTGCTGTAGGAGGCCACACATCTGTATTGAAGCCTCGATTGTATCCAACTCTCGTCTTTGTGCAATTGATCGTGCATCACAGCTCCACCACATCACCTCGGTCATCTTTTCCACCACAAGTAGAGCGGCCCCACCACGTGGTCCGGCATCCACCAACTTGTCAGCACTTTCACTGGTCCTCTCCTTCTTCCCAGCTGCTTTTTTAAAAATAAAGTTTGAGTACCCAATTCATTTTTTCCAATTAAGGGGCAATTTAGTGTGGCTGATCCACCTAGCCTGCACATCTTTAGGTTGTGGGGGTGAAACCCACGCAAACACAGGGAGAATGTGCAAACTCCACACGGACAGTGACCCAGAGCCAGGATCGAACCTGGGACCTCGGTGCCGTGAGGCAGCAGGGCTAACCCACTGCGCCACTGTGCTGCCCTAGTTCACAGCTTCTTTTGGCATCCTTTAACGCCATATTATTTTCCCCTTCTTCAATCTTAAAGTAAATAAATAATAAAAGAATAAGTATTAAAATAAAAATTTAAACTTCAAAAATCAAAAAAAAAATCTCTTCCCCCCTGGACCAGACTTCAAATATCTAAAACATCCATTTTCAACGGGAGCCACCCGATGTGCTCTGATCCTCCTCTACATCGCATCCGGGATTCGGGCTTCGCCTCATTTAAAGCTCTGCCCCTGCCACTCACTTCGGGCTCGATGCACCCTGCTCCTCCGGCTGCCGGACACTCCCGCGGGGCCCCTCACCGGCTCCAAACCCGCCCAACCCGGTGCCTGTCCCTCAGGCCCCAACTACCGAAGAAATTTGAATTGAAAAAACAACGGAGAAACCCCCGAAAAGACCGGGATATTGCGGACCGGCGGGAGCCTCTTCTTAAAGCGGCCGCTCCACTCGCGAGCGCCACACCAGAAGTCGTCTGTCCCTTTAATGTCGGAGTTGAAATTGAATCATCTGGGTCTTCATAGTGACTGCTACTGCTGATTGGATGGAAAATCTGAAAATAAAACGCAATAAAAAGTCGCAGACAGCCATCTTTTTTTTAATAAATATTTTTATTCTCCTTTTTCCCAAATTTACACCCAGCAATAAACAATAATCAGGAACGAATGCAATGTCAATCCCCATATCAACAATCCCAAACTTCCACCAAACTCCCAAACATTAGTCCGCATGTTAACATAAACAAATAACAAAAAGGAATCAGGAATCGCCCATAGTCACCATTAACACATACAGACCCCCTCCCCCCAACTCTCCCAACACCCACCCCTTATGTTCGATGTAATCCAATTCTCGAAAGTGCATAATGAATATGGTTCATGAATTGTAGAACCCCCCCATCCTTCCCCTCAGTTCAAATTTGACTTTCTCAAGAGTCAAGAGTTCCAGCAGGTCCCCCCGCCACGCCAGGGCACAGGGTGGAGAGGTAGATCTCCACCCTAACAGGATCTGCCTTCAGGCAATCAACGAGGGGAAGGGTACAACATCTGCCTCTGTGCACGTTTCCAACCCCGGCTGGTCCGACACCCCGAAAATGGCCTCCCGAGAGCCCGGGTGCAGTTTCACGTGCACCACTTTAAAGATTACCCTGAAAAAAAACTCCTCCCAATAATCCACCAGCTCTGGAGAGGACCAAAACATATGAACGTGGTTTGTGGCTGCCCCCCCCGCAATTTTCGCACACATCTTCTACCCCTCAAAGAACTGGCTCATCCTCGCCCTTGTGAGGTGTGCTCTATATACCACCTTAAGCTGTATCAGCCCCAACCTCACACACGAGGTGGAGGCATTCACCCTCTGGAGCACCTCACACCAGAACCCATCCTCCATACCCTCTCCCAACTCTTCCACTTTGCCTTGATCCCTTCCAACGATGCCTTCTCCTCTTCCAAAATAGCCCCGTAAACCGTTAACACTATCCCCTTTTCCAGTCCACCTGTCGTCAGCACCTCCTCGAGCAATGTGACAGCCGGAACTACTGGGAAGCTCTGTATCTCCTTTCTGGCAAAGTCTCAAACCTGCATGTATCTTTATATTTCCCTCTGCTCAGGGTAGCACGGTGGCCTAGTGGTTAGCACAACCGCCTCACGGCGCTGAGGTCCCAGGTTCGATCCCGGCTCTGGTCACTGTCCGTGTGGAGTTTGCACATTCTCCCCGTGTCTGCGTGGGTTTTGCCCCCACAACCCAAAAATGTGCAGAGTAGGTGGATTGGCCACGCTAAATTGCCCCTTAATTGGAAAAAATAATTGGGTAATCTAAATTTATAAAAAAAAAAGAAGATATTTCCCTCTGCTCCAGCCTATACTTCGCTCCTGGCTCCTTCAATCCTGCAAGCCAACCCCCAAGAAACAAATCTTTTAGTGCCCTAATTTAAACTAATTTGTCACTAATGACAGTTTGTTACTAATTGTTTATTAACAGGGGGCTTGAGTTTAAGAGCCGTGGGGTTATGCTGCAACTGTACTGGACCCTGGTGAGACCACATTTGGAGTATTGTGTGCAGTTCTGGTCACCTCACTATTGGAAGGATGTGGAAGCATTGGAAAGGCTGCAAAGGAGATTTACTAGATTCTGCCTGGTTTGGAGGATAGGTCTTATGCGGAAAGGTTGAGGGAGCTGGGGCTTTTCTCTTTGGAGCGGAGGAGGATGAGAGGCGACTTAATAGAGGTATATAGGATGATGAGGGGGATAGATAGAGTGGACGTTCGGAGACTATTTCCTCGGATGCCTCAGGGGGCATAACTATAAGGTTCAGGGTGGGAGATATAGGAGGGATGTCCGAGGTAGGTTCTTTACTTAGAGAGTGGTTAGGCTGTGAAATGGACTGCCTGCTGTGATAGTGGAGTCAGACACTTTTGGAACTTTCAAGCGGTTATTGGATAGGCACATGGAGCACACCAGAATGACAGGGAGTGGGATAGCTTGATCTTGGTTTCGGACAAGGCTCGGCACAACATCGAGGGCCAAAGGCCTGTTCTGTGCTGTACTATTCTATGTTCTACTGTTCTATGTTCTCTGTTCTAATTCCTTTCTCTTCCCATCTCTGAAAATTTCCATCCCACTTCCCAGGCTCAAATCTATGGTTCCTCCAAATTGGCATTTCCCTTGACTCTGCCCCCAACCTGAAGTGCTGGCGAAACTGCCTCCAAATTCTCAACAAAGCTATTACTACCGGACTCCCTGAGTATTTCCCCAGGGCCATCGGGAGCAGCGCCTTCAATCCCGACCTCCTACACAAACTCTCCTCCATTCTGACCCACTGGGAGTCAACCCCTCTGACCCAGCTCCGTACCTTCTCCTCATTTGCCTCCCAGTAATAGTACATAAGGTTCAGAAGACCAAACCCCCTGTTCCTCTCTGTAGAAGCACCTTTCTAATTCTGGCCACCTTCCCTCCCCACGTAAATGAGGTAATCATCCCTTCAATCTCTCAAAAAAAATGCCTTTGGCAGGAAAATCGGCAGGCATTGGAAAATAAACAGAAATCGCAGCAACACATTAATTTTAACCGCCTGTGCCCGACCCGCCAGTGGCAGAGGGAGACCATCTCACCTTGCCAGATCAGCTTTCACCCTCCCCGCCAAACTAGAAATGTTGTAGCTACGGAGCACCCCCCCCCCCCCCAATCCCGAGAAACCTGCACCCCAAGGTATCTAAAGTGAGTCCCTGCCCTACGGAATGGTAGCCCCACCACAAAATATTCACTCTGGTCTAGATTTAATTTGTACCCCGAGAAAGACCCAAATACCCGAAGCAGATCCGGTATTCCCCCTATTGACAGACTCAGTTCCGACATGTATAATAACAAGTCATCGGCAAATAAGGACACCCTATTCTCTATCCCCCGCCCCCCATCCCTCCCCCCCCCCCACCCCCTCGCACTATCCCTTTGCATACACTCAAACGTCTTAACGCCAATGGCTCAACCGCGAGTGCAAACAGCAGGAGGGTCATAGGACATTCCTGCCTTGTCCCACGGTGGAGAGAAAAGTATTTTGAGCTGATATTGTTGATGCGGACACTCGCCCTCGGCTCCTTATACAGTAGCTTTACCCAGTCCACAAATCTTGGTGCAATCCCAAACCTCACCAGAACTGCCATCTACCCGGTGAAACGCTTTCTCGGCGTTCAATGCCACAATCACCTGTTTCCTTCCCCTGCGCCGGTGCCATAACCATGTTCAATACCCTCCTAATGTTCGAAAAGAGCTGCCTCCCTCTCACAAACCCCGTCTGACCTTCACCTACTTCCTTTGGAAGGCACTTCTCTAGCCTACCTGCCAATATCTTCGTCAATATCTTTGCGTCCACGTTTAAAAGTGATATGGGCCTACACAACCCACAGTCCCTCAGATCCTTATCTCTTTTAAGCAACAGGGAAATCAATGCCTGCCCCAAAGTTTGTGGTAACACCTTTCCTATCGCCTCCTCAAACATCCCCACCATCAGCGGTACCAGCTTATCTTTGAATTTTTTATAATATTCCACCGGAAACCCATTCGGCCCTGCCACCTTCCCCGATTGCATCCTCCCAATCTCATCTTTTATCTCCTGCTCCACTATCGCCCCTTCTAATGTAGCCCTGTCCCCCTCCCCTAACCTCGGGTACTCCAGCCCATCCAGAAATTCCTGCATCTCCCGGCCTCCCCCAGGTGGCTCTGACCTGTACAACCTCTCATAGAATTTCTTAAAGACCTTCTTAATCTGTTCTGGAGCTACCACCAACTTCCCTGACCTGTCCCGCACCAGGACAATTTCCCTTGCCGCAGCCTCCCTCCGGAGCTGACCCGCCAACATATTTCTCCATGCTCGTAAACTGCACCCCTTGCTCGCCACAATTGCCGTACTTCCTTCTGGTAGATAGTTGGTCAAAGCTCGCCTGACGTTCCTTCCTCTTTTCCAACTTCGCTGGGTTTCTGTCGTGGAAATCATAATAAAGACAAATTCCTCGCGGTTCGATTTAAGGAAATTTATTTGCACAAATATATTTGCGGAGAGAGAGTTTTTTAGCTGCAAAGCCATTGCACTGCACTCTTGAGATTCGAATGAAGGAAGCATATTTTTTATAGTCTGAAATAACAGTTTGAAGTAAACAGCCATGTTTATATTAAATAGACCTTCGAAAGTATGCAAGATGAAATACGTAGTACGTATGTTCTTGCCCTTGGCTAAAAACAACTCGAGTACACATTTTATTATCTTTCGGAGGACAATAATAAGGCCAAGACCAGAATATTCCAGCATTTTCGCAAAAAGCAGTGTTAACTATAGTCAAGCATTTCCCAGCATGCTTCTAAATTGGCAACTCATTAATTTCCCTTCCAAAGTTCCCATCTTCTGCATACCTCCTATCTACCTCCAGCATCTCATCCATTACCCTTTGACGCTCTAACCTCTCCTCTTTGTCTAGCCTAGCCTTGAACGAGATGACCTCACCATCGCCTTTAGAGTCTCCCACACAACCGGTTTCGACACCTCACCTGTGCAGTTAAAATCTACATATTCCTCGATTACTTTTTCAATTTTGTCACAGCACACTCGGTCCCCCAACAGTCCCACATCTAACTTCCACCCTGGTCTCTGTACCACCCTCTTCTCCAGTACCATATCCACCCAATGCAGAGCATGATCTGATATTGCAATTGCCGAGTACTCCGACCCCTTAACCCCAGCTAGCAGCGCCTTCCCCACCATGAAAAAGTCGATCCGCAAGTACATCTCATGGACCCCTGAGAAAAACGAGTACTCCCACTCCCTTGGGTGCAGAAACTTCCAAGGGTTCACCTCTCCCATTTCCACCATTAACCCAGCCAACGCCTTCGCCCCCCCCCCCTTGACGGGACCAGCGAGTGCGGCCATGACCTGTACAACCTTCGCTGCTGCACCAAGTTCCAGTCCCAATCCAGTCTATGGTTTTTAATATAATGTGAATATTTTATTGGATTAATGACTTGTAATAACCCCATAGTACTATTTATTATATAATTGTCCCATATCTATGTCTACAGGGAGTTGAACAGTATGCTGAAGCAGGACTATTAAAATAACCCCACACACACATGCTCATACACAATCTCAAAAATCGCCTTGGGAGCCCACACCGGGGCTCCATTCTGCTGCACTCGTTTTCTGGGGTGAGGAGCGTCCCCGCGAGCAACGGGATTCTCTGGCCCGGCAGCCGGCCAATGGACTTTCCCATTGTGGGTACCCCCACGTTGTCAGGGAATCGGAGGATCCCACCAACGGAGTATCCAGCCCCACGTCTCTGAGGCAATTTCCAAATTTCAAAGGGGTTGGCAAGGGCGAACCCAGCGCACTGCCAATTAACAGCCAATTATACTCCTTAAGAAGCTTTTTCAGGTGCCTTTCCGGTGCAGAATTGAAATTTCAAATTTTATTTTGGCAAATCTGAACAGTCGTGGACCCACTGTGCTGTTGCAAGTACTGGGCCTTCATTTGTCCTTCATGGCCCCTTCCAGTTCCATTGAGACTTCTGGCCCTCTGATGAGCTACCTGCTCCTTTGGCAAGGCAGCAGCAGCTCCCAACATAACTACCACCTGCCTATGTCACTGGCACCAGGGAGGCAATTTCTGCCTCCTGGAGACATTCAACATCTCTAATTGGGTGGCAAGCTTGCCTGCTGGCAAATTAGGCCATTTGAATTTAAAAATAGCAATCATAAGAGCAACAATGTTGAGACACAGGATTGAGACCCAAATTCATTTGGGTGTTGGGTTCCCGACTCCGCTTTGAAAATCTGGCCCAATGTTCCATGACAAAACGTATCTTAATGACTAGGTATAGAACATAGAACAGTACAGCACAGTACAGGCCCTTCGGCTCACGATGTTGTGCCAACCATTTACCTAATCTAAGATCAATCTAACGTGCACCCCTTCAATTTACTGTTGTCCACCTGCCTGTCCAAGAGTCGCTTAAATGTCCCTAATGACTCAGACTCCACTATCTCTGCTGGCAGTGCATTCCACACACCCACCAATCTCTGTGTAAAGAACTGACCTCTGGCATCTCCCTTGTACCTTCCTCCAATCACCTTAAAATTATGTCCCCTCGTGACAGCCATTTCCGCTCTGGGGAAAAGTTTCTGGCTATCCACTCTATCTATGCCTCTCATCACCTGGTACACCTCTATCAAGTCACCTCTCTTCCTTCTTCGCTCCAGTGAGAAAAGCCCTAGCTCTCTCAACATTTCTTCATAAGACGTCCCGTCCAGGCCAGGCAGCATCCTGGTAAATCTCCTCTGTACCCTCTCCAAAGCAACCACATCCTTCTTATAATGAGGCGACCAGAACTGGACACAATATTCCAAGTGTAGTCTAACTAGGGTTTTATAAAGCTGCAGCAAAACCTCGCTGCTCTGAAACTCAATCCCCCTGTCAATGAAAGCCAACACACCATACGCCTTCTTAACAACCCTATCAACCTGGGTGGCAGCTTTGAGGGATCTATATTTGTGGACCCCAAGATCCCTCTATTCCTCCACACTTCCAAGAATCCTGCCTTTAACCCTGTATTCAGCATTCAAATTCAACCTTCCAAAATGAATCACTTCACATTTATCTAGGTGGAACTTCATCTGCCACTTTTCAGCCCAGTTCTACATCCTGTCTATATCCTGTTGTAACCTGCAAGAGCCCTCAACACTATCTACAACTCCACCAACCTTCGTGTCATCAGCAAACTTATTAACCCACCCTTCCACTTCTTCATCCAAGTCATTTATGAAAACCACAAAGAGCAGAGATCCCAGAACAGATCCTTGCGGGACACCACTGGTCACCGACCTCCAGACAGAATACTTTCCATCCAGTACCACTCGCTGTCTTCTTTCGGCCAGCCAATTCTGTATCCAGACAGCCAAATTTCCCTGTATCCCAAGCCCCCTAGCTTTCTGAATGAGCCTACCATGGGGAATCTTATCAAATGCCTTACTGAAATCCATATACACCACATCTACTGCCCGACCTTCATCAATGTGTCTCATCACATCCTCAAAGAATTCAATGAAGCTTGTGAGGCATGACCTGAACCTCACAAAGCCATGCTGACTATCTTTAATCAAACTATGTTTTTCTAAATAATCATAAATCCTTTCTCAGAATCCTTTCCAATATTTTGCTCACCACGGGCGTAAGACTGATGGATCTGTAATTCTCCAGGATTTCCCTATTCCCTTTCTTGAACAGGGGAACAACATTCGCCTCCCTCCAATCATCTGGTACTACTCCAGTGGAGAGTGAGGACGCAAATATCATCGCCAACAATCTCTTCCCTCAATTCCCGTAGTAACCTTGGGTATCTCCCGTCAGGCTCAGGGGACTTATCTATTGTGATGCTTTTCAAAATTTCCAGCACATCCTCCTTCTTAATATCAACCTGTTCGAGTCTATTAACCTGGTTCACACTGTTCTCATGAGCATCAAGGTCCCTCTCTCTAGTGGATACTGAAGCAAAATATTCATTTAAGGCCTCCCCCATCTCTTCAGACTCTAAGCACAAGTTCCCTCCACTATCCCTGATCGGCCCTACTTTCACTCTGATCATCCTCTTATTTCTCACATAAGTGTAGAACGCCTTGGGGTTTTCCCTAATCCTTCCCGCCAAGGCTTTTTCATGCCCCCTTCTAGCTCTCCTAAGTCCATTTTGAGTTCCTTCCTGGCTACCTTGTAACCCTCTAGAGCCGTGCCAGATCCTTGCTTCCTCAAACTTATGTAAGCTTCCTTCTTCCTCTTGACTAGAAGCGCAATTTCTTTTGTCATCCAAGGCTCCTTCACCTTACCATTCCTTCCTCGTCTCAGTGGGACAAAATTATCCAGCACTCGCAGCAAGTGCTCCTTAAACAACCCCCACATTATTGTTGTGCATTTCCCCAAGAACCATTTATGCTCCTCAGCTCCTGTCTAATAGCAGTATAATTTCCCCTCCCCCGTAGCATCTAACAACCATTCCTGCCCCTGTGAAATCGATGTCTCCGTAATGGCCACAACATCATAGTTCCAAATACTGACCCATGATCTGAGCTCATCTCCTTTATTCCTGACACTCCTTGCATTAAAACAGACACACTTTAACCCATTCCACTGAATGCAACTTTGCCCTATCAACTATCTATTCTTCCTCACAGACTCGCTGCATACTATTTCTGCCTGTTCAACAGCTACCCTATCCTCTGATTCATAGCTCTGGTTCCCATCCCCCTGCCAAACTAGTTTAAACCCTCTCGAAGAGTTCTAGCAAACCTCGATGACCTTGATGAAGAGAAGCAGTGGGTTTCCTTTTAATGAAAATAAACATTGAGCAATTTCACTTCACAGACGTTAACGACCAGAGGACAGGCCTATGCTTTGAAGGATCCTGGAGTCTGTGGAGTGAAATCTTTCTCCAGAGATATAGAATGTCATTGTGAAAAAAGACACTTGAATTCTTCATTCTTTCACACAATTCTATCAGAGTACCAATGTACTTACATTTTGGAAACCTTTGTATCATGAGAAGTTAACATATTTTTCCTTGCAAAGGTCAAAGTATGGGAAGATAAAGAGATTAGATGTTTACTAACAGATGTATATCCAGTTCTTAAGTGCAATTGGGAGCTCAATTTTGAGTTTTCCAGGCTTCGAGAAACTTTAAATGTGGTGGAACTCCATGCACCAGGTAAAAACAGCAAGATATTAATGCCGTTAAAATTTACAGGGCTTCCACATTTTAGGTTCTTCGTCCATGTGTGACCTCACCATTAACCACCCAATTCCCTGTAAATATTAGGACCAATCTATCACCACTCTGCTACCCTGTGCGAAGTTAATGCCTCACGTAATCTTTTGCCTGAAAAAAAATTAGAAAAACAGCATACAAGCTAAACTAATGACTGCTTGAATTGATGTAATGTCAACAAATCCTTGCGACATGAATGAAAACTATTTATCAAATACTATTTTGACACATTGTTTAATTCTAGGACTTGTTGCTAAATCTTTAATTCTAAGTTGTATCATCAAACAACTGAGTAAATTTAGGTTGGCTTAAAAATAATTTTCTTACACAAGTTTGTGGTATGCACCATTTTTGTGAAATCATTTTCACTTGCTTATAAAAACACAACATAATTTTGTGAATTGCAATGAAATGTGTGATTATGTCACTCATTGCATCATGTAATCAAAGCAAAAATTATAAACAGCTCTCCACCATTGTTAGAAAACTGTTTTCAAATACTTTTGGATTAAAGTGGTTCCTTTTTAGTTTCATTCAGATACAAGTATGTGACCTCTTTAACACAATAGTGTTTCCAGTATTCTGTGAATGTAGTTCTGTCCGCAGAATTAGATGAACAAGAATCTATTGACTGTCCTTCTTGAGATCAACAAGAAACTGAAAAAGACTTTGGGCGTGATTCAGTGGACTCAAAACTGACGGCGTGATTTAACTAAAAAAAAACAGAATCTGCCAGCGCCGGAAACAACACCACTATTGAACGACACTTTGTTGGCCATACTTAGCTGCATATCCTGCACTGAGGATCTCGCGACATCCCGATGCAAACCCGCAAACCCTCTCCCCTCCCAATGCCCAAACTCACCTACTGAGGGTCCTCAAACCCCCTTCACCACAATATACATAGCAGAGCAACCCCGAGCCCGCTCCCCAGAGTGGGAAAAATGTCAGTTTGGCACTGCCAGCCTGGTAATGCCCCTGCCAGCCTGACATTGCCACATGGGCATGCAGGCAGTACCAGACTGGCATCTGGATGGCACTGCTATGACCTTGGGGAGGATCACTCTGTCAAGGCTGCGCATTGAGAAATTTCCTGCTGGCGAGCTGATCTTGACAGCAGGAATGGCTGTTTGCAGATTGGGATGCCATTTTGACAGGGAGCCCTAATCTTCCCCCCCCCTGCTAGTCCCCTGGAAAATGTAGAATCACCCCATACTTTCGAGGAAAAATTCCAGAGTGATTCTGACCCGTTTTCCGGCGGGTGTGGGGACTTAGTCCCCAAAAGGGGGAATTCCGGCTGTGAGATTTATTCAGAGTTTACATTAGATCAATACTATTCATAATAGTTTCTGCTTGGTAATGACAGCAAATCCCAGGCAACTTAATGGGCCTGGTCCAGCTCAAAGGTGATAAAGCCTGATGCCTGAGTATGCAGGACATCCATGACCACCCGGATACACCTGTGGGCTGTTGATTGTGAAATGCCGCACAGTTCCCCGTTGGAGACCTGGAATTAAGTGGTGGCATCAACTTGAGGGCTGGGGTGACCTTCACGGTCACCAGGGATGGGCATCCTCCTCCTCCTCCTCCACGGGGTGCCAACTCAGCGAGTACATAGCACAGGTACTACACTGTTTCTCTCCTGAGGTGGAATCTTCTGTGGCACATGCTGACTGTCACCTCATTAAAAGAGCAATGAAGCCTGTGCACCTTGGGCCTTTCCTGGCCTCCCCCTCTGGGTTCCTTCTGATAGGCGCCAGGTCTTCAGAGTGTGTGAGGGCCCCCCGCACATGGGGTGCCACTTCCAGCCTGCTTCGTCATTGCTGCCCTCTCCGGCCCCTGGCCGCCTGTGTTGCTACTAGCAATGTGAGTGCAGCCGCTATGGGACCGACACCACCAACCATTTTGGTATCTGTAAGGAATTGGAGAAGGAGATAGACCGACAATCAGTTAGGGCTTCCATCCAGTGACCCTCAAATCCCACAAGTCTCCCCCACCCTTACGTAACTCACCTTCTCTCAGAGTGCTATCCAGCAAGCCAGTTGTACTGGCAAACCTTGCCCTGCACACTCACCATGGTCACATCAGGAGGCCCAGACCTCTGCCGGCAACATTAGGGGGACCATGCGCCGGTGCCCTTCCCTGATCCACACACTTACCCTTTGGCCACAAGAGGATCCCCAGTGCTGAAGCCCTGCTCTTTAGTGTTTGATTGCTCGCAGTTGCCTCTGTGGTGCTAAAGCTCCTACTTCAGACACACAGGTCAGGCTTCAAAGGTTGCTTGAAATGCAATGCACTAATCATCCTCTGAGACATGGCATGTGTAACTTCGAGGAGGCACTTGAGAGTTGAGAATATTTTGTTTATTAAACGGTTAACAGTAACAAAGATTTGAAAATCAACTACGTATCATTTCACATATCGCACCAACAATTAAACAACAACGAAGCGTCACCGTTTGATATTGGTACCAATACAAAGCTATATCAGCTCATTTTCATGAAAAAAATCAAACGCATAGTATCACCCCTCACAGGTTCCTCAACAGAAATGGAGGATAAGTCTGAGAATGTGTTATCATGTCCAGAACATTATCATAGAAATGATTTGTCCGTCAATGTGCTCCTTGTTCCATGTATCAGTACCATTCTCTGTCCAGTAGCTTCAACTGTGAGACCCTCCCACATGACCCAATCCCACAGGAACCAAATATTGGCATCCACATATTCGACTGGTGCTCAAGGTGCAGTTGAACATCCTTGACTTCCAGCATGTTTAACCCGTGGTGACATGCCAGTTGCATGCAGCACTCAACACACTAGCAACAAAGCATCAGCAATCTGTGAAAGCGTTTCTTCAATGGCATCATCAGGTGGCCTATTTGGATCAATGTTACGCAGCAGGTCCTGCAGCGTAGTCTTCCCTCAAACCGGATTGCCTTCTGGACTCATACTTCCCTGAGCCCGATATTCCAGAACGCAGGTATCTTAGAAAAAATTCTCCTTTTTTCCGGCTACAAAAATGGAAGGAAACAGCAACAGCAGCCTCCAGGCATCTGCAGCCACCAGCAGGAGCAAGCACCAAACTCAGTCTGCAGCTGTGAAGTGCTCTCACAGCTAACAAGGCAAGTTCACCATTTGAAAAAGCCTTCAGACGGAAAGCTAGAGGCTGGTCACAGTCAAAAGGAGTGAAATTGACTTTCAGCATTGAAGTCGCAGCAGTGTTTTGTCCTGGAAATATTTGGTAGGACAGATAGTCTGCAGCTGTGGTTACCCATTATGTGTTTCCACAATATTTAAAGATGGCTTGAAGGCCTCAGACAGAACACCTTTCAACCCCCTTCCCCCCACTCCGATCCAGGGCTGACCTCCGACCTGGTACACATCAGCCCCTGATCAAGCCCAACCCTCCTGAGTGGTCCACCCCCCCCCCCCCCCCCCCCCCAGAGCACTAAGGCAGCAACACCAGTGCTCTTGAGCTGCTTGCTGGAAAATGGCAATAGCTACTCACCTCCTCACTTCCCCACATCAGCCATTGCACCAGCTTCACATTTTTGAAAAGTACTAAACGACGCCCACATGAATTCCCGTTCGGGAGTCAGGTAATTTCCAGGAGGCTGCTGCATTAGAGTTTAATCCCGCTAATGAGATTGAAATGAATGCAAATGAAGGTTAATGATATGCTCCCCATTTTCGGATGAGATCTGGAACTCGCCATTGGGAACAGGCCAGCGCGAATCTCGATTTTGGCCTTTCCTGCTCTTTACCTGGCGATCCAGATCTGTGCTGGGCGCAAAGCGGTGGTTAAATTGCTCCCACAGAGTCTGCAAAGGGATATAGATAGGTTAAGCGAGTGGACAAAAAATGGGCTGATACGGTTGTGAAAATGTGAGGTTGTCCACTTGGGCAGGAAGAACAGAACATTTGTGACTCCTCAGATAATGAAGCAGTCCATATCCAAATGCAGCAAGACCGAGATAATATCCAGGCATGGGCTGACAAGTGGCAAGTTACATTCGTGCCACACAAGTGTCAGGCAATGGCCATCTCCTACAAGAGAGGATCCAACCACTGTTCCCTGACATTTAATGGCATTACTGTCGCTGAATTCCCTACAATCAACATTCTGGGGGTACCCATTGATCAGAAACTGAACTGGACTAGCCATATTAACATTGTGGCTACCAGGGCAGGTCAAAGGTTAGGAATCCTGTGGTGCATAATTCACCTCCTGACCCCCCAAAGCCTGTCCACCATGTACAAGGCACAAGTCAGGAGTGTAATAGAATACTCTGCACAACTGTCAGAACACTGTGGCGATGTTGGACTCTTACCCTCAACAGCCATGGCGCCTTTTTCCCAATTTTTGAAACCCAAGTGAAGCTCGCCGTCGGTAATTCCTCCTGGCAGAGGCAGAGCATTGCAGAAGCTCTAGAGAATATTGGGTCAGGCTTGCTGATGATATGCCAACGATGTTTACTGTATGTGCAGAGTATAACGCATTGATGCCGCTGTCGAGGCACCGGAGCCTGGCATTCTGTCAGGCCTCTGGTACCAGCCACGATTTTTGCCTAACGCACCATTCTCCACGCAATTGTGTTTACCGAGTCAGACGTCGGCCAGAGAATCCTGCCCCTTGCGTCTCCCATTTAAGACAGAGATGAGGAATTTCTTCTTTCAAATGGTCGTTAGTCTTTGGAATTCTCTTCCACAGAGAGCAGTGGAGGTTATGTCATTAAATATATTTAAGGCTCAGTTATATTTTTGGTTAACAAGGGAGTCAAGAGTTATGGGGGACAGGCAGGAAAGTAGATTTAAGGCCACAATCATATCAGCCATGATTTTACTAAGTGCCAGAGCAGGCCCAATGGGCCAACTGACATACCCCTGCTCCTTTTTCATATGTTCTCATGTAAGTCCTGCTCCAACTTTGCAGGGTATTGACGAGACCGCACCTAGAGTATTGCATGCAGTTTTTGCCTCCTTATTAAAGTAGGGTATTCTTGTATTTGAAGCAGTTCAGCGAGGTTGATTCCTGAAAATTGCATTAAAAAGAGACATGTTGCTGAAGTTTTTTACTTTGCACTCAAAGATGTGCCGACCACACTACTGAGCAATCTTATGGGGTTGAGGCCAATTCAACCATGGCTTTCAACAGTGAATTGAGTGGTTGGAAAATAAAACAAAAACAGGACCTCCAGCAAAATGGTAGGGCTGTGGAATTAGCTGTGTTGTTCTTGCAGAGAGCCAGTACACAGACCTGAGTGGCCTCCCTTTGTGCTGCAAACATTCTATGATCCTGTAGTCATTGAAAGAGAATAACATATCTTTGTTTGGTTAACAGTTCCCTGGTAAAGGAAGACGTTGTTATGGAAATAGGTTTCCACTCTTCGGATCTTGATTAAATTGATTTCACACTGCAGTCATGTTTTCAGGAGGTAGGATTCCAGGGAGGAAGAGGAAGAATCACAATTCGACTTTGTTGCTTGGAGATACACCCTGATTTTCACTAATATAATATCATGTTCAAAAAAGGAGATTTATTTCAAGTAGATGCTTTTACTAAAGATAAATATTTGATTATTTGAATTCCTGTCCACACTATTATTCTTTTTTATTTTGTAAGAGTGGCAGGAGAATTTGCTGCTCTATTGGGCATACATTTAAAATGCTCAATTAGAGTGGCCATGCTATAAATTTTATCATTGCAGCTCATGGATAACATTGTGCCACAAATTATATTGCCATCTTATCTACCTGTAAAGAAAACTTGAGTGTCTTCACACGAGTATCCTTTACATCAAGTTTAGACAAGAATATTTTTTCTTTATTCACTTCCCTATCCCTGATCTCTCCAAGGTAAAACAATTCAGGAAATAATGGTGAAAGCAGATGAGCTCTGGCATTTGCTTTGAGGACAGTTTATTGAATCAGTTCATTTTCTCTGGTTGACATCACTTTATTCATGTTTTATCAATTGGTAAGAATTATACAAAATAGGTGAATGATTTTGATAAATTTATTGGTTTGCTTAACTGTATTGTTTAAATCTGTTCATACCTTTCACCAGCACGGGCCTGAAAAAAACTTTAAATTTATATATTTAACAAAAGATTGTGTGGGTTTTAACATTGATCGCACATATTATGCTAATCTGTTTGCCATTGCTGTCTTTGGTTTGTTTATATTTAAGGGCCACTTTCTTTATGTAAAAGTATTTGGGAACATTTTTGTTTAATACTCAGGAAGCATAATTTTGATCAATTTAGGTCAGAAAACATCACTGTAACACTAACCTGTAAATAACTGCAAGTTATTTTCCTTCCCGAGCAAAAGGACAAAGCCCTTCCCCTCATGACTTTCCCACCCACCAGTTTCTCATCTTTTCTCCCTTCTCTTGAAGGCACTCTTGTTTAGATATGGCCATGATTCACATGTGAGCCAACTTGGCAGCCTATTGAACCATGGAGGGCATTACAGCTGAACCCAATCCTATTCTCACCTACTTTGCGCACATATGGAACTAGCAATCACTGTTCACTGGATAATGATCAGGAGCCAAAATTCTAGCTAATATTTCCCCTCTCTAGTCTGAGGACAGTGAGAATTGTGGCACTCCAACTATTGGCTGAGGTCAAACAATATCCCTTTAAACAATTATTTTTCAGCAAAATGGAACTGTAATTCATGGGTCAAAGAAAATGATTCATAGATGGTTTCTCAACTGGATTTAAAGTGTCATAATGAGTCATCAGCACAGCCAGTGCAGGCTGGTGAAATGGTTATGAACTGCAGATTGTCTGAAGCTGTAAATTGAACTTGTACTGTTTCTTAGGCACAGTATATACAGAGCTAACCTAAATATAATATGGAAAGAATGGATCTTTTGTCCCTTATTATAAAGCACAACTACAAACTCTGTAATTTTATATACCTTGACTAAATATTCAAGCCACATCAACCAGGTAAAACTCTGAACTTTTTGTTAGCTGTAAAACAATTGCAGAGGAAAATTGCCACTAAAGAACATGCACCCAAATAAAACATTGTTAAGCATGTCCACCTGATGAATATTGAAAATAAATGGAGCAGCTGAGAGCATTTTAAAGCATGCATACCATATTTCTATGAGGATGTTATTTTCTGACTTGCTGGTAGACATCAATCTCCTTACATCAGCAATAGAATGAGTTACTGCTTGTTGCTGCCTGCATTTTATAGCATTGTAATTGTCCACTGCTCATTGAAATGCTGCTCCTCAGCATGTTTAATTTGCCTTCTTGCAGGGAACGAGCAAAATGTATAATTTGGATACATTACAAAAAAAAGTTCAGATGACATGCATGCATAGTTTTAAAATGCTTCAACAATGTATGTAAATTGAGTACATTTTAGCTGCCAATTATCTTTTTTCCAAGAGCCAGATTAAATGTTTTCTGTAATTTACCTAAAATAAATATTTTTTTTCTCCAAAAGATTCCTGAGGCCTCAGTAATTAGCCAAAGATATCTGATGGCCATTCAAAATTACTAAACGCACAGATGTCTATTAGTTAAAAGATCTGTTGATGGCAATGAATTTTGAGTGTCTGAAGCACTCAACCCCACGCCTCGGTTTTATAGATAAAGCATAAATCAACAATGAACAATTTTGAACCCCTGGGGCTGGACTTTCATCTCTGTGTGGGAAACGCAAGTCAGGGCAATTCCTGGCTTTGCCAACCCGAACCCATCACCTCTTCCCATAACCACCATATTTCAATCACCTAAAGACGTCTGCAACAAGGTTCAGGTCTGCTGCCTCAGGCAGGCCTGAGACAGCATCGGAGGAATATTGGTGCTAAGGTAGTCTGGTTAGAAGGCCTGCCAAAGTTCTTGGGAACAATGGCCCAGCTCTGCATATCATTTTTTAACCGTCTAATGCTCACTCCTCACAACTCCAATGACTCTCAACCTTTTTCAGTCCCCCATGCTCCCTAATATCCCCATCACTCATCCATGCCCCTTCACCTCCTCCATACCATCTTTTACCCCATGCCCCCTCTATGTCTTCCATATATCCTCCACAGCCACTCACCCAGTATCCACCATGGGCATACCTCAGGAGCCACTGTTTTACAATTGTAAAAATGTTTTAATACATCTCAACACTGTATTGATCCTCTTAAAGCAAACTTGATTTTCTCCAGACTGAGAAACTCTACCATATCGCTGACCCACACTCCTGATTTTGGGGGCTTCGAGTCCCTCCATCTCAGCAAGATCCATCTCCGGGCCACCAGGGAGGAGAAGGCCAGAATATCGGCCTCCCTTCCCCCCTTTGCCCCAGGATCTTCCGACACCCCAAATATTGCTAATTCTAGACTCGGAGTTACCCTACCTTCCAGGACTTCTGACATAACATCTGCAAATCCCTGCCAGAATTCGGACATGCCCAGAACATATGAACATAGTTGGCCGGGCTACCCCACACCGCCCACATCTGTCGTCCACCTCCTCGAAGAACCTACTCATCCGGGCTACCGTTATGTGGGTCCTGTGGACTACCTTGAACTGAATCAAGCTGAGCCTAGCACAGGACGAGGATGAATTGACCCTTTTCAAGGCTTTTTCCCACAGTTCAGTTTCCAGCTCCCCTCCCAACTCCTCTTCCCACATTTTCATCTCACTGATAGGGGCCCCTTCCCACTCTAACAATTCCTGTATATGTCCGAAACCTTCCCACCTCCAACCCCTGTTTTTGACAGCACTTTATCCTGTAGTCCCCTCAGGGGAGGCAAGGAAAGCTTGGGACCTGTCTCTGTACAAAGTCCAGCACTTGAGGATACCGAAACCCGTTCCCTCCCAGCAAGTCAAACTCCTCCTTTAATATCTCCAAGGTGGGGAAGCCCTCCTGGATGAATAAATCCCCAAACCACTCGATCCCTGCCAGCTGCCATACCTTAAAGCCCCCATCCAGCCCCCCCGGGACAAACCGGTGATTGTCACAGATCGGTGACCACAATGACACCCCCTCCAGTCTCATATGCTGCCTCCATTGTCCCCACACCCTCAGGGCTGCCACCACCACAGGACTTGTGGAGCGCCGAGCCGGCGAGAACGACAGGGGCGCTGTCAATAAAGACTCCAGACTCATATCTTTGCAGGATGCTGCTTCTATTCGCTCCCAGACCGACCCCTCACCCACTACCCACTTCCTGACCATCGATATGTTGGTGGCCCAGTAATAGTTAATAATGCTCAGGAGAGCCAATCCCCCTTCCCCGCGGGCCCGTTCTAGGAGTACCCACTTTACTCTCAGGGTTTTACCCACCCATATAAACCTCAATATCGCCACATTAATACTTCTGAAAAAAGCCTTTGGGAAAAAACTCGGGAGACAATGAAAAAAGAAAAGCAGCCTCGGAAAGTCAGTCACCTTCAATGTCTGAACCCTCCCCGCCAGCATCAGTGGAAGCATGTCCCATCTACAAAAATCCCTTCTCATTTGACCATTCCTGACTTTTTTGGGGCACGAAAATCTGGCCCTGGATATTTTGTTTTCCGATCTAAGTTTAAGCACTTAACTAAGAACATGTAAGAACTAAGCAATGAAGAAAAATAATTGGCATATGATTGTAATGAGTATTTTAACCTAACAATGTCAATTCCTGCAATATTTTATATTTAAAAAAATGTTTCTACAAATTTTTTAAGGATTTTTTAAAAATCCTTAAGAGTGTAAAAGAAGCATTTGTCATCCTCATTTCATCTCCCATTACCTAAAGGTATACAGTGATTAACAACATGAATAACGTGTTGATTAATCATGAGAGAAAAATCATTACCAAATAACTTTATTGTGCTGGCTGTGCCCCTTTAGGAAGAGCATTGGTGTGTTTATAAATTCCCTTCTCAATGCCATTCTATAAATATATCCCTGTCTCTGCTGTGCCTGAGAATGCTGGCTTTAACATTACCCACGCCCCAGCCCCCAAACTATTTATGTTTTAACTTCATGATTAAAGTTAACAGCTTTTGAAATTACAAGTTTGGTACTTAACTGGAATGGGATGGGACAGGATTCATAAACACAAAATGATACCTATGAAATTAAAGTTATCATGAATATTTAATTTTAAAGGAGATGTAAGTTCACCTTGTTAAAATGCTAATATTCTACGTTGTTAACAAAAGTGTTTTTTTTTAACTAAAAAGCACATCTTGTACTAATCCTTAGGAAGAATTCATTGTCTTCCCCTTCTTGACTTTTATTTTCTAATCAGGAGACAAAAGATGAACAGTAAAAGCCTCCAACCTAGTTTAATAAGCACCAACAGTGCTTCTAAAAAGGCTGCACCATACTACTAAAACTAAATCCTTTATTTAAAATGCATTGTTTGAGCTGCTGCCAAATTTTCCCAGTAAGACTAATCCATGTATTGTGAGTTTTCAATCTCAGCAATATAGCTGCAGAGACACTAAAGACCAGACATTATTTCCATACAGGGAAAGGATCACTGTCTCCTAAAGGCAGATTCTATGGGATATGGATCGAGGTGTGGAACCAAATCACCTGCCTCTTGATCATGTAACCCGAAAAAATGGAAAAAGGGAGAAAGTAGATTATTTTCATCAGACATTGTATTTCTGGTATAATATTAAAATGTGATTTGGACCAGCACAAGAACTACGAATGGTGTAAAACTATGTTGTGGTGCTGACTTGAGGTTATCGAATATGAGAATATTTGCCGTAAAGTCTTGAATCTAAGACCAACTTCTAACCTGCCTTTCACCCCCCACCCCCACTTCCCACCTGCACCATGTAGGGTTACTTTAGTGATCCTTGGAATGTTTTTGACTTCCTCATCGTAATTGGCAGCATTATAGACGTCATTCTGAGTGAGATCAATGTGAGTATACATGACACTCTTCCAGATCGGACCTGTCTATTTTTTCTTTGTTTCTTAACCAGCTTCACTTTGTCAAATATTTAATTCTATTAGTTGAACTAATCACAACTACTGCAATGGAACTGGTAAGACTTCACAGAATTAGGAAAGCAACACAGGTCAAAACGGGATATGATATTTGGAAAAATTGTGAATTTTGTTCTGTAACAAAATGGCTTAACATGTCCCAACTGGCACAGTTTGAAGTCCTGGACGTGTCGGTGACAAGAGTCATCTCTTCAGAGATAGTCATGTCTATAAGAGGAAATACTGTGCACATGTAACCTCTTTCTCTTATTTTCTCTTCTCTTCCCTTTTTTCTTTTTTATTGTTTCCTTGTCTTTTTCCCCCTTTTTTTTCCACATGCAGCACTATTTTTGTGATGCATGGAATATATTT
Source organism: Scyliorhinus canicula (assembly GCF_902713615.1). Taxonomy (NCBI): domain Eukaryota; kingdom Metazoa; phylum Chordata; class Chondrichthyes; order Carcharhiniformes; family Scyliorhinidae; genus Scyliorhinus; species Scyliorhinus canicula. The sequence continues at coordinate 51,869,880 of NC_052165.1, read as the reverse complement.
GACGCCTTAATTGTTGTGGGTAGCGTTGTTGATATAGCAATCACAGAGGTGAACGTAAGTAACCATCTCAATGAACATGCCTGCTCCACTCCTGTTTGTTATTCTTTTGTTCAATTACAGTTTTATGTTTGTAATATCATCCTTTTTTCTGTCCCCAAGCCTGGCATGACTTAAAAACTGTATAGCAGGTTTAGAGTGCAGCATAATGCCTACAGTGACTTTCGTTTTAAATTACTCTGATTTCTGGTTTAGAAAATTAATGCCAAAATTTATCCAATGTGACAGAGATAGCAAAGCCATAAGATTTTTTCAATTAAAAATATACATTTTTGGCAAGGCAGCTTGAAATAATTTAATAAGTATCCAGCTTTTCCAGTCATATTTTTTGACACTTTGACAAAAGAACCCAGAAGGTGGGTCGCATGATGTCGCACTGGCGAGGAGGGCTCATTCAGAGTTCATATCTCCAGCAACTTCAGCTTTCACCATTAAAAATAGAAAAACCAAGGACCCCATGGACATGGAACAACCCCCTCTCCCTCCCAGATAGGGAACCCCCCCCCACCGTGGGTCCTTGCCTCCCCCCCCCATTACAGAACTCCTGTCACCTCCCCGATGGAATGCCCCTGGTACTGCCAATGTGAGGGTGGGCTCCTTCAACAGTCCCCTAAAAATCCATGACCCCCTAACACTGGTAAGGGCAAGAGCAACAGACATATGAGAACCACCAACTCCAAGTTCCCCTCCGAGCCACAGAGCATCCTGACTTGGAGATATATTGCCGTTCCTTCACTTTTGATGGATCAAAATCCTGGAACTCCCTTCCTCACAGCACCGTGGGTGTACCAAACCACATAAACTGCAGCAGTTTAAGGAGGCAGCTAACCACCATCTTCTTCATGGCAATTAGGGATGGACAATAAATGTTAGCATAGCAAGGTGGCCTAGTGGTTAGCACAACCGCCTCACGGCGCTGAGGTCCCAGGTTCGAATCCCGGCCCTGGGTCACTGTCTGTGTGGAGTTTGCACATTCTCCCCGTGTCTGCGTGGGTTTCGCCCCCACAACCCAAAAATGTGCAGAGTAGGTGGATTGGTCACACTAAATTGCCCCTTAATTGGAAAAAATAATTGGGTAATTTAAATTTTAAAACAAAAAAAAAATGGAAAAAAAAAAAAAATGTTAGCATAGCAAGCAGTGCCCACAACCTGTGAACAAATAAAACAAAAATGCATAACCAGTAAACATAACTGTGCAGGCCTAAGACTCACTTGTTTTTGTTTAAAAATGGGGGGCATGATTCTCCACCATGCCGGGTGGGAGAATCGCGGGAGTGCCGGGCGATTCACTCCACGGCACCCGCACGCGATTCTCCCACCTCCCCCAAAACGGCGTGTCGCGTTTTGCGACAGGCCGCTCGGATGGGCCGAGCGGCCTGCCTAATGCGACCGGTTCACGCCGGTGCCAACCACACCTGGTCGCTGCCGGCGTGAACAGCATGCGACCGCTGCGTGTGGGGCCTGTGGGGGGCGGAGGGAGGATCGAGCACCAGGGGGCTGCTCAGGAGGGGTCTGGCCCGCGATCGGTGCCCACCGATCGTCGGGACAGCGTCTCTGAAAGACGCACTCTTTTCCCTCCGCCGCCCCGCAAGATCAATCCTCCATGTCTTGTGGGGCAGCGGAGGGGTTAGACGGCAACCGCGCTTGCGTGGGCTGGCGCCGGCCAACCTGCGCATGCACGGGTGATGTCATTTCAGCGCCGCTGGCCGCGTCATTCAGGCGGTGCCGCTTTGACACAAGCGTCAAGGCCCGGCGTGCAAGATTGACGCGCCGCCGCTCCTAGCCCCCTGGGGGTGGGAGAATAAGGGGCGAGGAGCAGCCTCCACGCCGGAGTGAAACATTCCGGTTATCACTCCGGCGTCGGCACTTTGTCTCCCTTTGGGAGAATCGCGGCCGGGATTTTCTTTTCGTACCTCAGTTAAAGATAAACAAAACTAAAGTTGCTTAAGTAGGTTTGTGACCTGCCTCACTGTTATTAATCATAAATCTCACTTTTAATATTTCTCCAATGTTAAAACTTTGATTGCATTGGAACACTTTTATCATTAAATCCTATTGGATAAGAATTAACTAGAAATCAATAAATAACAATTTCAATATAATTAACTGCAAGTTTTTGGTATAAATTAAGTTTCATTATAACTGGAACTTCAGTGTAATTAAAACTTTTTAAAAAATCTGTCATAAGTTTGTGTGCACTTGAATATCTGCTATACAGTCTATAACAACTTTGCGTTACCTCTCTATCACGAAGCATGATTGGATTTTCTTAATATGAGTAACTACAGTGTGCTTATTTGTCCAAGGTCTTTGACCAAGGTATCCACACTTCCAACAATGATTCTATAAAACTAGATCCCTGCAATAGTGTGCATCTTCTAGCAGAAGTCCATTACTTCTTGTGTATACACAATGTTTTGGTACTGATTAAATAAATATGTTATGCAATTGATTGAAGAGATTTAAAGGCAGGTTAATTTTTTAAGAATCCTACTACAATGTCAGCCACACCAGAAACTGCAACATGAAGCATCCATAGCTGTTATTAAACCTGTTATTATTGTTTAGAATTAAATATAATCAAAAACTTAATTGTCAATAATTATGGATTCCACAATTTAGAAACTTAGGATCTTGGTTTTGGCAGAAGTTATACTGAGGAGGAATGCAACAAATTACAGGAGAACATTAATAAACTTGCAGAATGGGCAAATAATTGGCAAATATAGTTCAACACAGATAAAAGTGAGGGAGTATATTTTGTTAGGAAGAGTAGGGTAGGAAATGGAAACTACAATTCTAGAGGGGTAGAGGAACAGTGGAATCTCAGAATACAACTTCATTGATTATTACAAGTTGCACTAGAGGTTCTTAAGGCCGTTGGAAATTGGGGAGGTTATGCTAAACCAGTATTGAACTTTGTTTAGACCACATTTAGAATGCTGCATGTAGTTCTGGTCAGAGTGTTATAAAAATGATATAGTGGCATTGCAGACGGTGCAGAGAAGATTTACAGGGATGATACCAGAAATGCTTCAATATACATATCACGAGAGGTTTGACAGGCTGAGTCTCTTATCTCTTGAGAAAAAAAGGCTAGGGGGTGACCTGGTAGAAGTTTTAAACTTATAGAATGTTTTGATCGAGTGGATTCAGAGAAGGCTTCCTCTTCTATAAAAGAGCATAACCAGAGGCCATCAATATAAGATGGTCACCAAGAAATCTAATAGAGAAATTAGATGAAACTTCTACACCCAAAGAACGGTAAGAATGTGGAACTCGCTACCTCAGGGATAGTTGAAGTGAATGCCATACATTCATTTAAGGGGAAACAAGACAAACGTATGTGGAAGAAGCAAATAGATGGTTATGATTGTAGATTTAGACAAAAAAAGGTAGGAGGAGGCTCAAGTGGGGTATCAACACTGGCGTGGACTGTTTGGATCCAATGGCTTGTTTCTGTACCATATATTCTATGTAATCAATTAATATGTTTTTTGAGTGTGATTGGATGAGGGTGAAGTGTCAGCTAAAATTTCAGGAGAGCTTCAATATTCACTTTTAAATAAATGAATAATGCGATGGAGTATACTTCCAGAAAGTAAAATGGATCAAAACTCAGATGATAATAATCCATGTGAACCTTACAAGCACAATTTATGTTTTCAGAATAATACCTTGATGATTCAAGCAAAACTCTCAGTGTGTTAACTTGTATCTTCTGAAAACTGATTTTAATCAATTTATCAACTGTTACCACTGAGAGTTTAGTTTTGACTTGAAATTTCTTTGTGTGCTTGGTGGCATAGTTACTGAAACATAGAACATAGGAAGAGGAGGCCATTTGGCCTTTTTGAGCCTGCTCCATCATTCAACATGATCATGGTTCATCCTCCATCGTAACACCATACTTCTGTGCTTCCCCATACCCCTTGACACCTTTTTCTATCTATTTTCTTCTTAAATATTCAGTGATTTGACTTCCACAGCCTTGTGTGGTAGAGAATTCCACAGGTTCACCACCTCTGAGTGAGGAAATTTCTCCTCATCTCAGTCCTAAATGGCCTACTCCATATCCTAAGACTGTGACCCCCCTTGTTCTAGACCCCAGGCCAGAGGAAACAACATCCCTGCATCCAGTCGATCTAGCCCTGTCAGAATTTTATATATTTCAGTTAGATCCCCTCTCGTTCTTCTAAATTCCAGTTAATACAGGCACAGTCGACCCAATCTCCCCTCATGTGACAAGTCTGCCATCCCAGGAATCAGTCTGGTAAATCTATGCTGCACTCTGTGGGAAGTATATCCTTTCTTAGATAAGGAAACCAAAACTGTATATAATACTCAAGGTGTGGTGTTACCAAGGTCCTGTAATGCTGCAGAAAGATATCCTTGCTCCTGTACTCAAGTTCTCTTGCAATGAAGGGGGGAGAAGGAGGGAAGGGGAGAAGGGGAAGGGGAGAAGGAGAAGGGGAAAGGAAGGGGAAGGGGGAAGGCCAACATACCCGATAAGTCTAGTGTGGAATATGACACCACCGTCTTGCCTTTAAATTAAGTTCTCCAATCTATCTTAGCCAACTCCTCTTTGTTTAGATTTAGGACCCTAGTTTCAGATCAAACTTCTTTACTTTCCATCTGAATGAAGGATTCCATCATATTATAGTCACTGTTTTCGAAAGGACCCTGCACAACAAGATTATTAATTAAGCACTTCCCATTGCAGAATATCAAATCTAGGATAGCATGTTCCCTAGTTGGTTCTTCAACACAAATAGGTTAATTTCTGAGTAAACTAGCACTAAAAGGAATTTTGAGCAAAATTAACTAATGTGCTCCCAAAAAGAGTTTAGCTACACTGTCCCCCTTTTCAAATCACACAAAAGTCAGTTGCACAACTTTACTATATGCTACAATAACCTAATGGGCTTCTGCTTTTAGTTGCCACATTGTGCATGCAATCAATAATTGGTTTTGTGACATACAATTTATCCTTCGATGTTTTTCCAGGAAATTAGTTAAAGGTCTAATCAAATTTCTTGATTTAAACAAGTGGCTCTCTTTAATTAATAGCAGATACATGTTTACTGACTGTATTTGGGTAATTCATGTGCCCATCTACAGTTGTTTATAATTAGTATTAAGAAATATACATTTTTGAAGTATAATTAATTTGAAAATCAGAACTGGAACCCTCTGCGTTAGCATATTTATTTATTTTGAAGTGTCCATTTTACCAAATAAATGGTTGTGACTGTGAATATTTCTATATGACCACTTTTAAGTCAAGCCACTCAGTATTAAATCAGGCTTCACCTGTCTAGCCATGTAACTACATTGTTCTTGTTTTTAGCATGATTTGAAATCCACAGGAAATGTATGCTCTACCTATTGTTGACTTGGCATGAATTGCAAGATATATTTATGAATGTGGAACCAATATTTGCTGTTATACAATTTCATACAACTTCAACACAAAAGATTATTCTTTTGTCTACTATGTACATACTGTGTACGTTCTCTTGGCCGCAGAAAAATACTTTTCACTGTACTTCCGTACATGTGACAATAAATATCAATCAATCAATCATTGTCAAAGGGGAAATCCCTTTCATGGAAGAAAAAACAATTCATATTTACGTGTTTTATGTTAATGTGAAATAATATCAACTTCTTTAGTTTTTAAACAAGGGAGAGCAGACAAAAAAAATGTTTAATATTGGGAGACCTGATGGGACTGCAGGCAGGAAGAAGCAGAAGATAGAGCAATGGAAGCCTGAACCATGAACGTTGCAAACCAAGTTCAGGATATTGCCTGATGTTCAACCCTGAGCTTTTCTCATGAAAATAAGAAATTAGCCAGCCTGGCTAGACAATTTTCTGAGGTCTAAAGCCAGGGAGCTTCACCTGCACCTTGCTGATAAAATTCAAACGAGGTTCAAGTCTGAAAATGTTTCCAGCCTCCGGACTCTGGCCGCAGGTGGGCATCGTGGGAGCATTACCAATATCATGTCCATTTTGGCCCCGAACCAAAAATTAACTTTCACCGTCAGTTTTTATCTCTTTAGACCAGACATTACAAGGAAACAAGTCCTATGTTAAAATAATGGTTTACAGTAATTGAGTGAAATCACTGTTGTCTGAGATTTTGCCAAAACCTTTACATATTATTCGTCCAGATTTTTCAGTCAGCAGTGAAGCTTGGAACTCAGCACTGATCTCAAAGAAAGCTGCCTACAAATGTCTAGTGATCTCTGTGGCGTAGATTTCACCATTCCTGAAATTAATTTGAATCCAGTGCAAGGTCAAGGGGGTGTCCCCAGGCTTCCAGCAAAAGTGATATTATTAAGTAGAGTACCATTGAGGAATTCTCACCGATAGCAAACCAGGAAGTAAAATGCACTAATTGGGTGGAATTCTCCGCTCCCCACGCGGCCTGGGAGAATTGCGGGAGGGCCTCCCGACATTTTTTACACTCCCCCCTGGCGCCCCCGCTATTCTCCCCCCCCCCCCTTCTCGGAAAAATCGCCGCTCGCCGTTTTTCACGGCGAACGGCGATTCTCCAAGCCCAATGGGCCGAGCGGCCGGCCCTTCAAGCCCGTTTCACCACGGCAGCAACCACACCTGGTCGCTGCATTCCTGAAACGGGCGCCAGATGCCCGTTTGGGGCATCTAGGGGCCCGATGTGGACGGGAGCACCGCGACTGTGCTCCGGAGGGGACAGGCCCGCGATCGGTGCCCACCGATCGTCGGGCCATCGTCCAAATCGGACGCACTCTTTCCCCTCCGCCGCCCGGCAAGATCAAGCTGCCACATCTTTCCGGGCGGCGGTGTAGAAAGACGGCACAGCGCATGCGCGGGTTTGTGCAATCTGCGCGGTGATGTCATCCACGCATGCGCGGGTTGGAACCGGCAACCAGCGCATGCGCGGATGACATCATGAAAAGTGCCGTTCGTGCGTCATTTCTGGCGGCCGAGGTCGCGGCCGGGAACGACGGGGGCCCGCTCCTAGTCCCCCGGGTGGGGGTGAATTTGGTGCGGGGAGCGGGCTCCGAGGCCGAGTTCACGATGGCTGCCACGATTTTTGGCCTTAGCGGAGAATACCGCCCATTATTTTTCACTTGAAATTTTACAGAGAACTAGATAGGTTTTGGGGACATAAACATCATAAATATATTTTAAAACAAAAATGTATCGTATTAAAATATTTGGAATTCTCATAATGAAAAAATTGATAGATGAATTGAAACTTAGTTTTCAAGGGCCAGATGAATGCTTCAGCAGTAGTTATGACTCAGCACATTGTTAAATCTCCAGCTACACTTCATCAGCAAAAGGTGTAACTTTTTCAGTGAGTTTAAATAGAGAAATTGCAAATAGTAATTTCATATTACAAAACTTGAGTATTGCTAAAAGAAATACATTTTGTCAAAGCTTTTCATCTTACACTCATCAGGACATTCACAAGAATGCCTATTGTTACAATCCCAGTTGACCTTAAACTGGACAGGAAGCTTCCAAAATGCAACCCTGGCTCAAAAGACCATGGGCGGAATTCTCCGCTCCCCCGGGAAAATCACAAAGGCCGTCGTGAAATCGGGCGACTTTCACGATGGCCTGATACGCCCCGCTCACGAGCTATTCACGCCCCGGAAATGGGCTAGGACCGGGGCCGCGGACCTAACGTGAAAAATGACGCCATAATCCTGAGATGCCCAAATGACGACCCGACGACGCCCACGTGACGCCGCTCTGCGTCGTCAAAAGGCGCGAGCGAGCACAGCAACGGGAGGAGATAGATGTCGGAGCCACGGCGGCCCGAGGTTTGGAGAGGCAGATATCGAAGCGCTCCTGGATGAGGTGGAGCGGAGGAGGAGCATCATCTGTCCTAGAAGAGGGCACCGCCACCCTGCCAGCGTAGTGCGACGGGCCTGGCGTGAGGTGGGCACTGCCGTGAGTGCAGTGGGGCAGACCCCTCGGTCTGAGGAGCATGCAGGAAGAAGCTCCACGACCTCACCAGGGCTGCCAGGGTAAGTGCCAAGAGGGTGCCCCCGGATCACAACAATCCTTCTCCCCCCCCCCCCCCCCCATGTACGTAATCACCCACCTCCCCCCCGGCACGAGGGGGAGGGGGGCAAAGTGAGTGGAGGGTGGTTTACCAAGTAGTCACAGACCCACATGAGCGCTGCGACCCCTGGAGAGATGCAATGGTTTAGTTACAACTTGACCCCACAACCTTCTCCAATATGTGAATGCCCTGATGATACCTGCCGAATTGATGATCTATCTATGCCCCCCCAACAGGACAAGACCGCTCACAATACCCGGGAGCGTAACAGGACCGGAGGGGGTTCGCCCATTTTCCACCCCCTGACCATGTTTGAGCAGAGGGCACTGGACCTTGCTGGGGGGGTCTGCCACCCGGGAGGTCGCTGATGTACCATCAATTGGACGCGAGACACAATGAAGATCCAAACTGTGGCTTTAATCAACTAGTTGTTAGCCCGGTGGTCGACTACAGAGAAAGGCCGACCGCCGGGAAACCTGGGTACTTATCCCCCGCCTAAGAGGCGGGGTCTACTTGCCTCTCGACCAATTGGTGAGCAGTCACATGACTAGTCCCAGCCAATCAGACGAGAGGCACATGACCAGCTAGAGCCAATGGGAAACCAATGCTCTGCACCAATGGCAGTGCCCGCACTCATTTCACCACATTCACGCCTTGTGGAGAAAGAAGGCGGGGGGGGGGTGAGGGGAAGAGAGGGGGGGGGTGTCCGAGGACTGGTGGTATGAGTAGAGATAATCGAGAAGGTACGGGCTGCCCACTGGCTCGTGGCAAAATAAACAATACTACATACTACATTAGAATGCAAAAAAAATTACAATAGAGTCCAATAAAGTCCCATGGTTGCATCAGATGGACACGATCAGCCTGTCGGGTGCCCGTGGTGTTCTGGTGGACCGTCGCAGTGGAGCCGGTGACGTTGGGCCAATGGTCATCCTTGCCTCCGGGTGCGTCGGTCGTAGATGTGTCTCCGTACCCCGGGCCGGTGGTGGAGACGCTGTAATCAGGGAAGAGGGGGTATATGCGCTGGGTCATGCGGGCGCTGGGGGGGGGGGGCGCTGGGGTGAATTGTGGTTGGGGGGGAGGTGTTGCTGGAAGAGGAGAAGGCCGCATGCCGGCGGGTGCCAGGTCCCGAAGCAAGACCGTATCCTGCTGACCGTCGGGATACTCCACGTACGCATACTGCGGGTTGGCATGGAGTAACTGGACTCGCTCAACTAACGGGTCGGACTTGTGCACCCGCACATGCTTCCGGAGCAAGATTGGCCCGGGAGTGGCCAGCCAGGTCGGGAGAGGGGATCCTGAGGACGACTTCCTAGGGAAAACAAGAAGACGTTCATGAGGTGTTTGATTAGTGTTCAAAGGGGCGGGATGCCTTGATCAGATGCGCTCGTTCGGGCGGTAGAAGTGCGGTTTGCACTCGGCGCAGACGTGGCAGTTCCTGGTGACGGTCCTGACTTCCTCAACGGAGTAGGGCGGGTCTTAATAAATTGGTAGAAACGGGTGACCCCTGGATGGCAGAGGTCCGTGTGGAGGGAGCGGAGGCGGTCAATCTGCGCGCTGGCACAGGTACCGCGGGATAGGGCATCGGGAGGCTCGTTGAGGTTACCAGGACGATACAAGATATTGTAGTTGTACGTGGACAACTCGATCCGCCACCGCAAGATCTTGTCGTTCTTGATCCTGCCCCTCTGTGCATTATCGAACATGAAAGCCACTGACCGTTGGTCTGTGAGGAGGGTAAACCTCCTGCCGGCCAGATAGTGCCTCCAATATCGCACAGCTTCGACTATGGCCTGTACCTCCTTTTCCACCGAAGAGTGGCGGATTTCGGAAGCGTGGAGGGTTCGTGAGAAGAAGGCCACGGGTCTGCCCGCTTGGTTCAGGATGGCCGCCAGAGCTACGTCAGACGAGTCGCTCTCGACCTGGAATGGGAGGGACTCGTCGATAGAATGCATCGTGGCCTTTGCGATATCCGCTTTGATGCGGCTAAAGGCCTGGCGGGCCTCCATCGACAGTGGAAAGGAGGTGGACTGGATGAGGGGGCGGGCTTTGTCGGCGTAGTTGGGGACCCACTGGGCGTAATAGGAGAAGAAGCCCAGGCAGCGTTTGAGGGCTTTGAGGGAGTTGGGGAGAGGGAGTTCCATCAGGGGGCGCATGCGTTCGGGGTCGGGGCCTATCACTCCGTTACGCACCACGTAGCCGAGGATGGCTAGATGGCACTTATCCTTATTGTAGGTTGAATTAAGGAGTTTCGCGGTTCGGAGGAATTTTTGAAGGTTGATGTCATGGTCCTGCTGGTCGTGGCCACAGATGGTGACGTTATCGAGGTACGGGATGGTCGCCCGTAACCCATGCTTGTCGACCATTCGGTCCATCTCCGGTTGGAAGACCGAGACCCCATTTGTGACACCGAATGGAACCCTGAGGAAGTGGTAGAGACGCCCATCTGCCTCAAACGCGGTGTACTTGCGGTCACTCGCGCAGATGGGGAGCTGGTGGTAGGCGGACTTAAGGTCCACCGTGGAAAAGACTTTGTATTTCACGATCCTGTTAACCAGGTCGGAAATACGGGGGAGAGGGTACGCGTCCAGCTGCGTAAACCTGTTGATGGTCTGACTGTAATCAATGACCATCCAGTTTTTCTCCCCAGTCCGAACTACCAGCACTTGGGCTCGCCAGGGACTGTTGCTGGCCTCGATAACTCCTTCCTTAAGGAGCCTCTGGACCTCGGACCCGATGAAGGTCAGGTCCTGGGCACTGTAGCGTCTGCTCCGAGTGGCGACAGGTTTACAATCTGGGGTGAGATTAGCAAACAAGGAAGGGGGGTCCACTTTGAGGGACGCGAGGCTGCAGACAGTAAGGGGGGGAATAGGGCCGCCAAATTGGAAGGTTAAGCTCTGCAGGTTGCACTGGAAATCCAGGCCCAAGAGTGCTGGAGCACATAGACGGGGGAGAATGAGGAGTTTCAAGTTTTTGAAAACCCTCCCCTGGACCGTGAGGTCCGCTATGCAGCACCCGGTGATTTGGACGGAGTGTGAACCCGAGGCCAATTCGATTTTATGCTAAACTGGGTGGATGGGGAGCGCGCAGCGTCTTACCGTGTCGGGGTGGACGAAACTTTCCGTGCTCCACGAGTCCAGTAGGCATTTTGTCTTGTGTCCATTGAGCTGGATCGTTGTCGTAATCTTGGCGAGCGAGCGTGGTTGCGACGGGTCGAGTGTGATGGAAGCAAGTCGTGGGAGAGTTCCAGGTCATCCTTGGTGGCAGAGTAATCGCTGGCAGGGCCTTCCGTGTCGGCCCAAGATGGCGGCGCCCAGGACCCACACATGGAATCGGGGTCCAAAGATGGCGGCGCCCAGGACCCGCACGTGGAGCCGGGGCCCCAAGATGGTGGCACCCATGACCCGCATGTGGCTTCCGGGACCCAAGATGGCGGCGCCTGTGGGAACCTCGTGGCAGCTGGGGGCAGTGTCAGTGGCGTCTGCGGGCCGGTCGGGGCAGATAGGAGCGGGGGTCGGGAGGACCGTGGGCCTGTTGCAGGGTCCGGGAGGCAGGCCGGAGAGGTAGGTGTGCGGCGCGAGGCCCTGGGGGGGGCCGATCCGCGGTCGCTGCGCGGAACAGCAGCGACCGACTTGGTCTGGCAGACCACCACGTAATGGCCCTTCTTCCTGCAGCCCTTACACAGAGCGAAGCGGGCCGGGCAGCGCGGGCGGGGGTGTTTAGATAGGCCACAGAAATAGAGCGGGGCCCCGATAGCTTGTTGGAGCGTCCCGCAGCGCAGGCCTGGGGGGTTTCGGGGTCAGCGGAGGACAGGGGTGGCGCGTGCCACGAGGTCCAGGGGGTTGCTGCGCGGGCGTTCAGGTCGGCGACCTCCAGGGAGGTTGCAAGGGTCCGTGCCTCAGCTAGGCTGAGGGCGTTCTTCTCCAGCAATCGTTGCCGGATAGAGGAGGATTGCATGCCGGCAACATAAGCGTCTCTAATTAAAAGTTCCATGTGCTCAGTCGCTGAAACTTGGGGACAGGCGCACATTCTCCCTAGAACTGTGAGGGCCTGGTAGAATTCATCGAGTGACTCACCAGGGAACTACTGTCTAGTCGTCAGGAGATGCCATGCGTATACTTCGTTGACCGGCCGGAGAAAGTGTCCTTTCAAGATATCCATGGCCGCATCATAATCACTTTCGTCCTCAATGATTGAATATACCGCCGTGCCCACGCACGAGTGGAGGATGTGGAGTTTCTGCTCCTTGGTGGGCTTGCTGGCTGCAGTTGTCAGGTAACTGTTGAAACACGCCTGCCAATGTTTAAAGATTGCAGACGCATTTGAAGCATGTGGGCTGGTGCGGAGGCAGTCAGTGCGGAGGGGCAGCACGGTAGCATGGTGGTTAGCAAAATGCTTCACAGCTCCAGGGTCCCAGGTTCGATTCCCCGCTGGGTCACTGTCTGTGCAGAGTCTGCACGTCCTCCCCGTGTGTGCGTGGGTTTCCTCCGGGTGCTCCGGTTTCCTCCCACAGTCCAAAGATGTGCGGGTTAGGTGGATTGGCCATGCTAAATTGCCCGTAGTGTCCTAAAAAGTAAGGTTAAGGGGGTGGGGGTTGTTGGGTTACGGGTATAGGGTGGATACGTGGGTTTGAGTAGGGAGATCATTGCTCGGCACAACATCGAGGGCCGAAGGGCCTGTTCTGTGCTGTACTGTTCTATGTTCTATGTTCAGGCTTGATGCGTAGCTCCATTCCAAAATTCTAGCTGATTAAATTGATGTACCATCAATTGGACGCGAGACACGATGACGATCCAAACTGTGGCTTTAATCAGCTAGTCGGGAAATCTGGGTACTTATACCCCACCTCGGAGGCGGGGTCTAATTGCCTCTCGACCAATTGGTGAGCAGTCACATGACTACTCCCCGCCAATCAGACGAGAGGCACATGACCAGCCAGAGCCAATGGGAAACCAATGCTCTGCACCAATGGCAGTGTTCCCACTCATATCACCATAGTCGCGCAATGCGAGGTTGGAGGGGCTGAACCAAGTGAGACAACCCTGCATGACACCCCCCCCCCCACCCATCCTCTGTCCCTTCACACTCTGCCCACTGGACACCCCCCCCCACCCCCATCCTCTGTCCCTTCACACTCTGCCCACTAGACACCCCCCCCACCCATCCTCTGTCCTTTCACACTCTGCCCACTGGACAACCCCCCATCCTCTGTCCCTTCACACTCTGCCCACTGGACACCCCCCCACCCCCATCCTCTGTCCCTTCACACTCTGCCCACTGGACACCCCCCCCCCACCCCTCCTCTGTCCTTTCACACTCTGCCCACTAGACACCCCCCCCCCCCCCACCCATCCTCTGTCCCTTCACACTCTGCCCACTGGACACCCCCCCCCCCCCCACCCCCATCCTCTGTCCCTTCACACTCTGCCCACTGGACACCCCCCCCCACCCATCCTCTGTCCTTTCACACTCTGCCCGCTGGACACCCCCCCCCCCCACCCCCATCCTCTGCCCCTTCACACTCTGCCCACTGGACAACCCCCCATCCTCTGTCCCTTCACACTCTGCCCACTGGACACCCCACCCCCCCCCCCACCCCTATCCTCTGTCCCTTCACACTCTGCCCACTGGACAACCCCCCATCCTCTGTCCCTTCACACTCTGCCCACTGGACACCCCACCCCTATCCTCTGTCCCTTCACACTCTGCCCACTGGACCGTCCAACGCCCGGCCGAGCGTTTCTAAATAACCCCGTTTCATTCTGTTCCCAAGGACGTGCTGCCGAACAACCAGGGCCGTCTGCATCCAGGCAAAGACGAGCACCTGCCACCACCACCACCACCGCACCCAGAGCCGCACGCCAGAGGGTGCCGGGAGCACAGTCAGGGGTGCCATCCTCCCAAACAGATTCTGTCGAGCAGGAGGCGCAGAGGACAGTGACCGAGGGAGAGGGAGAAATGAGCCGCGAACACCCTGCGGCCACTCATCAGTGGGCCGATGACCCCAACGACATTTGTACGGACGATGACCTCGAGCTTGCGGCACTGCTATCTCCCACACCATCCACCATCCCAGAGACACTCACCTTGGTTGGGCAATTCAGTGATGAGGCTCCTGGGTCACGGTCTGGTTCGCACAACACAGCTGAGCAGGTACAGCAGGTGGAGGTCGGAGCAGCCGAGGGCCTGGACTGTTGGAGGGCAGGCCAGGCCCAGAATCCAGCTGGCTCCCAGACGTTTCCTGGGTTCCTGGATTTACTTGACCCACCCGCACAGCCGATGCACTTCGAAACCCAGGGGCACGATGACGGGATGAGGGCCGTCTTCCAGCAGCTGTAGACGCAGTTAGAGGAGTTGAACCGCGTCCAGGAGCAGGTAGTGGTGCCACTCATGGCAGCCACCCAGGCCGACACCGCACGGGTGGCATCCGCGGTCGAGGCAATGGGTGAAACAGTTTCGGTCCTGGGTCAGGTTATGCAGGGCGTTGGGCTTCATTTGCATGCATCATCCTCGGCCCTGGACAGGGCTACCCTCTCACAGGCAGCAATGCGCCAGAGCCAGCATGACCTTGCCGGCGCACTGCGGGCCTTGGCCGAGTCTCACCAGGCCTTGGCCCAGTCGCAGCACGCCATGGCACAGTCCCAGCAGGAAATGGCACAGTCCCACCAGTCAATTGCGGAGAGCATCAACCGCCTGACGCACGTGCTGGATGGCGTTGCGCACCCACAGGTTGAGGTCGCACAGTCCCTGGCGGGAATGTCTCACTCCGTGGACTCCGTCTCTGCGAACCTTCGGACCCTGGTCGAAACCGTTTCAGGCCTCCAGGACTGGCAGCGTCAGGTGTCGGTGGGGCGACGGGGCACCTCCCCATTCGCACATCCATCCAAAAGTGAGGCCCGGGGGCCACCGGGCTCCCCGAGGGAGGAGGTGGTTTCGGAGCCCATCCCATTAACTCCATCACGGGACGTCCCGGGACGCTCGGCCTCCCCCCGTCCCATCCCTGGTGCATCGGGTGGGCAGCGGGCAGAGCAGGGTGGCACGGCGTCATCCAAAACGCCCGCAGAGCAGCCTGGCCCATCAAGGCCGGGTCGCCCCAGGAAAGGAGTGCCGACGGGGAGACATGGCGCCAAACCAGCACCGGAATGTGGCGACTCAGGGCTTTTCACAGTAACTTCATTGAAGCCTACTTGTGACAATAAGTGATTTTCATTTCAATTTTCATTTCATGTCGAAGGGGGCGATTCGCAGCAGTCCTCCTCCACTCCCTCTGTATCATCTGGGGAATCACTTAGACATAGTGGTAGGGCCCGTAAGGCAATGAAGAGGGACACAAAGTAAGTTGGCACGGGTGAAGGGCACAGATTAGTTGTAGGGGCTAGGGCATCTGTAAACTATGTTAATCATTAAACTCACTGTTGCACCTAACTTGTAAGACTGTGTGATGTTTCCGTTGCCACAGGGATCGTGATGGTGACCGAGTGTCGCTGGGGTTGACGAGCGGTGAAACTTCGGCGCCAGGTGTGCAGTCCCTCCCCCCCCCCCCCCCACCTCTTCCCACAGCTACCCCACGCGGGCACGTGATGGAGTGTCCCTGACGAACTCAGCAGCCACCGAGGTGGATGGTTCAGCTATTGGCATGAGTCAGACATTGTCTAACGATTCTGAGTTTTCAGCTCATCGCAGAGCGGGCCGTCATCATTCAACATGGCACTGATCACACCCGCTGACACAGCCATCAATGTCGTGCCATACCGTTGTGCCGCAGTGGTAAGGGTGATGTAGAACTGGAGCAGAGTACGCAGAGCGGGGGGGTGGGGTGGTGGTGGTGGTGGTGGTGGCAGCAGTTGTGTGTTGACCGATGCGCGACTGGCGATGCAGGTGGTAGTGTTGGTGTTCAGCGGGGCCGTCGCGCGCGAAGTGTGAATCTGGCTGCCACCAAGGCGTCGCGTGCCCGCCGTCCTCGCCGGGTCCGTCGTGCAGCCTCCTGGGCATCACCAGCAGCCGGGTCCTGTCTGCATGCTGCGCCCGCCACTCCACCAACCTCCTCCTCCTCCTCCTCCTCTGTGCTGGCACCACTGCCACTGGCTTCTCCCTCCACCTCCTCCAGCAGGGTATCTCCCCGCTGCATCGCTATGTTGTGCAGCGCATAGCAGACCACAACAATGCGAGCGACCCTGTCGGGCTGGTACTGCAGGGCCCCTCCGGAGCGGTCCAGGCACCTGAATCTCATCTTCAGGAGACCAAAGCAGCGCTCCACCACACCCCTGGCTGCTGCATGGGCCTCGTTGTATCGGGTTTCCGCATTGGTCTGAGGCCTCCGTATAGGCGTCATCAGCCAAGACCTCAGTGGATAACCCCTGTCGCCCAGCAACCAGCCCCTCAGCTGGGGGGGGCCGTCTCTCAAACATTGCAGGGATGAACGACTGCGCCAGAATGTAGGCGTCATGCACACTCCCTGGGAACCTTGCGCAGACGTTCATGATCCTCATGTGGGGGTCGCCTACCACCTGGATATTCATGGAGTATGTCCCCCTCCTGTTTGTGAAGACCTCCCTGTCCCCTGCAGGCGGGCGCATGGGGATGTGAACACAATCGATTACCCCCTGCACCATCGGTATCCCGGCCACGCTGGCAAATCCACGAGCTCGTGAATGTTGACTTGCTCGGTCCTCGGGAAAGGTGATGTAACGGTCCGCGATGGCATAGAGGGCGTCGGTCACATCCCGGATGCACTTGTGCACCGATGACTGGGAGATCCCGGAGAGGTCCCCGCTTGGAGACTGGAAGGAGCCGGTCGCATAGATATTAAGAGCGACCGTCACCTTGATGGCAACCGGGATCCTCCTGTTGCACGTGGCGCGTGGTGCGCCACGAGGTGACAGATATGTGTCACCGTCTCTCTACTCAACCGGAGTCTCCTCCTGCAGGTGATGTCCAGCATTGTCTGGAAAGAGATCCGGGCACGGTACACCCTCGGCCTCGGTCGCCGCCTCTGGCGCCCTGACTGCACCCTCACTCTCTCCTCCTCCCCTCCCCCACCCCCGTCGTCAAGGCCGCGCCGCCGTGACGCACGGGGCCGCGCTCCTAGCCCCGCCCGGGGGGGGAGAATCGGACCAGGAAGTGGCCGTGAAGGCTGCCGTGGGTCACGACCTGTCCCACGGCAGCTTTACCATTCTCCGCATTTGCGGAGAATCTCGCCCAATCTTTCTGTGCCAATTCAATGGTTATCTGGACTGCAACTGATTCTCTCGAAAGTCGGCCTCTTAGCAGATCCCTTGTCCTGTCCAGTTTTCCTGGCAGATTTGGGAGTTTCTGGCATACTGTTTCCAGCTGCTAACAACGTCGGCTAAAATTAAAAACAAAGGAAATCCCTTCCCTCGGGAAAGTGGCCCCCATTGTCAAGCAACCACTGCTAGTTTATTTGCTCTTCATGTCATATCCCTTTCTTTTTTTTTTAAATAATTTTTATTGAAAGAGTTTTTTCCATACAAACATTTACCCCTACTAATTTTTAAATTATTTACAACACAATCCCTCTAGGCAAATATCCCTCCCTCGCCCGCCCTCTCGCGCGCACCAGTCCTCCCCCCCCCAAGCAACAACTTAACAAACAAGGCAGCCTACAGTTTCAGACATGAGCAGCGAGCAGACTTGCCCGCGTTACAGTCGTGCATGTCCCCCCACGACCCTTGCTGCCCCCCCCTCCCCTCCCCCCTCCCTCCCCTCCCCCCCCCCTCCCCCCCCCTCCCCTCCCCCCCCCTCCCTCCCTCCCCCCCTCCCCTCCCCCCCCCTCCCTCCCCCCGGGTTGCTGCTGCCACGACCCCAAACGTCTATCTCTGATCTAAAAAGTCAAGGAAAGGTTGCCACCGCCTGGAGAATCCCTGTACCGACCCTCTCAGGGCAAATTTGATCCTTTCTAGCTGAATATAGCCAGCCATATCGTTAATCCAAGTTTCAACGCTTGGAGGCCTCGCGTCCTTCCATTGAATTAATATCCTTCGTCGAGCCACTAGGGACGCAAAGGCCAGTATTCCGGCCTCCCTAGCCTCCTGTACCCCCGGTTCTACCCCGACCCCAAAGATCGCAAGCCCCCATCCTGGTTTGACCCTGGACCCCACCACCTTCGACACCGTCCTTGCCACCCCCTTCCAGAACCCTTCCAGCACCGGACATGCCCAGAACATATGCACATGGTTCGCTGGGCTTCCCAGACATCTGACACACCTGTCCTCACCCCCAAAGAACCGGCTCATCCTTGTCCCCGTCATGTGAGCTCTATGCAGCACCTTAAATTGAATGAGGCTCAGCCTCGCACACGAGGAGGAAGAATTGACCTTCTCCAGTACATCCGCCCACGTCCCGTCTTCTATCTGCTCTCCCAGCTCCCCTTCCCACTTGGCTTTCAGCTCCTCCCCTGATGCTTCTTCCGCCTCCTGCATTATCTTGTAGATGTCTGATATCTTCCCCCCTCCGACCCAGACCCCCGAGAGCACCCTATCACTCGCCCCCTTACTGGGGAGCAGGGGAACCCCTCCACCTGCCGCCTAGCAAATGCCTTCACTTGTAAATATCTGAACATGTTTCCCGGGGGGAGCTCAAACTTCTCCTCCAGCCCTCCCAGGCTCGCAAACCTCCCCTCTATAAACAGGTCCTTCAGCTGCCGTATGCCCACCCTGTACCAGCTCTGAAATCCCCCGTCGATGTTCCCCGGGATGAATCTATGGTTCCCTCTTATTGGCACCGCCAACAGACCTCCCATTTCCCCCCTGTGTCGCCTCCACTGCCCCCATATCTTGAGGGTGGCCGCCACCACCGGGCTCGTGGTGTACCTCGTGGGGGGGAGCGGCCATGGTGCCGTTACTAGGGCCCCCAGGCTTGTGTTGCCACAGGACGCCCTCTCCATTCGTTTCCAAGCTGCCCCCTCCCCTTCCATCATCCACTTGCGCACCATTGACACATTTGCCGCCCAGTAATACCCCGAGAGATTGGGTAGTGCCAGCCCTCCACTGTCCCTACTCCGCTCCAAAAAGACCCTCCTCACCCTTGGGGTGCCGTGCGCCCACACGTAGCTCGTGATGCTACTCGTCACCTTTTTGAAGAAGGCCCTAGGGAGGAAGATGGGCAAGCACTGAAATAAAAACAGGAACCTTGGGAGGACCGTCATTTTGATTGACTGCACCCTCCCCGCCAGCGACAGCGGTACCATGTCCCACCTCTTAAATTCCTCCTCCATCTGTTCCACCAGCCTGGAAAAGTTCAACTTGTGGAGGGTCCCCCAGTTCCTTGCCACCTGCACCCCTAAGTACCTAAAGCTCTTTCCTGCTCGCTTGAAGGGGAGTCTCCCAATACCCTCTCCCTGGTCCCCCGGGTGTATCACAAAAACCTCGCTTTTGCCCAAATTTAGTTTGTACCCCGAAAAGTCCCCAAACTCTGCTAATAGTTCCATTATCTCCGGCATTCCCCCTTCTGGGTCTGCCACGTACAGCAGTAGATCATCCGCATACAGCGATACTCGATGTTCCTCCCCTCCCCTAGTCAGTCCTCTCCACCCCCCTGAACCCCTCAGTGCCATCGCCAACGGTTCAATCGCCAGTGCGAAAAGTAGGGGGGATAGGGGACATCCCTGCCTGGTCCCTCGGTGGAGCCCGAAATACTCCGACCTCCTCCCGTTTGTCACTACACTCGCCGTCGGGGCCGAGTAGAGCAACTTCACCCACTTAATAAACCCTTCCCCAAACCCAAACCGTTCCAACGTCTCCCACAGGTACTCCCACTCCACCCTATCGAATGCCTTCTCCGCGTCCAGCGCTACCACTATCTCAGCCTCCCCCTCCACTGCCGGCATCATAATTACATTCAGCAATCTCCGCACGTTCGTGTTGAGCTGCCGCCCCTTCACGAACCCCGTCTGGTCCTCATGGATTACCCCTGGCACACAATCCTCTATTCTAGCTGCCAGGATCTTTGCCAGCAACTTGGCATCCACGTTCAGAAGCGAGATAGGCCTGTAGGATCCGCACTGCACGGGGTCTTTATCCCGCTTCAATATCAGGGAGATCAGAGCCTGCGACATTGTCGGGGGCAGAACCCCCCCCTCTCGCGCCTCATTAAAGGCTCGTACCAGTACCGGTCCCACCAAGTCCACATTTTTCTTATAGAATTCCACCGGGAACCCATCTGGCCCCGGCGCCTTCCCCGCTTGCATCTGACCTATTCCCTTGACTAGCTCCTCTAGCCCTATTGGCGCCCCCAGCCCTTCTACCAGCCCCTCCTGGACCCTTGGGAACCTCAATTTGTTTAGGAAGTCCTCCATTCCCCCTCTCCTCGTCGGCGGCTCAGACCGATACAACTCCTTGTAAAAATCCCTGAAGACCCCGTTCACTTCTTGCCCTTCTGCACTACCTTCCCGCCCCTCTCCTTCACTCCCCCAATCTCCCTAGCCGCATCTCGTTTGCGAAGCTGGTGTGCCAGCATCCTGCTCGCCTTTTCCCCATACTCATAGACCGCGCCCTGTGCCCTTCTCCACTGCGTCTCTGCCTTCCTGGTGGTCAGCAGGTCGAACTTGACCTGCAGGCTGCGCCGTTCTCCCAGCAGCCCCTCCTCTGGTGCCTCCGCATATCTCCTATCCACTTCCAAAAGCTCCCCCACCAGCCTCTCCCTCTCCTGCCTCTCCTTTCTTTCTCTGTGTGCCCTTATGGAGATCAGCTCTCCCCTGATCACTGCCTTCAGGGCCTCCCAGACCATCCCCACCTGCACCTCACCCGTGTCATTCAAGTCCAGATAGCTCTCAATGCTCTTCCGGACCCTTTTACACACCTCGTCGTCCGCTAACAGCCCCACATCCAGCCGCCACAGCGGGCGCTGGTCCCGCGCCTCCCCCATTTCCACATCCACCCAATGTGGTGCATGATCAGAGATCGCAATGGCCGAGTACTCAGCTTCCCGTACCCTCGGGATCAGCCCCCTGCTCAACACGAAGAAATCGATTCTGGAGTACACTCTATGGACGTGGGAGAAAAAGGAATACTCCCTCGCCCTCGGCCTACCAAACCTCCATGGGTCTACTCCTCCCATCTGCTCCATGTACCCCCTCAGCACTGCTGCCGCTGCCGGCCTCCCATTGGTCCTTGAGCTCGATCTGTCTAGCCCAGGGTCCAGCACTGTGTTAAAGTCCCCCCCCATGATCAAGCCCCCTGCCTCCAGTCCCGGAATGAGGCCCAATAGGCGCCTCATAAAACCCGCGTCATCCCAGTTCGGGGCATATACGTTGACCATCACCACTTTCTCCCCCTGCAGCTTAACCTTCACCATCACATACCTATCCTCCTTATCCGCCACCACCTCCTCCGCCACGAACGACACCCTCTTTCCCACCAGAATCGCCACCCCCCGGTTCTTTGCGTCCAATCCAGAGTGGAACACCTGTCCCACCCACCCCCTTCTCAGGCGAACCTGGTCCACTACCTTCAAATGGGTCTCCTGTAACATTGCTACATCAGCCTTCAGTCCCTTCAGGTGTGAGAATACCCTTGATCTCTTGACCGGCCCATTCAGCCCCCTCACGTTCCAAGTGATCAGCCGGGTCGCGGGACGACCCGCCCCCTTCCCCTGCCGATTAGCCATGTCCTGTTCCCTGCTCGCCCCGGGTCGACCCTCCCCTTCTGACCCGCACCCCGTGGCGATGGCCCCCTCCCCCCACCTCTCCAGTCCACCACTTCCCGTTTCTGGTCTTTCCAGCAGCAACCCGGTGTCCCTCCCTAACCCCCCTCTCCCCCCCTGCCCCCCCCCCCCCCCCCCCCCCCCCCCAGGCTAGGACCCCTCCTAGCCGCGATGTACCCTCCATCGTACTCCCGTAAGTCAGCTGGTTTACGCTGACCCGGCTGCTCCTGCCACACTCCGACTCCCCCCGGCTCGGGGGGGGGGGCCTCCCCCCCCTTGCCACTCCTCCCTGGCCCCGCTCCAACGCGGGAAAGGTCGCCATTGCTAGCCACGCCCCGCACTCCTCCCCTCCCCCCTCCTCTGCCCCGCGCGCGGGAAAACAGAAGAAAGCCCGCGCTTTCGCCCTGCCACACCCCACCCCGCCATCTTCAGTTCCACCCCCGTCCCCGTCCATGCCTGTAAAGAACCCCCCCTAGGAGCCCATATCCCCGATCTGCTCTCCCCCCGTCCCGCCTCCCCAACTTAACATTATAAATAACAGATAGATATCAAATAACAATGTACTTAACAGTCGCCCTCTACCAAACAGTATAAATAACCATAAATAACCATGAATAACCACAATAACAATAACTAAGGGAAGTTGGCAAAGGGGGGAAAAAACATCAGAAGAAAAACCCAAAGCAAGAGTTCAAGATCCAAACAAGGAAAGAAGAAAAAAAAAAAAAGGAAACCGTTCCAATAAGAGTTGCCCAGTTCCGACCCAGCCGAAAAAAAAAAACACTTGTTCATCTGAAAGTACCCGAGCGGCTACGGCCGCCAAGTATCCCCTGGGTCTAATTCGAGTCCAGTTTCTCTTCCTGTACAAAGGCCCACGCCTCCTCTGGGGACTCAAAATAGTGGTGTTGGTTCCTGTAGGTGACCCACAAGCGCGCTGGCTGCAGCATTCCGAACCTGATCCGTTTTGCATGTAGCACCGCCTTCGTCCGGTTGTACCGGGCCCGCCGCTTAGCCACCTCCGCACTCCAGTCCTGGTAGACCCTCACCGTCGAATTCTCCCACTTGCTGCTCCTTTCCCTCTTAGCCCACTCCAGCACTCTCTCACGATCGCTGAGTCGCTGGAACCGCACCAGCACCGCCCTCGGGGGCTCATTTGCTCTTGGCTTCCTAGCCATGACCCTGTAGGCCTCTTCCAGCTCCAGGGGCGAAGGGACGGCCCCTGCCCCCATCAGGGAGCTCAGCATTTCTGCTACGTATCCCGGGAGGTCTGACCCCTCCAGGCCTTCTGCCAGGCCCAAGATCCTCAGGTTCTTCCGCCTCATTCGGGTATCCAGCTCCTCAAAACGGCTCTGCCGTTTCAGGTGGAGTGCCTCGTGCACCTCTACCTTTCCCACGAGGACCGTGGCCTCCTCCTCCCTCACAGTCATCTCCTGCTGCAGCTCCCGAATCGACGCCTCTTGGGTCGCCTGGGCTCCCATCAGCCTGGTGGTCGTCGCATTCATTGACTCCAAGAGCTCCATTTTCAGCTCCGTAAAGAAGCGCAGGAGAGCGGCCTGCTGCTCCTCCGCCCATTTCCTCCATTCCTCGGGTGCGCCACCGGCCGCCATTTTGGTCTTCTTCCCCCGCTTTTTTTGGGGAGCTGCTGTTGCTTTTTTTACCACCCCACTCCGGGTACCGACCATAAAGTTGGTCTGGTTCTCCTCAGGGAGCCTTCCCCCACCGGGATTTGTCCTTACAGCGCCGTTGAGGCCCTCCAATCGGCCCGAAAACACCTTTGTAGCAGGAGCCGCCAAACGTGCGACTTAGCTGGTCATAGCCGCAACCGGAAGTCCATATCCCTTTCTAAGCACAAGAGAAACACAGTTGGAACTGAACCAACCCCCACACATATAAACACCTTTGTCCAGGAACAATCTATCTATAGGTGTTACCCAACCAGGCATTGAAACATTAAATTAAGCCCATTTAAAACTATACTTTATTTCTAATGTTTCCCAAAATAAATATAAATCCGTTAAAACTATATTTGGTTTCCTAAGACTATGTCAGGGGAGACAACAACTTTCAACTCTTACAGTATAAAGTTGTTGGGTGGGATTCTCCCCTACCTGGCGGGACGGGCAGTCCCGACGCCGAGGAGTGGTGTGAACCACTCCGGCATCGGGGCGCCCGGAAGGTGCGGAATCCTCTGCACCTTCAGGGGCTAGGCCGGCGCCGGCAGGGTTGGTGCCACGCCAGCCGGCGTCAAAGGGCTTGGCGCCACACCAATCGGTGGTGAAGGGCCTGCGTGGGTTGGCGCATGCCCGGGAGTGCCAGCATGTGCTGGTATCATCCCAGCGCATGTGCAGGGGGGTTCGTCTCCGCACCAGCCATGGGGAGGTCCACAGCAGCCGGTGCGGCGGGAAAGATTGCCCCCACTGTACAGGCCTGCCCGCGGATCGGTGGGCCCCGATTGTGGGCCGGGCCACCGTGGTGGCACTGCCCATGACCAGATCCCCCCACGCCTCCCCAAGGACCCCGGAGGCCGCCCACAGAGCCAAGTCCCACCGGTGAGTGCCTGGTCTAATTTATGCCAGCGCGACCGGCCTAAAACTGGCGGCCGTTCGGCCTATCGCGGGCTGGAGAATCGCCGGGGGGGGGGGGGCTGCAGCCACTGACCGGTGCGGCGTGATTCCTGCCCCCGCCAAAACCCCAGCGCCGGAGAATTCGGCAGCCGGCGGGGGTGGGGTTCACGCCGCCACCGCCCCCCCGCCGATTCTGCCCTTTGTTTTCGCTGACATTGGTATTCTTGTGATTGTCTTGTTGAATGCAAGACAAAAAGCTTTGACAAAATATCTAGGGATATTACAGCATAAAATCGAGATCCTCATCAATTCAGTGACTTTTGATTGATTGCAGTCTGCGGGGACTTCAAGAAGTGGAGAATCACTGACATCAACAGCTCATGTGTGGACTCCAAGAGTTGTTGTCAGTTTCAGAATAGTAGTGATGGTGAATTATGAGAGTATTACTGAACCTTTGGAGTCACAAATCCTGCTCTCACCAAGCACACCCACCTCTCCTCCCACCCGGGGCCTCCTTGACTGGCCCAAATGAACCCAACTTGATTTACCAAGGGAACGGAGCCTCCTCCTTCGTTGTTGGCCCTGAAGACCGTTCCCAAAGGCACCGGTGGAACTGAAGAAATGGCAGCTCTCCGATTGGCAGTTCTTGGGGATGGGACCATGTCCCTTGTGGGGACAGAAGTCCTGACAGCAAGCATTTAATTGCCTTAAACATAGGGTGCCCATAATTGGCTGAGGTGGGCTGCTCACAGCTCTCTGGCTGGTGGATGAGGTCAATACTACCCTGTTAAATCTCGGCCATTACTACTGCAACATCTCGGCCAGTTCAAAATTTAAAAATGTGATCCATATTGTGAAAACAGATTTTCTTTTGTTTTATTCATAACAAACTACCAGTATGTTAGTTCCAAAGAACAGTGTTAATAATAATGCATTTGACTTCCAAATGATGAGTTATAAATTCCGAGCAAGCCTATTATCTGTTGTAATTGTGCTTCAAGGATGTTTTTGTAAATAATTTATTTTACTCTGATAACAGCTCCTATTCCATGTGACATTGTGTCCGCATTCAGATGCTGACTAGTATGGAGTTTCACTGCATTCTTGGCTACTATAGTTAGGTGTTAACTCATCCATTTCAATTGACTGTGGTTTGAAGCAATTTAATCAAAATCTAATCAGTTCACTATGGGGACGATTTTGAGCCCACATTCACCTTCCGTGGGATCGGCAGCGCGAGTTGAAAATCCCACGAGAATCAGGAACGTGATCCTCGCTAGAGAGAGTGCTTTTCCCAATTTTTCCTGTCCCTCACTGACGACATCACAAGACAAAGGGTATGGACCTCATTTTCATAATTTTGCATTGATGTAAATATTATTAGCCCCCCCCCCCCCACCAACCACATGATCCCCCCTCACTAAATATTCATACCTCGCCGTAGTAACATCACATCGGCGTGGCTTACAACAGGTTTGGCCAGACGTCAGGGAGTTTCCTCCAGGGACGCAAAGGTAAGTATAGCCCCCAGGGTGTAGAGGGACATGCCCAGGCAGGGCTCTGTCACTGCCACTTGGCAAAGGTTACCACTGGTGTTGGCACAATGCCAACCTGGCGATGCCAACCTGTGCCGGGGCAGTGCTGGGTTGAGCCCTAGTGGGATCCCCATGTGTGTGTGTGTGTGGCGGTGGAGGGGGGGGGGGGGTGCTCATTGATGTGGAGTGCAGGGGGAGCGCCGGCTCTACTTCCACAATGTTGGAAGAGGGAGGTTTCAATGTTGACGTTGTGGTTGGGGAGGGAGCGGAATGCCAGAGAGGATTGTCAGGTGGGAGTGGAGCCCCTGATACCTCTGTGGTGAGGGCTATTGGGCAACAGCTTTGATTGGGGTGCGATTTAAAGATAGCGCCCCGATCTCTTCGGAGCCTATTACTGGCTTATGAGGCCTCCACTCCTGCTGCAGCCAGAGTGACGGTATAAATCACACCCACTCATTTTTTTGCTCAAGATTTGTTGACAAAACTGGTCTGTGCAAATGGAGAATTACACGCCAGCCTTCTGTCTTAGCCTGACACTTTGCCAAATTCTGGTAAGATTCAGCCCTATAAATTATTTTCTGCGGAAATTTATCAACACTTAAGTCCAGGGAAATATAATTCAACAAATATTATTTTCCTCAGGAATGGTTATGATTCCATGCATTTATATGCAAGCTGAAAATACATGAAAATTATTCCAACAGTGTTAAGTCCAATCTAACCTTATATATACGAGTATCTTCCTTGTGGATAACAAATATGCATGTGGATAGGGGTTTCTTTTAATCAGGTATTGTAATTTGCTTCAAAAGATTTTTTTCCTATTTGCCCATTCTTTCCATTACATAGTTCTTTATCATGATAGGAAATGTTCTCCACTGTTCAGGATTAGAAATATATTCCAGTCCTTAAAAGAGTATGGCTCCTTCATAACTTAAAGTAAAAGTAAAAACAATCAGCAGGCCCACCTCATCACATCATTCAAGTCATGCTTCAGAACCTGATCAAATCATTTTTGTGTATTTTCTTCTTTGGTCCTTTTTCAATCATGAATCCAGTTTCTTTTTGCATTCGGAAACAGAATTACTATCTAATTCCTTTTGTCAGTATAGACTACAATTTCCAACCATTAAAGACAAATAGACAATACATTTATTAATAAATCTATAATTCTTCAAACTAAACTTAGGGTTCATATCAGTGGTCTTATCGTGCCCAACTTGGTGTTGGAATCTTGTGAGACATCACGATCTGGATCTCGCCCTCACTGGGCGTGCTCCAGATTAGCATATTTCACAGCTCATTTAAATATACATTCACCAGATTCCCAAAGGCCGCACCGGGGAGAGTTGGCCAGGGCGCTGTTTAGTACTGGTCCACACAAACATGGACCAGGCAAAATGGCACCTGGGGGGTCTCTCAGGCCATTGGAGGCCCCTGGGTGATGGCATCCTGGCACTCCCTCTGGCACCTGGGCACCTTGGCACTGCCAGCCTGGAACCCTGGTCGTGCCACCTGGGCACTGCCCCAGGCTATCAGCATGGGGTGCCCAGGTGCTAGGTTGGCACTGCCAGGGATCGGGCCCAGGGAGGGGGCGGGCCTTAACTGGTTAAATGGGGCTGCAGAGCGTCTCCCCAAGGACCAGGTGGTGAGGGTAGGGTCAAAATTGGGTGGGGCCTGAAAATGAGCAGAAGATCTGCGCAGCCAGACAAAATGGCACCCCGATCTGCAAGTAGACTTTCCTGCTGGCGAGCTTCGGCCATCATTCAAAGTGCGGCCATGGCGAAGTGAATCTTCCGAAGGCCAAGAAGAGTGGCACAGTGCTGTTGTGTAGCGAGATGTTTTTTGGTGCTAAGTCGCCAAGAAACATCCAAGTAAACGGGCCATTTAATGGACTTTAACACAAGTTTGCTGAATCATGCCCTTAATTTTTACCTTTACTCTTCTACAACCATCAGAGTGTTTTTTCCCTCTTACCAAATAATTTCTTGAGATTGTAATTTTATATAAAGCAATGAAATGACCAATATTAAATGCACTTTAGAAAGCAGGGCCGTCCTCCTTTCATGGACAAGAGTCTGACATATCAATATATGGGGCTGGATTCTCCGCCGGTGGGATGCTCCGTTTTGCCGGCAGCCCGGGGGTTTTCCGATAGCGTGGGGCTGCCCCACAATGGTAAACCCATTGACCCGCTGGTGTAACGGAGCATCCCACCGCGGGGTGAAAAAGAAATGTGGCGCGGCGGGACGGTGAACCCAGCCCATGATATATACTGGCAAAAAGATCAACTGCAAACTAATTCTACCCATTAGGAACCATATTTAACCATATTTGATGTAAATAGACGAAAGCTGGAAATTACTGTTTGTGATATCAGCAATCAAATGTTCCGATCTTTCTTGTGGCATTCTTCTGTGTATCACAGGAACAAGAATTTTAATTTGTTTTTAAAATCACAGTCTACACAGACAGTGAGGTGAGTCTCTCTGGGCTGGTGCTTGTGTGGATAAATGCATAGAATTCATAAAATCTAATTTCTTCCCACAGTCCAAAGATGTGCAGGTTAGGTGGATTAGCCATACTTAGTATCGAAAGGTTAGGTGGGATTATAGAAATAAGGCGAGGGCCTAGGTGAGGTGCACATTCGGAGGTGCACATTCGGAGACCCGATGGGCCAAATAACCTCCTTCTACAATGTAGGGATTCATAGGATCACTACAATTCAGGAGGAGGCCATTTGATCCATTGAGTCCGCCCTGACTGTCTGAAAGAGTACGCGACCTAAGCCCAGACTCCCACCCTACCCCGTAACCCCACCCAACCTGCAGATCTTTGGACATCAAGGGGAAATTTAGCATGGCAAATCCACCTAACCACATCTTTGGACTGTGAGAGGAAACTGGAGCAACTGGAGGAAGCCTGCGCAAACAAGGGGAGAATGTGCAAACTTCACACAGTCACCCAAGGCCAGAATTGAATGGGTCCTGGCACTGCAAGGGAGCACTGCTAACCAGTGTGCCACCCTGCCATACAATGCCCAAGTTGATAATAAGGTAGCAAGAATATTACATCTGGGCATGCTCAGCAAGTTGCTAGAATAGTAGGCAATCACAGGTAATCCTGTGACACGAAGCAGAGGAGATTGTTTTTTTGTGCACACTGTGACATTGGATGGAATTATCCCATGCTCCCACCGGTAGATTTAATGGCAGGCACTGGGAGAATTCAGCGGAAGGCCCACAAATCAGGGGCGGGATTCTCCCCTACCCGGCATGACGGGGGGTCCCGGCGTAGGGGAGTGGCGCCAACCACTCCAGGGACGGACCTCCCCAAAGGTGGGAATTCTCCGCACCTTTGGGGGCTAGCCCCGCGCCGGAGCGGTTGGCACCAGAAGACTGGCGCAAAAAATTGGCGCCAGCGGCCTTTCAGGCCCGCCGCCCGGCAGCGGGGCTGGCCGAAAGGCTTTCGCCGGTCGGCGCGCCGGCGGTGACGTCAGCGGCCAGCTGCCGCTGACGTCACCACCGGCGCATGCGCGAGGTGGGTTTCTCTTCCGCTTTCGCCATGGCGGAGGCCGTGGCGGCAGCGGAGGAGAAAGAGTGCACCCAGGGCACTGGCCCGGAGTCTGAGCAGGGGGCCCCGATCGCTGGCCTGGCCACCGTGGGGGCACCCCCCAGGGTCCGATTGCCCCGCGCCCCCCCCCCCAGGACCCCGGGGGCCCGGACGCGGCGCCGATCCCGCCGCCACCAGAGGTGGTACAAACTTCGGCGGCGGGAGAGGCCTCCCAGCGGCAGGACTTCGGCCCATCCGGGCCGGAGAATTGCCGCAGGGGCCTCGCCGATCGGAGTGGCGTGATTCCCGCCACTGCCACTTCCCGGGTGGCGGAGAATCTCTGCCATGGCGGGGGCGGGATTTTCGGCGGCCCCAGGCGATTCTCCGACCCTGCTGGGGGTCGGAGAATTTCGTCCCAGTTCTGTACTAGTGTGAAATTCCCATGGGATCATCTGCTGCTGCCCACCATGGTAGATTGGGAATCCCACTGGAGACCGGTGTGAAATCAGTTTGTATCCCATTAATGGGATGCAAATGAAGGCATCTTCTCCCTCATTCTCAATTCTCCCTTATGCCAGTGGGAAAACACACCGGTTTAGAGCACGTCATGGAAATGTGATGTGCAAAAGTCGTAATTTACCTTTAGGGCCTTGCACACATCATGGGCATCCAAGGAGAAGATAATACTGGGAGCCTGTGGAGGAGCACATTATGCCTTGAATGGTGGAGTTATGTCAATGGTGCCATCGGAAAGCATCTCGGAAGGTGGGTAACAGCTTCTTTGCTGATGTCAGACAATCTTCAGTGTCCGCATGCACTGGCAGCATCTTCCATCTCGATTTTGTGACCAAAGTGGATAACCTCGTGTTATGTTCTGTATTATGGCCGTAGTAAAAATCAACATAGAACATAAGACATAGGAGTGGAAGTAAGGTCATTCGGCCCATCGAGTCCACTCCGCCATTCAATCATGGCTGATGGGCATTTCAACTCCACCTACCAGCATTCTCCCCGTAGCCCTTAATTCCTCGCGACATCAAGAATTTATCTATCTCTGCCTTGAAGCCATTTAGCGTCCCGGCCTCCACTGCACTCCGCGGCAATGAATTCCACATGCCCACCACTCTCTGGCTGAAGAAATAGCTCCGCATTTCTGTTCTGAATTTACCCCCTCTAATTCTAAGGCTGTGCCCACGGGTCCTTGTCTCCTCGCCTAACGGAAACAGTTTCTTTGCGTCCACCCTTTCTAAGCCATGTATTATCTTGTAAGTTTCTATTAGATCTCCCCTTAACCTTCTAAACTCCAATGAATACAATCCCAGGATCCTCAGCCGTTCATCATATGTTAGACCCGCCATTCCAGGGATCATCCATGTGAATCTCCGCTGGACACGCTCCAGTGCCAGTATGTCCTTCCTGAGATGTGGGGCCCAAAACTGGACACAGTACTCCAAATGGGGCCTAACCAGAGCCTTATAAAGGCTCAGTAGCACATCGCTGCTTTTATATTCCAACCCTCTTGAGATAAATGACAACATTGCATTCGTTTTCTTAATCACAGATTCAACCTGCATGTTTACCTTTAGGGAATCCTCGACTAGCACTCCCAGATCCCTTTGTACTTTGGCTTTATGAATTTTCTGACCGTTTAGAAAGTAGTCTATGCTTGGATTCTTTTTTCCAAAGTGCAAGACCTCACATTTTCTCACGTTGAATTGCATCAGCCATTTCCTGCACCACTCTCCCAAACTGTCTAGATCCTTCTGCAGCCTCCCCACTTCCTCAGCACTACCTGCCTGACCACCTAACTTCGTATCATCGGCAAACTTCGCTAGAATGCCCCCAGTCCCTTCATCCAGATCATTAATATATATGGTGAACAGCTGCGGCCCCAATACTGAACCCTGTGGGACACCGCTGGTCACCGGCTGCCATTCCGAAAAAGAACCTTTTATCCCAACTCTCTGCCTTCTGTCAGACAGCCAATCCTCAACCCATGCCAGTAGCTCACCTCGAACACCATGGGCCCTCACCTTACTCAGCAGCCTCCTGTGTGGCACCTTATCAAAGGCCTTTTGGAAATCCAGATAGACCACATCCACTGGGTTTCCCTGGTCTAACCTACTTGTCACCTCCTCAAAGAATTCTAACAGGTTCGTCAGGCACGACCTCCCCTTACTAATTCCATGTTGACTTGTTCTAATCCGACCCTGCTCTTCCAAGAATTTAGAAATCTCATCCTTAACGATCGATTCTAGAATTTTACCAACGACCGAGGTTAGGCTAATTGGCCTATAATTTTCCATCTTTTGTCTTGATCCTTTCTTGAACAAGGGGGTTACAACAGCGATCTTCCAATCGTTCGGGACTTTCCCTGACTCCAGTGATTTATGAAAGATCTCAACCAACGCTTCCGCTATTTCTTCAGCCACCTCCCTCAGAACTCTAGGATGTAGCCCATCGGGGCCAGGAGATTTGTCAATTTTAAGACCTTTTAGCTTTTTTAGCACCATCTCTTTTGTAATGGCAACCATACTCAACTCAGCCCCCTGACCCTCTATAATTTTTGGGATATTACTCATGTCTTCCACTGTGAAGACAGACGCAAAGTACTTATTAAGTTCTCCAGCCATTTCCTCGTCTCCCATCACTAGCCTTCCGGAATCAGTTTGAATTGGCCCAATGTCTACTTTGGCCTGTCGTTTGTTTCTTATGTATTGAAAGAAACTTTTACTATCATTTCTTATATTACTGGCTAGCCTGCCTTCATATTTGATCCTCTCCTTCCTTATTTGTCTCTTTGTTAACCTCTGTTTGTTTTTGTAGCCTTCCCAATCTTCTGATTTCCCAGTGCTTTTGGCCACTTTATAGGATCTCTCTTTTTCTTTGATACATTTCCTGACCTCCTTTGTCAGCCATGGCTGTCTAATCCCTCCCCGGATAATCTTTCTTTTCTTGGGGATGAACCTCTGTACAGTGTCCTCAATTATGCATACAAACTCCTGCCATTTTTGCTCTGCTGTCTTCCCCACTAGGGTCTGCTTCCAGTCGATTTTCGCCAGTTCCTCTCTCATGCCCTCGTAATTACCTTTATTTAACTTTAACACCATTACATCCGATTTTGCCTTCTCTCTTTCAAACTGCAGACTGAACTCAACCATATTATGATCGCTGCTTCCTAAGTGTTCTCTTACTTTAAGATCTTTTATAAAGTCTGGTTCATTACATAGCACTAGGTCCAGAATAGCCTGCTCCCTTGTGGGCTCCATGACAAGCTGTTCCAAAAAGCCATCTTGTAAGCATTCCAAGAATTCCTTTTCTTTGGATCCACTGGCTACGTTATTTACCCAATCCACCTGCATATTGAAGTCCCCCATGATCACCGTTACCTTGCCTTTCTGACATGCCTTTTCTATTTCCCGGTACATGTTGCGCCTCTGGTCCTGACCACTGTTAGGAGGTCTGTACATAACTCCCATTATGGTTTTTTTTGCCTTTGTGGTTCCTCAATTCTACCCACACAGACTCCACATCATCCGACCCTATGTCGTTTAGTGCCGTAGATTTAATTTTATTCTTAACTAACAAGGCAACCCCACCCCCTCGGCCCACCTCCCTGTCTTTTCGATAGGTTGTATATCCTTGGATGTTTAACTGCCAGTCCTGAACCCCCTGCAGCCATGTCTCTGTGATGCCTACCACATCATAATCATTCACGATGATCTGTGCCATTAGTTCGTCCACTTTGTTACAAATGTTACGAGCATTCAGGTAAAGTGCCTTAATGCTAACTTTCTTATCA
The DNA here is from genome assembly GCF_902713615.1 of Scyliorhinus canicula. Lineage (NCBI taxonomy): Eukaryota > Metazoa > Chordata > Chondrichthyes > Carcharhiniformes > Scyliorhinidae > Scyliorhinus > Scyliorhinus canicula. Next base: position 51,836,646 of record NC_052165.1, on the reverse strand, counting down.
TTACAGATATTGGAAGTCCTAAGATGTCCAAAGTTATCCTTCCTTTTTGTTGAATTCCTAGTCTGCCTCAAGCTTAATCTAGTTATTTGACTAATATGATAATTTAATAACAAGATGAACATGTGGAAAGATAACTAATGAGCTATGGTAGAAATGGTAACAAAATAAATGAATTCAGTGAATTCTCCTGGAGCTACTTTTAGTATGACTATTCTCGTGTACGACTTACTTTGGAAGTGTTAACGTTTACATACAAATGTAACTATTCTTACAAAACATGATCTGTATAATAATTTTAAACAGGTCACAAGTACACATGATATGCCTGGTAAGTTTAAATGTTTCCCTTGTGCAGAGATTATTACACGTTCTAAACGGCATCGTCCCTTTGGTCTTCTGAACCTTGACCGGACACTCAATCTCGCTTCATCTTTTGAAAGACCTGTTTTCTGGCTGGTCTTTTTTGCGTCAGCAACTTTTTTAACCTTTTGAAGCGATGCTTCCGACTCCATCTCTGTATGTTTTCATGCATATCGGTGGCATTGCCGATGCTTGTATCTTCACTGTTGTGGGTGCTACCAGGTCGACCAACTGTGTCCTCAGCTTTTCTTCTCTTCCCCTTCGCATCTGAATGATCCGCTGATTGCATCTCCTTTTCTTCTTGACTCTATTTGCATTCTTCTTGCTGCTGGAGTCTGCCATGGGATTAGCCCGTTCTGGATCCCTTGTTGCAATGGCTGCTTCTGGATCTTTTGCTGTGAAAGCTGACTCTAACTCTTCTGTCACAATAGCTGATTCTGGGATGTCTCTGAACGAGGAAGGCTCTGAACGAACACAGGACATCCTGAAGGGGGAGGGTGAACAGCCGGAGGTCGTAGTACACATAGATATTAATGACATAGGGAGGAAGAGTGATGAGGTCTTGCAGAAGAAGTTCAGGGAGTTAGGCAGTAAGTTAAGAAGCAGGACTCCTAGGGGTGTAATCTCAGGATTACCCCCTGAGCCATGTGCCAGGGAGGCCAGAAATAGGAGGATAGTGCAGCTATGTACTTGGCTAAACCAGTGGTGTAGGAGGGAGGGTTTCAGATTTCTGGACCATTGGGATCTCTTCCGGGCAGGTGCGACCTGTACAAGGGTTGCATCTAAACTCAAGGGGCACCAATATCCTGGCTGGGAGGTTTGCTCGTGTCACTCGGGAGGATTTAAACTAATATGGCAGGAGGTGGGAACCAGAGCGTTAGCTTAGAAGGTGTCATAACTGAAGGGGATTTAGAGAAAAAAAATAATAGAACATCACCCTCAGGCAGAGCAAAAAGGGTGACAAGTGTGCGAAGAGAGGAGGCCAATGCAGGACTGAGGGTATTGTACCTTAATGCGCGCAGTATATGGAACAATGTAAATTAGCTTGTTGAGCACATTGAAATTGGCCGTAACGATGTTAGAACATAGAACATAGAACAGTACAGGCCCTTCGGCCCTCAATGTTGTGCCGAGCCATGATCACCCTACTCAAACCCACGTATCCACCCTATACCCGTAACCCAACAACCCCCCCCCCCCCCCAACCTTACTTTAATTAGGACACTACGGGCAATTTAGCATGGCCAATCCACCTAACCCGCACATCTTTGGACTGTGGGAGGAAACCGGAGCACCCGGAGGAAACCCACGCACATAGGGGGAGGATGTGCAGACTCCACACAGACAGTGACCCAGCCGGGAATCGAACCTGGGACCCTGGAGCTGTGAAGCATTTATGCTAACCACCATGCTACCCTGCTGCCCCTAGATGTTGTGGGCATCACAGAGATATGGCTGCAAGGGGATCAGGGCTGGGGTCTAAATTTACAAGAATGTGTGTCCTATTGAAAGGACAGGCAGATGGTTCAAACTTGAAATCCAAAGTAAAGCTCATTGGCTGTCCAGGCTCTGAACATTTTATGTTTACATCTTGTAGCTGCTTTAATATAGGCTCATCATACTCCTGCATCATGTCACTGAGCGAGTTCACATTTTTGAAGACTGTTAACCAGACTTCTGGAATGCCCTTTGGATCCTCCATCTCTTCATCAGGTTTAACTTCCTTCACTTTAACTTTCACTTGTATCTCATCGGATAACTGCACCATCATATCTCGTTGCCAGTCGCAATGATCATTTGCCGCAGCGCTGTCTGAAATGTACAGCTGCTCAACTTGGTTCTGAGCCTCACACAAGTCCGCTTCTCTGGTGAACTTGCGTTCCGTTTCCACAATGGAAAATGGTATGATATGACATCTATTGTGTACCCATCACACATGGTCTCAGCATCGCAATCTCATTCCCATTGTAGTCTTTCAGCACTCTCGTTTGATTGACGACTTTTGGTTTAACTCACAGCCCGTTCAAATCAGACAAGCTAAGAAGGTTGACCCATGCTCCCGTGTTGAGCTTGCATTTGATCAACATGGCATTTAGCATCACTGGAATTGTCCATCTGTCTTCGATGGTTTCAGCATCACCATCACTATTGCCGCAACTGGTCCCTACATATTTGGATTCATTGTGTCCTTGGTCGAAATCAGATCAAAGAAAAACAGGTCTCCAATGGACATCTCATCAGTCGCATTGACTGACCTTGTTTGGTTCACTGCTGGACACGAAAAGCATTGCTTGGCAAAATTATTTGTTTGGCAACACTTGGAACCACCTTCTCAAATGCTGGAAATTGCGATGGCCCATGTCGATTGCTACATCACTGGCATAAAATGGTGGATCCGGTCGGCCACTTAAAATGGCCGCCCACACCGAGACCACATTTTATTCAGCTGTGTCACAGTGCTTATGGCACTGGCGTCTTCTTCCAGATTAGCACCAAAATGTTTCAGGTTGAGCTTACAAATCTGTCGTGCAGCTAGCCCACTGGCATGACAAATTTTGATAGCGTTTTCTGATTGAAGCTCTTCTTCCCTTAATAGCCTCTCGCGTACCTTGTCATTTGATATCCCAAACACTTTCTGATCGCTGATCATCGACGACTGAAGTACTAAAACTGCACGACTGCGCCTTCAACCGCAAGTCAGATAAAAAAACTATCAAACGATTTGTCTGCTTTTTGGGTACGCGTATGAATATATAATGTTCAAACGTTTCTTTTTCCTTTGGAGAGCAATGCAATCAAAGCACTTTATCACTTCACCGAAGCTCTTGCTTTCCTCTTCGCCATCGAACATGAAGGTATTATGAATTACTATTGCTTGAGGGTCTGCTACCGTGAGCAGCAATGCAATACGACTCTCTGTGCCTGTGCCTGCAGGCCAATGGCTGCATCATAGAGTCTGAATTGCTGTTTAAAAACACGCCAATTCTCATCTACATTACCGGTGACTTGAAGATGGTGGGGTGCCTACAGACCTCCTATCTCTAACTTCACAGTCTTTCCTTGTGTTGAATTCCGGTTGCCAGTAGATTACCCGGTACACGGAATCATTTTCTTTTTTCTTTCTTCAGCCTGTTTTGTTTCGTCTTTTCCATTGTTATCTTTAATTGTTCTACACTCTTGGTACCAAGTTATGTTCTGTGTAATGGCCGTAGTAAAGATCAACACAGAACATGTAATTCTTTGATTAGTATGATAATTTTATTGACAAGATGAACACATGGAAAGATAACTAACGAGCTATGATACAAACGGTAACAAAATAAATGAATTCAGTCAATTCTCCTGGAGCTACTTTTAGTGTGACTATCCTCTTGTATGACTTCCTACCAACTGCCGGATATCTCAAATCACAAGGTAGATCTCTATCACCACCAGCTGGTTGGTGGTTGCATCGATAACTACATACATTGATTGACAACTATATATAAAACTGAGCACAGGCATATTACCACACCTCGCATTACTCTAAATTATACTGCATCTGCCATTCATTTGCCCACTCACTCAACATGTCCAAGTCACACTGAAGGATCTCTGCATCCTCCTCAAAGCTCACCCTCCCACCCAACTTGGTGTAATCTGCAAATTTGGAGATATTACATTTTGCTCCCTCATCTAAAATATTATATGCTTTGGGAATAGCTGGGATCATAGCACCAATCCCTGTGGTACACTACTAGTCACAGCCTGCCAATTTGAAAAAGACCCATTCATTCCTACTCTTTGTTTCCTGTCTGTCAACCAGTTTTCTATCCATCTCCATAAACTATCCCTAATCCCATGCACTTTAATTTTACACGCTAATCTCTTATGCGGGACTTTGTCAAAAGCCTTCTGAAAGTCCAAATATATCACATCCACTGGCTTCCCCTCATCAATTCTACTGGTAACATCTTTGAAGAATTCCAGTAGATTTGTCAAGCATGATTTCCCCTTCATAAATCCATGCTGACTCAAAGAACAAAGTAAAGTACAGCACAGGAACAGGCCCTTTGGCCCTCCAAACCCGTGCCGACCATGCTGCCAGTCTAAACTAAAAATTTCTACACTTTCTAGGTCCGTATCCCTCTATTCCCATCCTATTCATGTATTTGTCCTGATGCCCTTTAAATGTCACGATCGTCCCTGCTTCCACCACCTCCTCCGGCAGCGAGTTCCAGGCACCCACTACCCTCTGTGTAAAAAGACTTGCCTCGTACATCTCCTCTAAACCTTGCCCCTTGCACCTTAAACCTATGCCCCCTAGTAATAGATCCCTCTACCCTGGGGAAAAGCCTCTGAGTATCCACTCTGTCTATGCCCCTCATAATTTTGTAGAGCTCTATCAGGTCGCCCCTTAACCTCTGTCGTTCCAGTGAGAACAAACCGAGTTTATTCAACCTCTCCTCATAGCTAATGCCCTCCATACCAGGCAACATCCTGGTAAATCTCTTCTGCACCCTCTCTAAAGCCTCCACATCCTTCAGGCAGTGTGGCGACCAGAATTAAACACTATACTCCAAGTGTGTCCTCACTAAGGTTCTATACAGCTGCATCAGAAATCTTTAGATCCTCACTGTCTTCAGGTGATGTCCCGGAGGACTGGAGAATAGCCAATGTTGTTCCTTTGTTTAAGAAGGGTAGCAAGGATAATCCACCATTGCATCCACTATTTCTAGAGCCACTTCCTTAAGTACTCTGGGGTGTAGATCATCAGGCCCTGGGGATTTCTCAGGCTTCAATCCCATCAATTTCCCCAACACCATTTCTCTACTAATAGTGATCTCCTTTAGAGTTCCTCCCTCTCACTAAACCCTGCATTCCCTGACATTTCTAGTATCTGATTTGTGGAGAAAGAACATAAGTATGTGTTTAATTGCTCAGCTATTTCTTTGTCCTCTATTTATACATTCCCCTGTTTCAAACCGTAAGGGACCTCCATTTGTCTTCACCAATATTTTTCTCTGCACATTCCTTTAGAAACTGCTCCTTGCAAGCTTACTCTCATACTCTATTTTCACCTTCTTCATCGATCACTTGGCCATTCTTTGCTGAATTCTAAATTGCTCCTAATCCTCAGACCTGGGGCGGCATTCTCCCCTACCCGGCGTGACGGAGGGTCCCGGAGTAGGGGAGTGGCGCCAACCACTCGGGTCGCGCCTCCCCAAAGGTGGGGAATTCTCCCCAACTTTGGGGGCCAGCCCCGCGCCGGAGCGGTTGCCACCAGAAGACCGGCGCAATAAACCGGCGCCCCCGGCAGCGGGGCTGGCCGAAAGGTTTAAGCCGGTCCGCGCATGTGCGATGTGGGGTTCTCTTCCGCTTCGCCGTGGCGGACGCGGAAGAAACTAGTGCAGCCAGGGCACTGGCCCGGATTCTGAGGGGGGGGGCCCCGATCGCGGGCCAGGCCACCGTGGGGGCACCCCCCGGGGTTCGATCGCCCCCCGCCCCCCCAGGACCCCGGGGGCCTGCTCACACCGCTGAGCCCGCCGTTCCAGAGGTGGTTTAAACCTCGGCGGTGGGAGAGGCCTCCCAGCAGCGGGACTTCGGCCCATCCGGGCCGGTGAATCGCCGCAGGGGCCTCTCCGATCGGAGTGGCGAAATTCCTGCCCCCGCCACTTCCCGGGTGGCGGAGAATCTCTGCCACGGCGGGGGCGGGATTTTAGGCGCCCCCAGGCGATTCTCCGACCCTACTGGGGGTCGGAGAATTTCGCCCCTGTTGTTTTTCTTGGCCAATTTGTATGCTTCTTCCTCGGATTGAATACTATCTCTAATTTCCCTTGTAAGCCACGGATTGGCACCATTTACTTCTAATGTACTGCCTGGGGATCCACTTCGATGCAGCATTAGGGCCTCTAAGGCCAGAAATATAGACACCAGTTAGGTTGGCACAGATGCAGCACATACGATGCTGATAGGGGTTAGGGCACTAACCTATACATACGTGTTCACAATAAACGCATTTTCACTGCATTATATCCTGCCTCGGTGCTCTGTCAGAAGGGTGTGAGGCATGAGCTGGGCTGGTTGCAGAGGGGCGCTGGGGGTGGGGTGGATTTGGATTTGGATTTGTTTATTGTCACGTGTACCGAGGTACAGTGAAAAGTATTTTTCTGCAAGCAGCTCAACAGATCATTCAGTACATGGAAGAAAAGGGAATTGAACAAAATTCAAGAAAATACATGAGAATACATAATAGGGCAACACAAGATATACAATGTAACTACATAAGCATTGGCATCGGTTGAAGCATACAGGGTGTAGTGTTAATGAGGTCAGTCAATAAGAGGGTCATTTAGGAGTCTGGTGACAGTGGGGAAGAAGCTGTTTTTGAATCTGTTCGTGCGTGTTCTCAGACTTCTCTATCTCCTGCCCGATGGAAGAAGTTGGTAAAGTGAGTAAAAGTTGGTAAAGTTGGTAAAGTCCTTGGTGGGAGGGATCCTTGATTATGTGCCCGCTTTCCCCCGGCAGCGGGAGGTGTAGATGGAGTCCATGGATGGGAGGCAGGTTCGTGTGATGGACTGGGCGGTATTCACGACTCTCTGAAGTTCCTTGCGGTACTGGGCCGAGCAGTTGCCATACCAGGCTGTGATGCAGCCCGATAGGATGCTTTCTATAGTGCATCTGTAAAAGTTGGTAAGGGTTAATGTGGACATGCCGAATTTCCTTAGTTTCCTGAGGAAGTATAGGCGCTGTTGTGGTTTCTTGGTGATAGCGTCGACGTGAGTGGACCAGGACAGATTTTTGGTGATGTGCACCCCTAGGAATTTGAAACTGCTAACCATCTCCACCTCGGCCCCGTTGATGCTGACAGGGGTGTGTACAGTACTTTGCTTCCTGAAGTCGATGACCAGCTCTTTAGTTTTGCTGGCATTGAGGGAGAGATTGGGAGAGTTTGCTGGGCAGCGGGTCGGGGAGGCTTGGTCCACGGATCAACACCCTCCATCCCATGGATCAGACACGCTGTTACTGCCAACCCAGGGACTGCACCCCGTTGTGAGGCAGGTAGGAATCACGGAGGAGGTTGCAAAGTGGAGGGGCAGATGGTGCAAGGTATTGATCATGGGAGGGGGTGGTCGGCCGGGGAGGGGGCTGTGGGGGTAGGTGGGCAGTCCGTGCCGCTGGCCAGGCCCCCTAGTCGGCAAACCTGGACTAGGCGATTAGAAAGTCCCAGGTGTGCACATTTTGTTGCTTCCCGTGCCCCATGCCCTGCCCATCCTTGCCCTCCCCCACATCCTCCACAGTGGACGAGGACTGACATTCATCCTCCTCTTCCAACACATCACCCCTCTGCTGCACAATGTTGTGGAGAACTCAGCAGGCCATCACGAAGTTGGAGACCCTCCAAGCGCTATACTGAAGGGCCCCTCAGGGCGCTCCAGGCACCTGAACCGGATCTTGAGGATGCCGGAGTGCTGCTTGATCATTTACCTGGTCACGGCCTGAGCGTTGTTGTAACACCTCTCCGCGTAGGTTTGTGGCCTCCAGATAGGTGTCATCAGCCGAGGCCGCAGTGGATAACCCGTTACTCAGAAGCCAACCCAGGAGCCGGGGAAGCAGAACCATCGAGTGTGCCAGGATGAAGGCATCGTGCAAAGTTTTCAAAGTCTGATTCCACCTCTATAATGCTCCCTGTAATTCTGGATGTTACACTAATGATTTGTACATTTTTATTTCCAGGGTTTCATGACCTCTTTAAATAATTCTGACATGTAATTTGACCCTTGATCTGATTGTACCTCTTTCGGTGAGGTGAGCCGTAACTTGTGAGGGTGCTGGTTAATTCCTCTACCAATTTCTTGGCTGTAATGATAAGTCTTCGCGTATTTGACAATGGTCCTATGTAATCGACTTAAAAGGTTCTTTGAAAGCTGGAATAGAGATCAAAGGTACTGGCTTTATTGCAGCTTGTGGTTTCCCTACTGGCTATTCAACCACTTAGGTATTGCTACTATCTGTGATCCAAGTATATTATTCTCCAGAATGAATTGAATCCCTGCAATGGGCAATTTTTCTACCACTTGTTATGGTCTATGGTTTAGAGAACCCCAAAGTGTATCATGGAGTTCACCTGAACCATAACTTTTAATAGATTATGGTACAGGGAGCATACAGCCCACTCTACAGGCGTGGTACAGCAGAAATGGAAAAGTATTTTTTTAAACAAAACAATGTTTATTCTATGAACTCAAGTTAACCTTTTTAAAATATACAATGAACATCTAGCAACCATCAATTCAAATACATGCCCAAAGAATACAGCACTAAGAGATTCTTAATAACTTCCAAAACAACATCCAGAAGACAGAAGAAACACCTTTTAACAGAAGCACATTAGGTTTACATTCACCACTGAGAACATTTATAATTCTGAATTCACCAAATGATCAAGAGATAGTCTTTTGATGGCAAAGAGAACAGCACTACACCTGCTTGGTCTGGCTTCAGCTCCAACAATGAAAACAAAACTAAAACACACCCTGCAGCAAACAGCCTAAAACGAAAGTAAAAAGCTGACAGACAGCCCAGCTCCACCCACACTGACATCACTGATAAACGCCCATTTCTTAAAAGTACATTTCTTAAACACCCATTTCTTCAAGGTACTCTCACATGACACACTCCTAAAACCACTTCTCCCATCTTCAAGCTACTCCTTAAGTTTAATTTCACAAAACAAATTTTCCTTGTTTTTCTGTGAATACTACTAACCAGAACCTCTTCCTTCAATATTACTTCTGGACAGCAAATATCCTTATCCCACATCAAGCATTGATTCGCTCCTGTATTTTTTTTAATAAATATTTTTTATTGGGTTTTTGGATAAAGTATATTTACCATTATGTACACAAAATAGAATACATATATACATAGAAGGGAACACGCACAAAAAAACAAAACAAACAACAACAAAAAAAAAAAGTTAGAATAAAATAACTGGTAGGGTATTATATGCTAGCTCAACAACAGCAGCTCTGTACAATTGGCAGTATTGTTTTTAGCACATAAGGCGGCATCTGATTGTGGGGGGGGGGGCGGAACTGGGGGAGTATAAATACATTTGGGCACCGGATAAACGAATACAGAACAATTACAGAGGGCAGTACGCGAATGTATCTGGTGTTGTCGCTTCTCCCAGACGGTTTTTGTTATCGTCTCGCGATCACCTCCGCTTCAGCCGTTCGTCCCGTCTTTCGTCCAGATTTTTCTTGTTCTCTGTAGATGCCAAGTTTGTTATTGTTTCCTGTGCCCTCCTTCTGGCTGTCATTCCCTTGCCTCCCACCTCACTGGTTCCCCTCTATTGTTCCCTGTCTCGTCCCTCTTCTACCCCCTCCCCCCCCCCCCCCCCCCCCCCCCCCCCCCTTCTCTTGTGATTCGCCTTTCTTTTCTCTTAGGTTTAGCTGCTATCCCCCGCCCCATCCCCTGGCCAACCATGCCCATATGTTCTAGTCTTGCCCCAGACTTGCAGGTACTGGACAGCCTTCTTTGAGGCAATGTCCAAAGTGGTGGGGTTGAGGGTGGTGCCATGCCCGAAAGTGGCAGTCTTCAGGGTATCAGACCAGCCAGATCTAATCCTGGGGAGGAAGGCGGATGCCCTTGCCTTTGCCCCCCTGATCGCCCGCCGTGGAATCCTGCTCGGATGGCGGTCAGCAACACCACCCAAAGCTGCAGACTGGCTGTCCGACCTCTCAGAATCTCCAAATAGAGAAATTCAAATTCGCCATCCGAGGGTCAGACGACAGCTTCCACAGAACATGGGAGTCATTTACTCAATTGTTCCAGGACCTGTTTGTGGCCAACGAACAAGCAGAAGAATAGCAAGGTAGCCAAGAATCAGGGAAAGTAGCCGAGGCGCTCCTGTATTTTTAACCATCCCATTTTCTGTGATTGAAAAGACTTTCCCTTCAGATGCTAAATTTCTAAACTCATCAGCCACCTGCTGGTCACTCTGCTCCTGTACAATTTTTCACACATCTATTGTTTGGCCTTCGGTGTGTATAAATCCAATCAGCTTCTCTTTTTCTCCAATCTCGGATTTAATCATTCCTTTGTTAAGATTTATATCTTCAACTGGCTTTCCGTGTAACCCCCAGCACGATGATTGGTATGGCTCAGTTAACTGCAATGAAAGCATCTAACTTTCCTCATATCTCTCATTCCCTCAGCACCATCTATTTTATTCTGAGGTGAAGTCTCTTTGGAATTTTCAACCACTCCCTCTCTTGCTTGACTGTTTTTTCTCGCACCTTCCCATTTTCTATCTTTCTCAGATTTAAAAGGGTATTGAAGAAAAGGCTTTGACCTATGAAGCAACTCATCGTCGTCAGTAAGCTCCATGGCTTGTCTTGCAGTTTTAGCTCATTGTGCCTCCACAAGAGTTATTATCGCTGTGGGTAATGAACTTTTAAATTCTTCCAGCAGAGTTACTTCTCTAAGGGTCTCATTGGTTTCTTCTATTTTTAATGCTCTGTCCCGCACATCAAAATTACTTTCAATACAGTTTTATCCAGACTATTTCTTACATTTTAAAACTTTTGTCTGTAAGCCTCTGGTACTGAGTCGTAAGTACTCAATATAGCTTTCTTCACTGTATCATACTCCCCAGACATTTCCTCTGATAGAGGCAAATAGACTTCACTAGCCCTACCTGCAGATTCAGTTTGGAAGAGCAGTATCCACATATCTTGAGACCATTGCATTTGTCTGGCTTTCTTCTCAAAGGAATTTTTAAAAGTCTCATCGTCCTTTTTGTTAAGTTTGGAAGTGTCTGCACAAATCTAAACATCTCTCCACAAGGTTCATGTCGAGAATTACTTCCTTCCTTCCTTCTCTGGGCTCTTTTTTTCCACTGCTCGCATTTGAAGTTGAAATTCTCTCTGTCTCCTTTTCCCTGTCTGCCATTGCTAACTTCTGCATTCCGAATTTGATTTGAAAATATCTCTCTTGTTCTCTTTCGTTTTGCTTTTCCTGCATTTCAAGTTGAAGTTTTTTCAGTTGTTTCTTTTTTTTCCCTTTTACCTGCATTTCTAATTACTTTATTTCTAGTTCTAATTGAATTTTATCTAATTCAATTTCCTCATAATTTCCTTCAATTATCACCATTTAAGCCCTACTTCCAATTAACAGGAGCGACCCCTTATCCAACGGCCTACCGTCATCCATCAATCTCCGCAGCAAGCGATCATGCTGGCGCCATTTAGTACTCCTTTTTAAAAACATGAACCTGGTGGAAGGCCTTGTGTAGGGAGCTGAGGAGGTGAGTAGCCAAGTAGCCATCTTTGCTCAAGAGCCCAGGATCACTGTGTTTCCCTCCCAAGTGCTCAACAAGGAGGTGGGGGACCCTCAGTTGGGTGGGCCGCCATGAGTGGGTGGGGGGGCAACTGCTTGCAGCACCACCATGCCAAATCCTGGATCGTATGTACCCATTCCGCAGGCAACCCGTGTCCCTGCCCATCTGCCCCACAAGCCACACTAACTGCCAAGGCCTCTGGCCATGTGGCTGAAGGCTATTGTTAATAGGGAATTGGCAATCATGGTAAGTGAGCACTTCACACAACCTAAGTGAATTCCCGTGGATGGGTAGGCCATGTAGCATGTGGAAGTCATTGCCCAGCATCCCAATCAGATGCCTGGACACTGTGTGAGGCAACACCACACATGCAGCAGTCAACATCTAAAATGTTAATGTAAATAAGCTTTATTGTCACATTCCGGCGCCTGTTCGGGTGCACTGAGGGTGAATTCAGAATTCTCAGCTGGTACGGGAATTGAAATGAACGAGGAAATGCTGGAAAATCTCAGCAGTTCTGGCAGCATCTGTAGGGAGAGAAAAGAGCTAACTTTTTGAGTCCAATGACTCTTTGTCAAAGCGGGAATTGACCACGCTGCTGGCCTTGTTCTATATCACAAACCAGCTGTCTAGCCCATTGAGCTAATCCAGTCCTGGGTCTGATTTGAACACCCAGGGGATGGAACACAGCTCTGGGGATATGTCCACGGCTAGAGGGTGGGTGAGTGCAAAGGGAAGTGACCAGCACCCAGTTTAGTTGACATTATGAGCGGGGAGGCCGCTGCAGCTGGGTGTGCATGGGCAAGGTGTTCCAGGTTGGGGGGAGGGGGGGTTCAATGGGGGAATGGAAGGTCCTGGGTGGGACCAACCGCTGTTCGTCAGTCTTGCACCCTCTCCCAATTCCTTATAAACATTGAACGCTATGGCAGGGATTTTCAAGCCTAGGAGGGATGACAGGGAACAGCAATGGCAGGTATTTTGGGGAGTTAATCAGGAGGCACAACAGAAATTTATCCCAAGGAGGAGGAAACATGCTTAGCGGAGGACGAGGCATCTATGGCTGAGGAGGGAAGTAAAGGACAGCATAAAAGCTAAAGAAAAAGTCTACAAAGTGGTGAGGATTAGTGGGAAGCCAGAGGATTGGGAAGCCTTTAAAACCGAGCAGAGGAAACTAAAAACGCAATAGGGGGGAAGGAGAAGACAAAATATGTGTGTACGTCAGCCAGTAATATAAAAGAAGACAGGAAGAGTTGTTTTCAATGTATTAAAGGTAAGAGAGGCAAAAATAGACATTGGACCACTGGAAAATGAGGCTGGAGAAGTAATAATAGGAAACAAAAGAAATACCAGAATTACTGAATATTTACTTTGCATCAGTCTTCACGGTGGAATACACCAGTGGGATGCCAGAGCTCCAGGAGAATAAGGGGGCAGAGGTGAGTATAGTGGCCATCACAAAGAAGAAGGTTCTGGGGAAACTGAAAGGTCTGAAGGTGGATAAATCACGTGGACCAGAGGGACTACACACTAGGGTTCTAAAGGAGATAGCTGAGGAGAGTTTGGAGGCACTGATTGTGATCTTGCAGGAGGCAGAGTGGGTCCCAGAGGACTGGAAAGTGGCTAATGTAACACCCATGTTTCAGAAGGGAGGGAGGCAGAAGACGGTTAGGCTGACTTTGGTCATTGGTCAGGTTTTAGAGTCCATTATTAAAGATGATATCGCGGAGTACTTGGAAGTGCATGATAAAATAGGACTGAGTCAGCATGGATTCTTCAAGGGAGGTCATGTCTGACAAATCTGTTAGAGTTCTATGAGGAAGTAATAAGGAAGTTAGACAAAGGAAAACCAGTCGATGTGATTTATGTAGATTTCCTGAAGGCCTTTGACAAGGTATCGCGTAGGAGACTGTTAAAGTTAGGAGCCCATGGTGTTGAGGGTAAGATCCTGGCATGGATAGAGACTTGGCTGACTGGCAGAAGGCAGAGAGTGGGCACAAAGGGGTCTTTTTCAGGATGACAGCTGGTGACTAGTGGTATGCCCCGGGGGTCAGTGTTGGGACCACAACTTTTCACAATATACATTAACGATCTGGAAGAAGGAACTGAAGACACTGTTGCTAAGTTTGCAGATGATACAAAGTTATGTAGAGGGACATGTAGTATTGGGGAAGCAGGGAGGCTGTAGAAGGACGTGGGCAGGTTAGGAGAGTGGGCAAAGAAGTGGCAGATTATATACAATATGGAAAAGTGTGAGGTTATGCACTTTGAAAGGAGGAATGGAGGCATAGACTGTGTTCGACATGGGAAAATGCTGAGGAAATCAGAAGCCCAAAAGGACTTGGGAGTCCTTGTTCAAGAGTCTCTTAAGGTTAACGTGCAGGTTCAGGCAGCAGTTAGGAAGGCAAATGCGACTTCCGGTTGCGGCTATGACCAGCTAAGTCGCACGTTTGGCGGCTCCTGCTACAAAGGTGTTTTCGGGCCGATTGGAGGGCCCCAACGGCGCTGTAAGGACAAATCCCGGTGGGGGAAGGCTCCCTGAGGAGAACCAGACCAACTTTATGGTCGGTACCCGGAGTGGGGTGGTAAAAAAAGCAACAGCAGCTCCCCAAAAAAAGCGGGGGAAGAAGACCAAAATGGCGGCCGGTGGCGCACCCGAGGAATGGAGGAAATGGGCGGAGGAGCAGCAGGCCGCTCTCCTGCGCTTCTTTACGGAGCTGAAAATGGAGCTCTTGGAGTCAATGAATGCGACGACCACCAGGCTGATGGGAGCCCAGGCGACCCAAGAGGCGTCGATTCGGGAGCTGCAGCAGGAGATGACTGTGAGGGAGGAGGAGGCCACGGTCCTCGTGGGAAAGGTAGAGGTGCACGAGGCACTCCACCTGAAATGGCAGAGCCGTTTTGAGGAGCTGGATACCCGAATGAGGCGGAAGAACCTGAGGATCTTGGGCCTGGCAGAAGGCCTGGAGGGGTCAGACCTCCCGGGATACGTAGCAGAAATGCTGAGCTCCCTGATGGGGGCAGGGGCCGTCCCTTCGCCCCTGGAGCTGGAAGAGGCCTACAGGGTCATGGCTAGGAAGCCAAGAGCAAATGAGCCCCCGAGGGCGGTGCTGGTGCGGTTCCAGCGACTCAGCGATCGTGAGAGAGTGCTGGAGTGGGCCAAGAGGGAAAGGAGCAGTAAGTGGGAGAATTCGACGGTGAGGGTCTACCAGGACTGGAGTGCGGAGGTGGCTAAGCGGCGGGCCCGGTACAACCGGACGAAGGCGGTGCTACATGCAAAACGGATCAGGTTCGGAATGCTGCAGCCAGCGCGCTTGTGGGTCACCTACAGGAACCAACACCACTATTTTGAGTCCCCAGAGGAGGCGTGGGCCTTTGTACAGGAAGAGAAACTGGACTCGAATTAGACCCAGGGGATACTTGGCGGCCGTAGCCGCTCGGGTACTTTCAGCTGAACAAGCGTTTTTTTTTTCTCGGCTGGGTCGGAACTGGGCAACTCTTATTGGAACGGTTTCCTTTTTTTTTTCTCTTCTTTGCTTGTTTGGATCTTGAACTCTTGCTTTGGGTTTTTCTTCTGATGTTTTTTCCCCCCTTTGCCAACTTCCCTTAGCTATTGTTATTGTGGTTATTCGTGGTTATTTATGGTTATTTATACTGTTTGGTAGAGGGCGACTGTTAAGTACATTGTTATTTGTTATCTATCTGTTATTTATAATGTTAAGTTGGGGAGGCGGGACGGGGGGGAGAGCAGATCGGGGATATGGGCTCCTAGGGGGGGTTCTTTACAGGCATGGACGGGGATGGGGGTGGAACTGAAGATGGCGGGGGGGGGGTGTGGCAGGGCGAAAGCGCGGGCTTTCCTCTGTTTTCCCGCGCGCGGGGCAGAGGAGGGGGGAGGGGAGGAGTGCGGGGCGTGGCTAGCAATGGCGACCTTTCCCGCGTTGGAGCGGGGCCAGGGAGGAGTGGCAAGGGGGGGGAGGCCCTCCCCCGAGCCGGGGGGAGTCGGAGTGTGGCAGGAGCAGCCGGGTCAGCGTAAACCAGCTGACTTACGGGAGTACGATGGAGGGTACATCGCGGCTAGGAGGGGTCCTAGCCTGGGGGGGGGGGGGGGGGGGGGAGGGGGGTTAGGGAGGGACACCGGGTTGCTGCTGGAAAGACCAGAAACGGGAAGTGGAGGACTGGAGAGGTGGGGGGAGGGGGCCATCGCCATGGGGAGCGGGTCAGAAGGGGAGGGTCGACCCGGGGCGAGCAGGGAACAGGACATGGCTAATCGGCAGGGGAAGGGGGCGGGTCGTCCCGCGACCCGGCTGATCACTTGGAACGTGAGGGGGCTGAATGGGCCGGTCAAGAGATCAAGGGTATTCTCACACCTGAAGGGACTGAAGGCTGATGTAGCAATGTTACAGGAGACCCATTTGAAGGTAGTGGACCAGGTTCGCCTGAGAAGGGGGTGGGTGGGACAGGTGTTCCACTCTGGATTGGACGCAAAGAACCGGGGGGTGGCGATTCTGGTGGGAAAGAGGGTGTCGTTCGTGGCGGAGGAGGTGGTGGCGGATAAGGAGGGTAGGTATGTGATGGTGAAGGGTAAGCTGCAGGGGGAGAAAGTGGTGATGGTCAACGCATATGCCCCGAACTGGGATGACGCGGGTTTTATGAGGCGCCTATTGGGCCTCATTCCGGGACTGGAGGCAGGGGGCTTGATCATGGGGGGGGACTTTAACACAGTGCTGGACCCCGGGCTAGACAGATCGAGCTCAAGGACCAATAGGAGGCCGGCAGCGGCAGAAGTGCTGAGGGGGTACATGGAGCAGATGGGAGGAGTAGACCCATGGAGGTTTGGTAGGCCGAGGGCGAGGGAGTATTCCTTTTTCTCCCACGTCCATAGAGTGTACTCCAGAATCGATTTCTTCGTGTTGAGCAGGGGGCTGATCCCGAGGGTACGGGAAGCTGAGTACTCGGCCATTGCGATCTCTGATCATGCACCACATTGGGTGGATGTGGAAATGGGGGAGGCGCGGGACCAGCGCCCGCTGTGGCGGCTGGATGTGGGGCTGTTAGCGGACGACGAGGTGTGTAAAAGGGTCCGGAAGTGCATTGAGAGCTATCTGGACTTGAATGACACGGGTGAGGTGCAGGTGGGGATGGTCTGGGAGGCCCTGAAGGCAGTGATCAGGGGAGAGCTGATCTCCATAAGGGCACACAGAGAAAGAAAGGAGAGGCAGGAGAGGGAGAGGCTGGTGGGGGAGCTATTGGAAGTGGATAGGAGATATGCGGAGGCACCAGAGGAGGGGCTGCTGGGAGAACGGCGCAGCCTGCAGGTCAAGTTCGACCTGCTGACCACCAGGAAGGCAGAGACGCAGTGGAGAAGGGCACAGGGCGCGGTCTATGAGTATGGGGAAAAGGCGAGCAGGATGCTGGCACACCAGCTTCGCAAACGAGATGCGGCTAGGGAGATTGGGGGAGTGAAGGAGAGGGGCGGGAAGGTAGTGCAGAAGGGGCAAGAAGTGAATGGGGTCTTCAGGGATTTTTACAAGGAGTTGTATCGGTCTGAGCCGCCGACGAGGAGAGGGGGAATGGAGGACTTCCTAAACAAATTGAGGTTCCCAAGGGTCCAGGAGGGGCTGGTAGAAGGGCTGGGGGCGCCAATAGGGCTAGAGGAGCTAGTCAAGGGAATAGGTCAGATGCAAGCGGGGAAGGCGCCGGGGCCAGATGGGTTCCCGGTGGAATTCTACAAGAAAAATGTGGACTTGGTGGGACCGGTACTGGTACGAGCCTTTAATGAGGCGCGAGAGGGGGGGGTTCTGCCCCCGACAATGTCGCAGGCTCTGATCTCCCTGATATTGAAGCGGGATAAAGACCCAGTGTAGTGCGGGTCCTATAGGCCTATCTCGCTTCTGAACGTGGATGCCAAGTTGCTGGCAAAGATCCTGGCAGCTAGAATAGAGGATTGTGTGCCAGGGGTAATCCATGAGGACCAGACGGGGTTCGTGAAGGGGCGGCAGCTCAACACGAACGTGCGGAGATTGCTGAATGTAATTATGATGCCGGCAGTGGAGGGGGAGGCTGAGATAGTGGTAGCGCTGGACGCGGAGAAGGCATTCGATAGGGTGGAGTGGGAGTACCTGTGGGAGACGTTGGAACGGTTTGGGTTTGGGGAAGGGTTTATTAAGTGGGTGAAGTTGCTCTACTCGGCCCCGACGGCGAGTGTAGTGACAAACGGGAGGAGGTCGGAGTATTTCGGGCTCCACCGAGGGACCAGGCAGGGATGTCCCCTATCCCCCCTACTTTTCGCACTGGCGATTGAACCGTTGGCGATGGCACTGAGGGGTTCAGGGGGGTGGAGAGGACTGACTAGGGGAGGGGAGGAACATCGAGTATCGCTGTATGCGGATGATCTACTGCTGTACGTGGCAGACCCAGAAGGGGGAATGCCGGAGATAATGGAACTATTAGCAGAGTTTGGGGACTTTTCGGGGTACAAACTAAATTTGGGCAAAAGCGAGGTTTTTGTGATACACCCGGGGGACCAGGGAGAGGGTATTGGGAGACTCCCCTTCAAGCGAGCAGGAAAGAGCTTTAGGTACTTAGGGGTGCAGGTGGCAAGGAACTGGGGGACCCTCCACAAGTTGAACTTTTCCAGGCTGGTGGAACAGATGGAGGAGGAATTTAAGAGGTGGGACATGGTACCGCTGTCGCTGGCGGGGAGGGTGCAGTCAATCAAAATGACGGTCCTCCCAAGGTTCCTGTTTTTATTTCAGTGCTTGCCCATCTTCCTCCCTAGGGCCTTCTTCAAAAAGGTGACGAGTAGCATCATGAGCTACGTGTGGGCGCACGGCACCCCAAGGGTGAGGAGGGTCTTTTTGGAGGGGAGTAGGGACAGTGGAGGGCTGGCACTACCCAATCTCTCGGGGTATTACTGGGCGGCAAATGTGTCAATGGTGCGCAAGTGGATGATGGAAGGGGAGGGGGCAGCTTGGAAACGAATGGAGAGGGCGTCCTGTGGCAACACAAGCCTGGGGGCCCTAGTAACGGCACCATGGCCGCTCCCCCCCACGAGGTACACCACGAGCCCGGTGGTGGCGGCCACCCTCAAGATATGGGGGCAGTGGAGGCGACACAGGGGGGAAATGGGAGGTCTGTTGGCGGCGCCAATAAGAGGGAACCATAGATTCATCCCGGGGAACATCGACGGGGGATTTCAGAGCTGGTACAGGGTGGGCATACGGCAGCTGAAGGACCTGTTTATAGAGGGGAGGTTTGCGAGCCTGGGAGGGCTGGAGGAGAAGTTTGAGCTCCCCCCGGGAAACATGTTCAGATATTTACAAGTGAAGGCATTTGCTAGGCGGCAGGTGGAGGGGTTTCCCCTGCTCCCCAGTAAGGGGGCGAGTGATAGGGTGCTCTCGGGGGTCTGGGTCGGAGGGGGGAAGATATCAGACATCTACAAGATAATGCAGGAGGCGGAAGAAGCATCAGGGGAGGAGCTGAAAGCCAAGTGGGAAGGGGAGCTGGGAGAGCAGATAGAAGACGGGACGTGGGCGGATGCACTGGAGAAGGTCAATTCTTCCTCCTCGTGTGCGAGGCTGAGCCTCATTCAATTTAAGGTGCTGCATAGAGCTCACATGACGGGGACAAGGATGAGCCGGTTCTTTGGGGGTGAGGACAGGTGTGTCAGATGTCTGGGAAGCCCAGCGAACCATGTGCATATGTTCTGGGCATGTCCGGTGCTGGAAGGGTTCTGGAAGGTGTTGGCAAGGACGGTGTCGAAGGTGGTGGGGTCCAGGGTCAAACCAGGATGGGGGCTTGCGATCTTTGGGGTCGGGGTAGAACCGGGGGTACAGGAGGCTAGGGAGGCCGGAATACTGGCCTTTGCATCCCTAGTGGCTCAACGAAGGATATTAATTCAATGGAAGGACGCGAGGCCTCCAAGCGTTGAAACTTGGATTAACGATATGGCTAGCTATATTCAGCTGGAAAGGATCAAATTTGCCCTGAGAGGGTCGGTACAGGGATTCTCCAGGCGGTGGCAACCTTTCCTTGACTTTTTAGATCAGAGATAGACGTTCGGGGTCGTGGCAGCAGCAACCCGGGGGGGGGGGGGGGGGAGGGGAGGGAGGGTGGGGGGCAGCAATGGTCGTGGGGGGACATGCACGACTGTAACGCGGGCAAGTCTGCTCGCTGCTCATGTCTGAAACTGTAGGCTGCCTTGTTTGTTAAGTTGTTGCTTGGGGGGGGGGGAGGACTGGTGCGCGTGAGAGGGCGGGCGAGGGAGGGATATTCGCCTAGAGGGATCGTGTTGTAAATAATTTAAAAATTCGTAGGGGTAAATGTTTGTATGGAAAAACTCTTTCAATAAAAATTATTGTAAAAAAAAAGGAAGGCAAATGCAATGTTAGTATTCATGTCGAGAGGGCTAGAATACAAGACCAGGGATGTACTTCTGAGGCAATGGGTGGGATTCTCCGCGAACCGGCAGGCAGGCCACTCCGTCGCCGAGGAGTGGCGTGAACCACTCCGGCATCAGGCCGGCCCGAAGGTGCGGAATCCGGCGGCGGAGTGTTTGGCGCCGCGCCAGACGGCGCGGAAGGTCTCCACGAGTTGCCGATTCGCGGGAATGCCAGCGTGTGCTGGCATCATCATAGCACATGCGCAGGGGGTTTCTTCTCTGCACCGACCATGGCAGAGGTTGACAGCGGCCGTTGCAGCGGGAAAGAGAGCCCCCACGGCACAGGCCCGCCCACAGATCGGTGGGCCCCGAACGCGGGCCAGGCCACCGTGGGGGCACCTCCCGGGGCGAGATCCCCCCTCCGAGGACTCTGAAGGCTGCCTGTGGAGCCAGGTCCTGCCGGTAAGGACCTGTTGTGAAAACGGGCGGCTACTCAGCCCATCGCGGGCTGGAGAATCGCCGGGGGGGGGGGGGGTTGCTGCCAACTGCCCCCGACCGGCGTGGCGTGATTCCCGCCCCCGCCAAAACCCCGGCGCCGGAGAATTCAGCACCCGGCGGGGGGTCAGAGAATCCAGCCCTATATAAGGCTCTGGTCAGACCCCATTTAGAATATTATGAGCAGTTCTGGGCCCCATATCTAAGGAAGGATGTGCTGGCCTCGGAAAGGATCCAGAGGAGTTTCACAACAGCTGGTTGTATGAGGAATAGTTGAGGACTCTGGGTCTGTACTCGTTGGAGTTTAGAAGGATGAGGGCGGACCTTATTGAAAATTACAGGATCATGCGAGGCCTGGACAGAGTGGACATAGGAGGTTTCCACTAGTCGGAATAACTAGAAGCAGAGGGCACAATCTTAGACTAATGGGACGATCTTTTAAAACAGAGATGAGGGAGAATTTTTCAGCCAGAGGATTGTGAATCTGTGGAACTCTTTGCCGCAGACGGCTGTGGAGGCCAAATCACTGAGTGTCATTAAGACAGAGAAAGATAGGTTCCTGATTTATAAAAGGATCAGGGGTTATGGGGAGAAGGCAGGAGATTGGGGATAAGAAAAATATCAGCTAAGATTGAATGGCGTAGCAGACATGATGGGCCGAATGGCCTAATTCTGCTCCTATGTCTTATGGTCTTATGCTGCTGAAACTCCCGTTCATTATTTTGTTACCTTTAGACTTGACTGTTCCAATGCACTGTTGAAAGCCTTCGCTGTAGCCATCGCTGCCTCCACCCAGCAACCTGCTGCTGTCAACTTGTCTCTTGTCTATCTAAAATTGCACTTGCCCAAATCCAGTGATCTACTTCTATATATCTGTTTTGGAAGGTTCTTCTGTCTTTATTTAAGAAAGGCATTAAAATGATGGTTTCCATGGCCCTCATGGGAAGGATGTGCTGGCATCATGGCCTACAATAGTGCTTTCGACTGATTCAATTGCCTTGAACAGTGAAGAAATGTAGATGTAGCCTTTTTGCTTTTCTGAAATCATTCTTGTCGAAAGGTAGTTCTCATCAAAATCATAATTTGGTCACAGCAGCTCTGCTCCTAAGCAGTTGGTGACTTCTACATGTTCCCTACTTTGATAACATAGATGCACTCAAATTGTTTGACAAAGCTTTGCTTTGACAATGCATTGCTTTGACAAATTGTTTTGATACAGCTTTGACAGAGATTATCCGGACTCGAAACGTTAGCTCCCTTCTTTCTCCCAGACACTGTCAGACCTGTGGGGCGGAATTCTCCGCTCCCCACGCTGGGTGGGAGAATCGCGGGGGGGCCGGGCGACTCACGACATGCCCCCCTGGCGCCCCCGCGATTCTCCCACCCCCCGCTCGGAAGAATCGCCGCTCGCCGTTTTTCACGGCGACGACCGCCGATTCTACGGCCCGCATGGGCCGAGCGGCCTGCCGTTCCCGACTGGGTCTCACCTGGTCTCTGCCGTCGTAAACATGGGCTGAGAATGCTAGTTTGAAGCTTGTGGGGGGCGGAGAGGTGAGTGAGCACCACGGCCGTGCTCGACGGACTTTCCCCTCCGCCGCCCCACAAGATCAAGTCGCCACATCTTGCGGGGAAGACGGCAACCGCACATGCGCGGGTTGGAGCCGTCAGCCGTTGTGACATCAGCCGCGCATGCGCGGGTTGGAGCTGACCGTCACATAGGCGCCGCCATCGCATCATTCTCGGCACGGCGGAGATTTACGGAGCGCCGCTCCTAGCCCCCCGGGTGGGGGTGAATTAGGTGCGAGGAGCGGCCTCCGAGGCCGTCATGAAACTTGGCCGAGTTCACGACGGCCTTCCCAATTTATCGCGGGAGCGGAGAATTCTGCCCGTAATGTCCAGTATTTTCTGTTTTGTTTCAGATTCCAGCATCCGCTTTTATGTGCTCATATTGTCATGGATGTCTTTCTACACTATGGCTGGGGTTCTCCACCACCATTTTTGGCCGGCGGGAAAGCCATTGGGGGTGGAGAATCCAATGGGAGTCCAAAATGGCTTTTAAGCCAGCGAGATTTCCCTTTCAGGTTGCCCAGGCCCCTCGCCAATGAAAGATCAGGAACTCCATTATCAAACATTTAAATATCATTAGCGGGCTTCCTCATTGTATTGTTCCGCCCATGTTAGGATTCTGCCCCCCCCCATTCTGCCCCCCCCACGACCCCGCTCATTTCCCAACTAACATGACATCACATCGCAGGGTTGATAGCAGGTTCTGACAATCAAAAGGAGGTGGATCATCTGTCCCGTGATGCCCGGATTGTGTTCCTCGATGGTACAGAGAATCAGGTGTCAGAGGAAAATCGAGATCATTACGACCCATTTGCATTCATTTAGCGTGCCCGGCACTCTATGGTCTGGCCCTCCGTGATTCTCCGGTCCCGAGGCTGGGAATCACATGGGTACGGATCACTTGTGGTCTCTACCAGCATAGCCCTGGTGTGGTGGACTCCAGGAGTTACACCCCCTCACCCCCTTGGCCCACCGTGAGGTCCACCACACCAGGGTCATGCTGGTAGAGACCATCTGAGGTCACCCCCACACACTGCACTGACTGCCCACCCCTCCTCTACCAGACCCCCTCAGCCACACACCCCAGGGTCCCCTGTAATAGGGGGAGCCCCTCCATACCTTGTCTCTGGCACAGAGTCTGTCCCTGTTGCTCAGAAGGGAAGGGAGAAGAGGAACAGAGCACTTGTCATTGGGGACTCCATAGTTAGAGGAACAGACAGGAGGTTCTGTGGGAACGAAAGAGACTGACGGTTGGTGTGTTGCCTCCCAGGTGCCAGGGTTCGTGATGTCTCTGATCGTGTTTTTGGGATCCTTAAGGGGGAGGGGGAGCAGCCCCAAGTCGTGGTCCACATAGGTACCAACAACATAGGTAGGAAGAGAGATGGCGATTTGAGACAGAAATTCAGGGAGCTAGGGTGGAAACTGAGAGCTAGAACAAACAGAGTTGTTATCTCTGGGTTGTTACCCGTGCCACGTACTAGCGAAGTGAGAAATAAGGAGAGAGAGGAGTTGAACACGTGGCTACAGGGATGGTGCAGGAAGGGAGGGTTTTGGTTTCCTGGATAATTGGGGCTCATTCTGGGGTAGGTGGGACCTACAAACAGGATGGTCTTTACCTGAACCAGAGGGGTACTAATATCCTGGGGGGGAGATTTGCTAGTGCTCTTCGGGGGGGTTTAAACTAATTCAGCAGGGGGATGGGAACCTAAATTGTAGTCCCAGTGTACAGGATGTTGAGAGTAGTGAGGTCAGGGATAGGGTTAAAAGTTCGAAAGAGGGCACCGGCAAGCAGGACGCTGGTTTGAAGTGTGTCTACTTCAATGTCAGGAGCATCCGGAATAAGGTGGGTGAGCTTGCAGCATGGGTTGGTACCTGGGATCTCGATGTTGTGGCGATTTCAGAGACATGGGTAGAGCAGGGAAAGGAATGGTTGTTGCAGGTTCCAGGATTTAGATGTTTCTGTAAGAACAGAGAAGATGGTAAAAAAGGGGGGGGGGGGGTGTGGCCTTGTTAATCAAGGAAAGTATTACGGCGGTAGAAAGGACGCTTGAGGACTCGTCTACTGAGGCAGTATGGGCCGAGGTTAGGAACAGTAGAGGAGAGGTCACCCTGTTGGGAGTTGTCTATAGACCTCCGAATAGTTCCAGAGATGTAGAGGAAAGGATTGCAAAGATGATTCTTGACAGGAGCGAGAGTAACAGGGTAGTTGTTATGGGGGACTTTAACTTTCCAAATATTGACTGGAAATACTATAGTTCAAGTACTATAGATGGGACAGTTTTTGTACAGTGTGTGCAGGAGGGTTTTCTGACACAGTATGTAGACAGGCCAACAAGGGGCGAGGCCACATTGGATTTGGTACTGGGTAATGAACCCGGCCAGGTGTTAGATTTAGATGTAGGTGAGCACTTTGGTGATAGTGATCACAACTCGGTTATGTTTACTTTAGCAATGGGCAGGGATAGGTATATACCGCAAGGCAAGAATTATAGCTGGGGGAAAGGCAATTATGATACTATTCGGCAAGATTTAGGATGTATAGGATGGGGAAGGAAACTGCAGGGGATGGGTACAATCGAAATGTGGAGCTTTTTCAAGGAACAGCTACTGCGTGTCCTTGATAAGTATATACCTGCCAGGCAGGGAGGAAGTTGTCGAGCAAGGGAACCATGGTTTACTAAGGAAGTTGAAGCACTTGTCAAGAGGAAGAAGAAGGCTTATGTTAGGATGAGACATGAAGGCTCAGTTAGGGCACTTGAGAGTTACAAGTTAGCCAGGCAGGACCTAAAGGGAGAGTTAAGAAGAGCGAGGAGAGGACACGAAAAGTCGTTGGCGGACAGGATCAAGGAAAACCCTAAGGCTTTCTATAGGTATATCAGGAACAAAAGAATGACTAGAGTAAGATTAGGGCCAATCAAGGATAGTAGTGGAAAGTTGTGTGTGGAATCAGAGGAGATAGGGGAAGCATTAAATGGATATTTTTCGTCAGTGTTTACACTGGAGAAAGACAATGTTGTCGAGGAGAACACTCAGGTTCAGTCGACCAGGCTAGATGGAATTGAGGTTCAAAAGGAGGAGGTGTTAGCAATTTTAGAAAATGTCAAAATAGATAAGTCCCCTGGGCCAGATGGGATTTATCCTAGGATTCTCTGGGAAGCCAGGGAGGAGATTGCAGAGCCTTTGTCCTTGATCTTTATGTCGTCTTTGTCGACAGGAATAGTGCCGGAAGACTGGAGGATAGCAAATGTTGTCCCCTTGTTCAAGAAGGGGAGTAGAGACAACCCTGGTAATTATAGACCTGTGAGCCTTACTTCGGTTGTGGGTAAAATGTTGGAAAAGGTTATAAGAGATAGGGTTTATAATCATCTTGAAAAGAACAAGTTGATTAGCGATACTCAACACGGTTTTGTGAAGGGTAGGTCATGTCTCACAAACCTTATTGAGTTTTTTGAGAAGGTGACCAAACAGGTGGATCAGGGTAAAGCTGTTGATGTGGTGTATATGGATTTCAGTAAGGCGTTTGATAAGGTTCCCCACGGTAGGCTATTGCAGAAAATAAGGAAGTATGGAATTGAAGGTGTTTTAGCAGTTTGGATCAGTAATTGGCTAGCTGAAAGAAGACAGAGGGTGGTGGTTGATGGCAAATGTTCATCCTGGAGTTCAGTTACTAGTGGTGTACTGCAAGGATCTGTTTTGGGGCCACTGCTGTTTGTCATTTATATAAATGACCTGGAAGAGGGTGCAGAAGGATGGGTTAGTAAATTTGCAGATGACACGAAGGTCGGTGGAGTTGTGGATAGTGCTGAAGGATGTTATAGGATACAGAGGGACATAGATAAGCTGCAGAGCTGGGCTGAGAGGTGGCAGATGGAGTTTAATGCGGAAAAGTGTGAGGTGGTTCACTTTGGAAGGAGTAACAGGAATGCAGAGTACTGGGCTAATGGCAAGATTCTTGGTAGTGTAGATGAACAGAGAGATCTCGGCATTCAGGTACATAAATCCCTGAAAGTTGCCACCCAGGTTAATAGGGCTGTTAAGAAGGCATATGGTGTGCTAGCCTTTATAAGCAGGGGGATTGAGTTTCGGAACCACAAGGTCATGCTGCAGCTGTACATAACTCTGGTGCGGCCACACCTGGAGTACTGCGTGCAGTTCTGGTCACCACATTATAGGAAAGATGTGGAAGCTTTGGAAAGGGTTCAGAGGAGATTTACTAGGATGTTGCCTGGTATGGAGGGAAGGTCTTACGAGGAAAGGCTCAGGGAATTGAGGTTGTTTTCGTTAGAGAGGAGAAGGCTGAGAGGTGACTTAATAGAGACATATAAGATAGTCAGAGGGTTAGATAGGGTGGACAGTGAGTCTTTTTCCTCGGATGGTGATGACCAACACGAGGGGACATAGCTTTAAATTGAGGGGTGATAGATATAGGACAGATGTCAGAGGCAGTTTCTTTACTCAGAGAGTAGTAGGGGTGTGGAACGCCCTGCCTGCAATAGTAGTAGACTCGCCAACTTTAAGGGCATTTAAGTGGTCACTGGATAGACATATGGATGAAAATGGAATAGTGTAGGTCAGATAGGCTTCAGATGGTTTCACAGGTCGGCGCAACATCGAGGGCCGAAGGGCCCGTACTGCACTGTAGTGTTCTATGTTCTATAAGGATACCCCTGTGTTTTAAACACATTGCAAACCACCATGTTTACAAGAGCAATTAAGGATGGGCAATAAATGTTCGTTCGCCTGTTTAGTGACACCCACATCCCATGAAAAAATAATTTTAAAGATTGGCTTGACTTGGGCAATGAAGTGGGACATGTCGCTAATGTAATAGAAAAGGTGGGTATTTGGGAAACATTAAAGAAAGAAATGAAACTAAAAATGGAGAACAAGAGTAGATCACTGAAGAAAGCAAATTGTAACCAAATGAACAGGGGCCTTGCCCACATTGAATAGAACTTTTAAATCACACATTTCAGTTGGAGATTGAAGGGTAGACACCAAGCCTATTCCAGAAGGAAGGAAGGGAGTAAATGTAAGACTGGGATTCATGGACATCTTAAATTTAAAAAAGAATAATTCAGGGCTTACAGGATAGATAATTGAAAAGAAAGCCAGAATCAATAGAATAAAAAAGAGAAAGAAGAAAATCAAAAGTGGAGATAGAATCAACAAATGCATAAAGGGCTATAAAAAGTATTTTAAATTGGATCTTAGCTGAGCCAAAATTTAGATGATGTATTCAAGATTTCATTATAAATCTCTTGAACTTCCAACGCAATCTCTGAACTCCCCCAGCCCCAACTCACCATAAGGAGATCCCCTGGCCTATCCCCCTGGCAACTCCCCCCCGCAACCCACGCAGGGCACACCTGGTCGATCACCTTTCAGCACAAAATGCCAGCTTGGTACCACCATGATACCCAGGTGGGACCAGCAGTGTCATGGTGCCACCCTGCCCAGAGGGCATGCACCTGGGGCCTCCAATCCTCTGGGAGACATCCACAAGTGCTGTTCCATCTGGTCCCCGTTTGTGAAGACCAGTACTGAATGGTGCTTGCCCAAGATCTCAAAGGGGAGAGAGTTAGATCCCACGCCTTGGTGATCTTGGGAACACATATTAGACTAAGGCTAACTGTCTCACTCTAATATGCAGACTTGCCAAAAAGTAATCCAGCCAACCATTGGTGGGATATACATCACGATCTCGCGAGGTGTAGCAAGCTGGGTAGATCTCGGAAATGGGATCTCCTGGCATCTGCCAATCGTGTTGTGCCTCACCATGCCGCTTTTTGGGCCCAACGCGACTGGAAGGCCACACCCTTAATTTCCTACGAGTATATAAAAAACAAAATGGGAAGAGGCACACTATCATGAGTCATTTCTAGTGAATGAATGAATACTTACCCATCAGGATAATCATGATTCAAAATTAAATCAGTACCTTAAGTTAGACAGTTGATATTGGATTAAGAATCTAATTTTGAAGTATGGCATGGGCATAATGGACAGCACGGTGGTACAGTGGTTAGCACTGCTGCCTCACAGCGCTAAGACCCCGGGTTTAATTCCGACCTTAGCTGACTGTACGAAGTTTGCACATTCTCTCCATGTCTGCGTGGGTTTCCTCTGAGTGCTCAGGTTCCTCCCACAGTCAAGGTGTTCAGGTGAGGTGAATTGGCCATGCTCAATTGCCCCTTAGTGTCCAAAGGTTAGGTGAGGTTACAGGGATATGATGGGGAGGTAAGGGTGCTCTTTTGGAGGGTCTGTGCAGACCCAATGGCCTCCTTTTGCACTGTAGGAATTCTACCAAAAAAAAACAAGGTACTGACATGTTTTCTTTTGAATTGGAGTCCATGTTGCTTGTGGTGTGAGTTCATATTTATGTACATGATTATGTAAGTTGAAGATCTAGTTATTAAAAAGGTACAGCTGCAATATCTGTGAAAGAAATCATTAATATTGTTTGTTATTGAATATGAGTGAGTTGGTATTTTTTTTGATTTCTTCTATTTAAGAATATTTCCCCATATTCACAGCAGTAAGCCATACACCTATAGGGGCGGAATTCTCCGCAGGGGGCCGAATTCGTGAAGGCCACCGTGAACTCGGCCGAGGTTCACGGCGGCCTCGGAACCCGTTCCCCGCACCTAATTCACCCCCACCCGGGGGGCTAGGAGCGGGCCTCCGTCTTTCTCGGCAGCGACCTCGTCACGCCGAGAATGTGAAGTCATCCGCGCATGCGCGGGTTGCCGGTTCCAATCCGCGCATGCGCGGATGACTTCATCGCGCAGTCGGCACGAACCCGCGCATGCGCGGTGCCGTCTTTCTCCACCGCCGCCCGGCAAGACATGGCGGCTTGATCTTGCCGGGCGGCGGAGGGGAAAGAGTGCGTCCGTTTTGGACGTTGGCCCGACGATCGGTGGGCACCGATCGCGGGCCTGTCCCCTCCCGAGCACAGTCGCGGTGCTCCCGTCCAAATTGGGCCCCTAGATGCCCCAAACGGGCATCTGGCGCCCATTCACGAATGCAGCGACCAGGTGTGGTTGCTGCCGTATTCAAACGGGCGTGAAGGCCCGGCCGCTCGGCCCATCGGCCTCGGAGAATCGCCGCTCGTCGTAAAAAACTGCGAGCGGCGATTCGTGGCGTGGGTCGGGCGTGGGGGGAGGGAAGCATTTCCAGGTGTAAGAAAAGAACCTTTATGTTGTGGCTGGTTTGCTAGTATAAAATACAGACTTGTGTAGAGATGTAGCTGAAATGCTGTCTCACTGCCAGTCTTATTATAACTCATCTCTATCTGCCTTTCTTTAAAGCCAGCGACAAATGAGAATGCCTCAGCCACTTCCATCCCCACGGTAAGACAAATGTGCAGGTCTCCTTCCTCAACTACTACATGCTTTTGTTTGTTTTTGTGCACTGCCATTTGAAATTTGAGTTTGCATTTTTTGAGCTTATTTACTTTGTCATTATTGTGGATGTGCACTAATTTGTTACTATATATGATTTGTGACAATTCTTTCATTTGTTGTTGTGACTATGCAATGGTACCTTAGCTCCCATACTGCTTTCTGGTTGCCTTTCAACAAAATAGTCTACTTCAGTACAAATTAAGCCCCAGTTATGTTTACAGACAATAAAAGAGAAAATGTTTAGTATTGAACATTATTGAAGTGTTCAGTTTGAATTTATTTGTTTATTTGTAAGTGATATCACTATTGTTTCATTTTTGTGAAACAAGATTGAACTAGACAGCGAGGCTGGCAACAATATTCAACGATAATTGGCCCACTTAATGAGGCCTCACGGGTTTCCCGCTGCAAATGAAGGTTGATTTGAAGACACTACGCTCACACCCCCCCCCCCCCCCCCCCCCCCCCCCCCAACATCTGTTTCTCCTGATATTCACCGGCCTCGTTTCACTTGAGTGAGAGTGTATGGAGGCTGGAGAATCGCACCCGTGATTTTTTTTGCTTTCCTCAAAATGTCTAACGTTTTGTGAGGAGGATATTTGAAAAAGAAGACTGTTTTGGACAAACTTGATAAAGAGTTTTTTAAGAAAGCCGTTTACAGGATACCATATAGGAGATTTGAAGCATTTTAAAAGGATGAGATTAGAGGAAGAAAATTTAATTAAGTGCAGTTCAGAAGAGAGGAAGCAGAGTGGGAGTTAATGGAACTTTCTCCAGTGTGGTTGCAAGTCAGTAGAAGTGGTACAGAGAGCTCTGTTCTGTAACTACTTACGTTTGCCTAGGATTTGCAGATAAGGGATAAGGGGAAAAGAAATGTTATCTAAATTTTCAGATTATGCTAAATTAGGATGGAAGGAAGCTGCAACAGGGATAAGATGACAGTTTGGGCTAAAGATGGAATTTAATGTGGGGTAGTATGCTTCAGTAAAAATGTCGAGAAAAAAGGGGTGTTGAACAAATCATGGCTTCTCCTTCGAAGAGCCACACAGGCTAAATCGAGTGAATGGTTCCCTTCTGTGCTATAAATTTCGATAGTTCTATTACACTTTGAATAGATCAAAAATGATACGTGTTAAAGTAATAATTTGTCTATTGAAGTCTATGGATGAAAATAGTGATGGGTGTATATATTTATGCACATTTTCTGCTTTACCCAGTAAAAACTGCTGCCGTGGTGCCACTTGTTGTAGACTATATCCAGCTGTAACATTTCAACTGTCTGATATAATTTTGGACCTAAAGAAAGAGTGGGAATGACACCAAGTGGTATATTTTGGTGGTGAATGGGATAATAGTTCTAAGAACTTTTTATTGGCTATGTTTTACATTAAATTTGTAACAAGGACATTTTTTGAAAAATACAAGTCACCAATAAGCTGTTGGGCCTGAGCTCTGGCTGCAGTATTGACAATAGTGCCACTTTTCAATATGTTTTGTGTCCGGTTACTTTCTGTGAGGTACTTCAGAATTCAGACGAAAACTCTAGGATTTCCATTACCTTCTTCCGTCTATTTCGGGTGATGCGCTTGGTGAAACTGCTAAGTCGAGGTGAGGGAATCCGAACATTGTTGTGGACGTTCATCAAATCATTTCAGGTAAGGAAAATTATTGAAAGCTTTAATTTTGTTATGCTCTCGATAGTTACCACATCCTTTTCTTTTCAATATCAGGTTACGACACACAGTGGTTTACTTTAAAAGTCTTTTATGGTATGTTCAGAACAGACTGTCCATTTCAAGGAGATTATTTTGTGCAGACACAGCCTAAATAAGGCCTTTTTTATCAAGAAATCACTGGAATTTTGAGGATTGCATTTTAGCAGCCAGATTCCTTTTTCAAGAACCTCATAAATAAAGGTTTGAAAAAAATCAGTTTCTGTGAACTACCAACCAAAGATTTAATTGGACATCTTAGTTATTTCCTGTCACAATTCTAAAGTAGTCTGTATTCAATTTTTTAAAGAGACAAATAATATCATTAATACAATCTGTTTAGATGGGCACTGGACATCTGAAGTGGTAATTCTTTCTGTTGTGAAGCAATGTTCCATTCGATCATGTAATTAAGTATTGATATTTTCATTGTTTTGTTTTGACGAAGCTGGAGTCAGGGAAGTTTTTAAACCCTGGATAATTTGCTAACACAGATATTCTCCTCTAAAGTTTGGCAGAAATTGCTAGAGATTTAAATATTGTCTGCAGCAAACAAATGAAGGTGGCCGCAATCCAATGAGCGCGCTGCACTTGACCATGCTGCACTTGACCATGCTGCGCCTGAAAAGCAGCTCCTGTGATCTACCCAGCTCGCAACGCCTCACGGGATCTCACGTGATCTCGCAAGATGTTACAAATGTAGATCTCAGACCCTGTGGGTGGGATCACGTTTTATCAAATCTGTATATGAGAGCAAGACAAGTAGTCTCACTTCAATATGCAATTTCTCAAGATATGTGAGGCTTTGGGATCTATCTACCCTTTGCCTTGGAGACCTTGGGTGAGCACCATTCAGCACTGGTCCCCGTAGTGCATTGAGGTTTGGTGGGCGTCGGGGGCCTTGGAGATTGGGACGACATTTTTTAATGGTGTCCTGATCTCTCATTACACTGAGGAGTTCTGGCGAGCCGAGCTCCTCGGTGTAGAAACCGGGGCTATGTGCGGTATTGGCCGTGTGATCACTGCTGAGGCCCCTTATTTAACACGAGTGGTGTTTTCTAGCCATGTGTTTCTTGCTCTTTGAGCGCTGGGAAACACGCAGCTAAATGCGTTCGCTATGGGACTTTGTTCCCATTTAGTTGAATCGCGCTTGTGCAGTTATAATGTTTCAGCACTCTTAAGAAGTTTTTCTGTTGACTCGCGCCCTCATGTCATTTTGGGCATGTTTGCCAGAGTGTTTCTCGATGCCCGGGATGGCAAGATTGCAACCCGTACTACATGGCACTTTGTGCTGAAAATTAGCCCCAACGAGCTTCCTGCCATTACTGGCTGTCTCGTCATCAGATTCACCTGACTCACACCACAGCTTCTCACCGCTAACAAGGGGGAGTTGCTTTTACACGTTCCTTCACCACTCAATCCCAGTCAACACAGAAGCATGACAGCGTATAGATCTGCACCTCACTTTGGGGATGCCAACCTGGCCAGGTTTCTCAATCATGTGGATGAAAAGTGGAACATCCCGTTCCCCCAAGAGGGGCTGGAGGACCAGCAGCAGGGTCAGCAATGTCACCTGGGAGGCAGTGGCTGTAATTCAGGCAGCATAACCAGGGGGACCGCCGTCTGATGTCAGAAGACGACCAACCACCTCCACCGAGCTGCAAGGGTAAGTTACCACCTCTCTGCTGGCATCAGTTCTGCCGGCCACTCCTCAAATCTCCAAACTCCCCAACTACTGATCACTTGCTGATACGCATACCCTCCCCGCATCCAATCTTCCTGCTCGTTCCTCAGAGCCCCCTGGCACCCATCAGCATAACCAACTCATGTCCAGGTGCGGTACCCACATATGCCACCTGTTATAGATCCCCCGACCCATCAAACACACAGCTCACAATGTCCTCCTTTTGTCTCCGCAGGAGAAGATAGCCCATAATAAGCAGGAAAAGGCCACGGCAGGGGTGGACTACCGGAAATCAGAGTCCTCATCCACTATGAGGAACAGTCCCTGGAGATCATGGAGTTGATCGAGGAGAGAGCAGTCACCAAAAACGAGATTGACCTGCGCCACAGAAGTAAGGATCCACTGCCCTTCACCCAACTTATCTGTCTCAAGCGAGTGTTCATATCAGACAAAACTATCCTTCTCTCTCACTGACCACATGTCCATCGTCTCTTAGGATCTCCATCTGATGATGCCAGGCGATCCTGAGTCATTCCACACCCGCCAACCAATAAACCATCTCGGTGGAGAGTTCGAAGAGGCAGGAACATCGAAAGCAAACAGCAAGTCAGAGATCCGCTGGACCCCAGGAGTCAGATGGGTACCAGTCAGCTGCTGTGCCTCTGAACAAGGTTCTCTCCGAAACGATGCGAATGATAAGCCGTGACATTCAGGGGGGGATGTCAGGTACATTCCAGTGAGTGCATAGCCGATTAGAGGAGTCCCAAAGGCTCTGGTCACATGAGATGTTGCCGACAATGTGTGGCAAGCAGGCCAACACTGCTAAGGTGGCCACTGCCGTGTTAAACCTGGAGCATGATATGCGAGTCGAGTGGTGCCCAAGGCATGTTTCGATCTGTGACGATCAGGGCTGAGGGCCTCGGCATCATATCACAGCCGCTGAGGGATGCGTCCGAGACACAGGTGGACATGGCCCGTTCATTGAGGAGCATCACTGAGGGTGTCAACATCATGGTATGGTACAGGATTAGCAGAGAAAGATGACTCAGAAGCCTGTGGAGCTCGCTCCAGCTGCCCCGCTGACCCATGGAGTCTCCCAGAGCCCTCTGGGCACTGTCAGGGATGAGGAAACACTGGAGGTCAACCCGGGCCTTCCACCAAGGAGATGACAGTGGTCTCCAGTTCTTCTCAATCCGCCCCATTTGACATCGGCGCATCTCAAGGACAGTGGACAGAACAGGGTGGCATGCCGGCACTTGTGGCACCGGTAATTCAGCCAGGTTCCTCTGAGTCTAATTCACCCCCGGCGTGAGAACATAGGGCTGGATTCTCCGTTCCTGAGGCTAAGTACTGATACCAAAGGATCTGTGGTGTTTTATGATGGGAAAATCGGCGCAAAACCCTCACCAATTCTGATACCGGTGAGGGGCTAGCATCGGCGTCACGTGAAACACCCGTGGAATGCTCGCGAATCGCCAGGTCGCATGCTGCACATGAGCAGGCTTCAGCCGCACACGCCTACACCCCCCACACCACCCCCCGGTCGCACCAGAAAACATGGCGCCGGCCATGCTGGACCGCATACCCGCTCACTCCGATCCCACAGCCCACCTACTGGCCACCTACCACTACTGGCAGCAGCCTCGCCCCCCCCCCAGCCAGCGGCACGGATCTTGGCCGAGTATGACAGCCCTGGACACTATCCGCACGTCGGCATGTCAGGCTCTCGAGCGCTGGGACCACACGTGGCCCGCGCCATCAGGAACTCGGCCCATCGGAGGCAGAGCATCGCGGGTGGGCTGACCAATGACGTACCAACGGAGTTGCGACTGAGCACTGTGCACATCCCGATGTTGCTGATTTGGAGTGGCGGTGTATCGCGACCCAGCGTCAAACCGCCACCTGCCCCGATTCCAGCGTCGGGCTACAGAGAATCCTGGCCATAGTCTCTCAAATGGAAAAGCCCGACCATTATTTTTTCCAGCTGTTACAATAAAATCTTGCTTTCCGGGTTTTAAACATCTCTACGAATGCAAGTGGTTTGGAAGTCTCCATGGTGGCCAGCACCAGTGGGTCCTCCAATATAATCGTCGATCTCCCAAACTCCCCCTGGCATTCTGTGGACCACAGCAGTTTTGCTTGTTTCTGCATATTCCTCAGTCTTGAATAAATCCAGTCTGCAGCTCTAGTCGAGACGGGTGTGGTTATAGTGGTTCAATGGTCCTTATGTCCACGCTAAGTAGTTAACAGAGTACCCCACTGATGTTTCCCTACGACTCCATCTATGCTCCTTTACTATATCTGTTTCTTTTGGTCTCTCATGTAATACTGTCAGTCTTTCCCGATTGTCCAATGAATGTTAAACCAAATTTTGAGGATCTCTTACAACCAAACTATGAATAGGATTGTCAATGTTAAGAGAATCATTGGGTTCACTTTTAATCAATAGACTCTTTTCAATTCTCCAACTTTACATTCTCCCTTGATTTTCACATAACTACCTTCAGCAACAAGTGCAGCTGAGGAGGTCAGTCCTTTCAGGATTGGTTGACTTAGTATATACCATTCCTTGGGTGACAATCTTTACCTCCTCATCAGAGTTTTCTGAATCACAACCTTTACCTCCAATTAATAATACGGACTGACATGATTTGTGCTTTCCAGATTTCAGTTTTGCTTCACTACTTTCAGAATCAGAGTATGGTACATACTCTGATTCTATGAATCAATGAACTCAATAAGCTCAATGAACTTATTGGTTTGTGCTAACATCAGGGGTTGCAGACCACTACAGGGTTCTCCATCCACCTTCCCCTTAACTCTTGAAAGGGATTGATGGCCAATTACTTCACCTCCCTTGCTTGCTGCTTCTTTTACCTCAAAGAAGCGCTGTAGACCTTCAAAAGGATATGGGTCAACCAGCCGCCGGCTTGATATCATTTCACAGTCCCTGCTGTCCTCGTCCTGAGCTGATGCCATGTTTCATGTATACTTTCCTTCAAAGCAAGCCTGCACTGGGAAAT
Organism: Scyliorhinus canicula; assembly: GCF_902713615.1. NCBI lineage: Eukaryota > Metazoa > Chordata > Chondrichthyes > Carcharhiniformes > Scyliorhinidae > Scyliorhinus > Scyliorhinus canicula. The sequence continues at coordinate 51,800,694 of NC_052165.1, read as the reverse complement.
TCTCTCACCTGAAGGAAATGGTAATGGGTTTATTGCAAGAGGCTGTAAAATTGTACTTTTAGAAAAATCCAATTCATTTTCTTCATCCAGTTTGCTATCTCCTTTAATAGCTTTTGAAAAATTGCTTGCCAATTGTTTATAATCACAATTAGTGGTGGGTCTATTCGGTAACAATTCACTTTGTGGTCAGAACCAAAATCGAAGTCAAAACTCTCATCTGACTCTTCCTCCCTACGGTCAGCTTCAGTCTTAGAAGGCTCAGAAGCTGGTTCACTGCCACTTGTCCTCTGATATGTAATCAACAGTTGTCAAAATCTCTTTCTGAGAGTCATTTATGACCAATGAGTTTTCATAACTCCTGCATGCCCTACCATTGGCATCTCAGATGCTAACCACAGTGCTTCCATTGAACTCCCTGTAATCATAGAATTTGCAGTGCAGAAGGGGCCATTTGGTCCATCGGGTCTGCACCAGTCTTTGGATTGAGCACCTCCTCCCTATAACCCAGCAACCCCACCTAAACGTTTGGAAACCAAGGGGCAATTTAGCATGGCCAATCCACCTAACCTGCACACCTTTGGACTTTGGGAGGAAACCAGAGCACCCGGAGGAATCCCACGCAGACACGGGGAGGAAGTGCAAACTTCACACAGACAGGCACCCGAGGCCGGAATTGAACCTGGGTCCCTGGAGCTGTGAGACAGGAGTGCTAACCACTGTGCCATCGTGCTGCCCCTCACGGGCAAAGCTACAACCTTCACTCCTGTTAAATCATTTCCCAAAAGTAAGTATACTCATTTCACTGGAAATTCCTGAACTACTCCAGCAACTACTGGACCTGACACTAAATCACACTCCAATTGCACTTTATACAATGGAACTGGGATAAAACGTCCAACTATCCCTAATACCTCATCTTTCATTGAGTTCTCTGGAGGAAAAAACAAATCATTCCCCAGCACAAGAGTTTGGGTAGCCCCGGCGTCCCTTAAAATTGTTATGGGTTTCTCTACATCTGTTAAGGAAAATGGAGTGGCCTTCCCCTTAGACATAAAACCACCATATCTCTCATCTACCGCAGTCCTCACACCTGCTCCCAGAGCAGTGTTTACCACAGATCTCCTAAGTCGAGTTAACGCTATAGTTTGCACTTTAGTATTCTCCATTTTCATTCCCTTTTCAGAATCCTCCCTGTGAACCCCCATAAGTCCCATGGGCTTTCCTTGCAACTTCCAACATGCTGACTGAACAGTGAACAATGGTAACACCTGGGCTTCCAAGTCTCACCTCCAGCCTCAGTAGCTTCCAGTCTGGCCAGAGGAGGAGTTCTCAGAGCATTCCCAGCGATCAATTCTCTACCTTGGCTACCTGCCTTCTTCTCACTCTCGCAATTCCTATCCTTTTCAAAACTATCCAGATGATGGAACAAAGGTTTAATTTTATGGGTTAGCTCATAATCATCAGCCATAATTACTGTTTCTCTGGCAGTTTTCACCTTCTAGTCTTCAACATGGGTTCTTATTATAGAAGGTAGGGAATTCTTAAACTCCTCTAAGAGAATGACCTCTCTCAAAGTCTCAGATAGTTTCAACTCCAAATGCTCCTCCCACCTATTAAAATTGTTCTGCTTAACCTTTCAAATACTTTAAAAATCTGTCCCAGCCGTCTCCTCAAATTCCGAACCTTCTGTATATATGCTTTGGAATCAATTCATATAGCCTTTTTTACCATCTCATAATCATTAGACTCCTGCTCTGACAGGGAAGCATTAACATCCAGTGCCTGCCCTGTCAATTTACTCTGCAGGGGTAATGTCCACTTTGCTTTAGGTCATTCCATTTGTGTTGTTATTTTCTCAAAAGCCCGAAAGAATGTTTCGACTTCCTTCCCTTTGAATTTTTGGAGAGCCTCTATAAATTTAAAGACATCATCACTGGATTCCATTCTAGGATTAAGCACTCCTCTACTTTCTGGTAGTTCTCCACCCATTTCCACTGCCTTAAACTAGAGGTCTTTCATTAATTCCAACTTCCTAATTTCCATCTCCATTTCTTTTTGCTTTTGCTGCATTTCCATTTATTTTTGCCTCAGCTCCCTTTCCTTTTGCTTCATCTCCATTTCTTTTTGCTTCATTTCCAATTGTTTTATTTGTAACTGATTTTAGAAAATTCTACTGATTGTTGTTCTGACGTAGGCTGTACCTTTTGCATTTCTTCAAATTTAAATGCTGAGCAATCGCTTCAATTTCCTCCACCTTCTTAGCTCTAGCTGGTTCGTCCAGTTTTAATTCTCCAGCCAATTCGATTAGCGGGTCTTTGTGAAGCCCTCTAAATAAACAAGAGTTAGGTCTTCCAGCTGAAAAAATGCAAAGCAGCTTCCAGAACCATCCTGTTATATCACTACAAACCTAGTGTCTCTTTTTAATTTATGCTGTAATCCAAATTCGTCATCTAACATTCCAAGATCCCGGACAAGCCCCTAATTTATGTTATTGTGCCCTGGGCTAGTGCACAGAGGTTTCCAGCCCCACAGACCACAGGGCGCAATTCTCCGCCCCCCACGACGGGTTGGAGAATAGCGGGAGGGCCTTCCCAATATTTTTCCCGCTCTCCCGCTATTCTCCCCCCCACGGCCGCCCCTTTTTTTACAGCGAGCAGCGATTCCCCCCTATCCGATGGGCCGCTTTCCCAGGCCTTTACTGCTGTTTTCACGAACTTCAACACACCTGCTCTCACAGTTCGTGAAAACGGCCGCAGAGTGCCGTTCTCGAGAACCATGGCAGTGATTGGCACGGCCGCACCACGGCCGTGCCAAGGGTGGCATGGGCCCGCGATCGGTGGGCAGCGGGTCCGAACCCCGCGCACTCTTTGTTCCTCCGCCGCCCCGCTGGATCAGTCCGCGGGGCGGCTGAGGGGCATAACGGCCCGTGCATGCGCGGGTTTGACGCATATGCCTGATGACATCATCCGCGCATGCACGGGTTGGAGCCGTCCAATCCGCGCATGCGCGGCTGACGTCATCGTGCACGTCAGCCACCGTTACCCTTGCGATGCCGAGGTTCATGGGGCCCCGCTGCTAGCCCCGACTGGGGAGCAGAAACACGGCCAGTTTCACGGCAGCATTCACGACTCTCCACATTTGTGGAGAATCGCGCCCACAGAATCCCAACACAAGTGAATTAACCAATAATTTCAATAACCAAAAATTCTCTTGACGCCCAATAAGTTATAGCCACTTGGTCTGGAAGTAGAACATAATAACTGTTCAGTTATAACAGAAATGAAGTTGAAGGAGACTTCTGGTTGCGGTGATGCGGAGCTAAGCCGCACGTTCGGTGGCTCCCGCTATTTTCGGACTTTTGGGCTCTTTTAAGGGCCCGTTTCGGCGCTGGTTGGACTTTTCCCAGTGTGGGAACACATCTGCTGCACCTATCTGCCAGTGGATGGACTGGACCAGGAGCGGGGTGGTCAAAAAATCTGCTTTGGAGCAGAGAAAGGTGCGAGGCAGGAAGAACACGATGGCGGCTGGCGGGGAACCGGCAGCGTGGCAACAGTGGGCGCAGGAGCTGCTCCAGCGCTGCTTCGGAGAGCTGTAAGCGGAGCTGCTGGAACCGCTAAAGGCCTCACTGGATAAGCTCATGGCGACCCAGACGACCCAGGGTGCAGAGATCCGCAAGTTACGGCAAAAGGCCTCGGAGAATGAGGATGAAATCCTAGGCCTGGCAGTGAAGGTGGAGTCACACGAGGCGCTCCACAAGAAATGGCAAGCGAGGATGGAGGAAATGGAGAACCGCTCGCGGCGGAAGAACTTGCGGATCCTGGGCCTCCCGGAGGGGCTGGAGGGTTCGGTCCTGGGGGCCTATGTGGTCGTGATGCTGAACTCGCTGATGGGAGCAGGGTCCTTCCAAGGGCCCTTGGAGCTGGAAGGTGCCCATCGGGTGTTGGTGAGGAAGCCCAGGCCGAACGAGCCGCCAAAGGCGGTGCTGGTCCGTTTTCACCGCTTCGTCGACCGAGAATGTGTGCTGAGATGGGCTAAAAAGGAGAGGAGCAGCAGGTGGGAGAATGCAGAGTTCCGGATTTATCAGGGCTGGAGTGCGGAGGTGGCGAAGAAAAGGGCTGGTTATAACCGGTCAAAGGCAGTGCTGCACAAGAGAGGGGTGAAGTTTGGCCTGTTACAGCCGGCACGCCTCTGGGTCACTTATAAAGATCGCCAGTACTATTTTGACTCCCCAGAAGAGGCCTGGGCCTTTGTCCAGGCAGAGAAGCTGGACTCGAACTGAGGATTGAGGGGGGGGTTGGAGGCTGATGTATATTGTCCGGAGGCTCTGTTCTCCCTTGTACTTTTCTGTTTTCTGTTGGCTTTTTGTTTTTTTTATTTCGGTTCCTTTCTTTCTGGTGGAACGCTAGTGTGATGTTTTGTAGGCCCGTTGGGACGCGCGCCTTTTTCTTTCCCGCGTTTTGGGTTAGGGGGCGGGGTTTAAGTTGGAAGCGCGGGCTTTTTCCCGCGCTGGAGTCGGAATGGGAGGGGTCTGTAACGGTCGGGGGGAAGGATGGTTGGCTTACACCGGGGGGGGTCGTTGGGGTGGCGGGAGCAGCCGGAGTCGGCTGACTTACGGAAGTACGATGAGAGGGGCAACGCAGCTAGGGGGGACCGGGTTGCTGCTGGAAGGGCCATAGGGGAACAGATGGTGCTAGGGGGGGTTGAGATGGGGATCTGCCACCGTGGGGAACAGGCCGTGTGGGTTTTGCGGGCACGTGATTGGCCAAGGGAGAGTTATGGCTGACTGGCGGAGAGGGCGGGGGAATAGCCCCCCAATTCGGCTGGTCACATGGAATGTAAGGGGGCTGAATGGGCCGGTTAAGAGGGCCCGGGTGGTTGCGCATTTGAAGGGGCTGGGGGCGGATGTGGCTATGCTCCAGGAAACGCACCTTAGGGTGGCGGATCAGGTAAGGCTGAGAAGGGGGTGGGTTGGGCAAGTGTTCCATTCAGGGTTGGATGCGAGGAACCAGGAGGGGTGGCAATTTTGGTGAAGAGTGTGTTTGTGGCGTCGAGTGTGGTAGCGGATAGCTGTGGCAGATACGTTATGGTGAGCGGTAGACTCCAAGGGGAGCGGGTGGTGCTGGTTAATGTGTACGCCCCAAATTAGGATGATGCAGGCTTCATGCTGGGCCAGATTCCAGATCTTGAGGCTGGGGGCTTGATAATGGGAGGAGATTTTAATACAGTGCTGGACCCAGCACTGGATCGTTCTAGGTCCAGGACCGGTAAGAGGCCGGCGGCGGCCACAGTGCTGAGGAGGTTCATGGACCAGATTTGGGGGGGGGGGGGGGGGGGGGGGTGGACCCTTGGAGGTTTATGAGGCCGGGGATAGGGAGTTCTCGTTCTTCTCCCATGTTCATAAGGCTTACTCCCGGATTGACTTTTTTGTCCTCAGCAGGGCGCTGATTCCGAGGGTGGTAGGGGCGGAGTATTCGGCGATAGCCATATCTGACCACGCTCCGTATTGGGTGGACCTGGAGCTGGGGGAGGGAAAGGACCAACGCCCGCTGTGGAGGTTAGAGGTGGGGCTGCTGTCGGACGAGGGGGTATGTGGGCGGGTCCGGAGGTGTATAGAGGGGTATTTGGAAACTAATGACAATGGGGAGGTGCAGGTGGGGGTGGTCTGGGAGGCGCTGAAGGTGGTGGTTAGGGGGAACTTATTTCTATTAGGGCACACAGGGAGAGGGGGGAGAAGAGGGAGAGGTTGGTTGAAGAAATGGTAAGGTTGGACAGAAGGTACGTGGAGGTCAGTGCGCCCTGGGGAGGAGGGTGGGATGGACCGCTTTTTGGACAAGCTGGAGTTCCCGAGAGTAGGGGAGGAGCAGACGGAGGATCTGGGGGTGCCAGTCGAGCTGGAGGAGCTGGCCAATACGATGGGGAGTATGCAGTCAGGGAAGGCACCGGGGCCAGATGATGTCCACGGCATTAATTTCATTGATTTTGAAGCGAGATAAGGACCCCCTCCAGTGTGAGTCTTACAGGCCGATCTCGCTCCTCAATTTGGGCGCGAAACTGCTGGCCAAGATACTGGCCAGGATGGTAGAGGAGGTGGTCCCGCAGGTTATTCACGAGGACCAAACGGGTTTTGTGAAGGGGAGGCAGTTGAACGTCAATGTGCGGCGGCTTCTCACGTCATAATGATGCCGGCGGTGGACGGAGAGGCAGAGATAGTGGCATCGATGGATGCAGAGAAAGCCTTTGACAGGGTGGAGTGGAGCTACCTGTGGGAGGTATTGAGGAGGTTTGGGTTTGGTAAGGGTTTTATTAGGTGGGTGAGGCTGTTGTATAATGCTCTGGTGGCGAGCGTGGTGACGAACGGGAGGAGGCCGGAGGACTTTCGGTTGTACCGGGGGACGAGGCAGGGGTGCCCCTTGTCTCCCCTGCTGTTCGCATTGGTGATCGAGCCCCTGGCCATGGCGCTGAGGGAATCGAGGAGCTGGAGGGGGATTGTGCGGAGGGGGGGGGGGGGGGGGGGGTGGGGGGGGGAGGAGGACCGGCTGTCGTTATACGCGAACGATTTATTGTTGTACATTGCAGATCCGATGTGGGGGATGCCGGAGGTGATGAGGATTCTCGGGGAGTTTGGAGACTTCTCTGGCTATAAGCACAATGTGGGGAAGAGTGAGCTATTCGTGGTGCATATGGGGGACCAGGAGAAAGAGATAGGGGGGCTACTGCTGAAAAGGGCAGAGAGGAGCTTCAGATGCCTGGGGGTCCAGATAGCCAGGAGCTGGGGGGCCCTGCATAGGTTAAACTTTACGAGGCTGGTGGAGCAGATGGAGGAGGAGTTCAGGAGGTGGGATGTGTTGCCACTCTCCCTAGCGGGCAGGGTCCAGTTGGTTAAGATGAAGGTGCTCCCGAGGTTTCTGTTCCTCTTCCAGTGTTTACCCATCATGATCCCGAAGGCTTTCTTTAGGAGGGTCAGCAGAAGTATTACGGGGTTTGTTACGAGGGTGAGGAGGGTATTTCTGGAGCGAGGTAGGGAAGTGGGTGGATTGGCGCTGCCCAACCTGTGTGGGTATTACTGGGCTGCGAACGTGGCAATGATTCGGAGGTGGGTGATGGAGGGGGAGGGAGCCGCATGAAAGAGGATGGAGGCGGCGTCCTGTGTGGGCACGAGCTTAGAGACGCTGGTGACGGCGCCGTTGCCGCTCCCCCCGGCAAGGTGCTCTACGAGTCCGGTAGTGGTGGCTACCCTCAAAATCTGGGGGCAGTGGAGGCGGCATAGGGGGAAAGGGAAGGCCTCAGTTTGGTCCCCGATGTAGGGGAACCACCGGTTTGTACCAGGGAGGATAGATGGAGGGTTTTTGGGCAGGTATCATGCGGATGGGGGACCTCTTCCTTGACGGGAAGTTTGCAACCTTAGAGGAGTTGGAGGGAAAGTAGGGTCTCCCCCAGGGAATACCTTCAGGTATATGCAGATTAGGGCGTTTGTTAGGCGGCAGGTGGCGGAGTTTCCGCTATTGCCGCCAAAGGGGGTTCGGGATAGGGTGCTCTCGGGGACGTGGGTCGGTGAGGGCAGGATCTCGGCAATTTATCAGGTGATGCAGGAGGAGGAGGAGGCCTCAGTGGAAGAGCTGAAAGCAAAGTGGGAGGAGGAGCTGGGAGAGGAGATAGATGACAGGACATGGGCGGACGTCCTGGGGAGGGTGAATTCCTCCTCCTCTTGCGCACGGCTTAGTCTAATCCAATTAAAGGTGCTGCGAGGCATCTGGATAGAAATTGTCCCATTGGGCAGACGCAGCATGGGTTCGTAAAAGGCAGGTCATGCCTAACTAATTTAGTGGAATTTTTTGAGGACATTACCAGAGCAGTAGATAACGGGGAGCCGATGGATGTGGTATATCTGGATTTCCAGAAAGCCTTTGACAAGGTGCCACACAAAAGGTTGCTGCATAAGATAAAGATGCATGGCATTAAGGGTAAAGTAGTAGCATGGATAGAGGATTGGTTAATTAATAGAAAGCAAAGAGTTGGGATAAATGGGTGTTTCTCTGGTTGGCAATCAGTAGCTAGTGGTGTCCCTCAGGGATCCGTGTTGGGCCCACAATTGTTCACGATTTACATAGATGATTTGGAGTTGGGGACCAAGGGCAAAGTGTCCAAGTTTGCAGATGACACTAAGATGAGTGGTAAAGCGAAAAGTGCAGAGGATACTGGAAGTCTGCAGAGGGATTTGGATAGGTTAAGTGAATGGGCTCGGGTCTGGCAGATGGAATACAATGTTGACAAATGTGAGGTTATCCATTTTGGTAGGAATAACAGCAAACGCGATTATTATTTAAACAATAAAATATTAAAGCATGCCACTGTTCAGAGAGATTTGGGTGTGCTAGTGCATGAGTCACAGAAGGTTGGTTTACAAGTGCAACAGGTGATTAAGAAGGCAAATGGAATTTTGTCCTTCATTGCTAGAGGGATGGAGTTTAAGACTAGGGAGGTTATGTTGCAATTGTATAAGGTGTTAGTGCGGCCACACCTGGAATATTGTGTTCAGTTTTGGTCTCCTTACTTGAGAAAGGACGTACTGGCGCTGGAGGGTGTGCAGAGGAGATTCACTAGGTTAATCCCAGAGCTGAAGGGGTTGGATTATGAGGAGAGGTTGAGTAGACTGGGACTGTACTCGTTGGAATTTAGAAGGATGAGGGGGGATCTTATAGAAACATTTAAAATTATGAAGGGAATAGATAGGATAGATGCGGGCAGGTTGTTTCCACTGGCGGGTGACAGCAGAACTAGGGGACATAGCCTCAAAATAAGGGGAAGTAGATTTAGGACTGAGTTTAGGAGGAACTTCTTCACCCAAAGGGTTGTGAATCTATGGAATTCCTTGCCCAGTGAAGCAGTTGAGGCTCCTTCATTACATGTTTTTAAGGTAAAGATAGATAGTTTTTTGAAGAATAAAGGGATTAAGGGTTATGGTGTTCGGGCCGGAAAGTGGAGCTGAGTCCACAAAAGATCAGCCATGATCTAATTGAATGGCGGAGCAGGCTCGAGGGGCCAGATGGCCTACTCCTGCTCCTAGTTCTTATGTTCTTATGTTCTTATAGGCGCATATGACTGGGACCAGGCTGAGCCGGTTCTTTGGGGGGAGGACAGGTGTGGCAGGTGTTCGGGGAGCCCAGCAAACCACACCCAAATGTTCTGGGCGTGTCCGGCATTGGAGGGCTTTTGGAAGGGGGTGGCAGGGACCTTGTCAAAGGTGGTTGGCTCCAGGGTGGAACAGGGTTGGGGGCTCGCAATTTTTGGGGTAGCATCGGAGCCGTGAGTGCAGGAGGCGAAAGAGGCCGGCATTCTGGCCTTTGCGTCCCTGGTAGCCCGGTGCAGGAGTCTTTTACAGTGGAGGGACACGAAGCCCCCGAGCCCGTAATCCTGGATCAGTGACATGGCTGGGTTCATAAACTGGAGCGGGTCAAGTTTGCCCTGAGGGGGTTGGTGCAAGGGTTCTTCTGGCGGCGGCAGCCTTTTCTTGATTTCCTGGCGGAGCATTGGAGGGTGGTTAACTTCAGCGGCAACCCGGGGGGGGGGGGGGGGGGGGGGGGGTTACGGGTTTGTTACGGGGGTTTGTTTTCATGGTTCTATGCCTATTTATTTTTCTTGTTAATTTATTGTTTTTGTATTTGGAGGGGGGGTGTTACTGTTTCTCTTTGTTGTGATAAAATTTGTTGTTGAAAATTTGAATAAAAATTATTTAAAAAAGAAAAGAAATAAAGTTGAAATATGCCGTAATTACAATGGAAAATGGCAAGCTAACCTACGACTCCCTTTTAGTGTCCCACCCGCTACTTCAACACACACAAGACAGATAAACACAGAGTGAGGGGAGAGGGGTTGAAATGATAAGGATTAAGGCAAATCAAATTAAGATGAGAGTCCTTGCTTCCATTGTGGATGTCTTCAGTGCGCCCTTTTCCCGATTTGAGTGGGGTTTAAATCCCAAATGTTGGCTTTCCTGTAGTTTTAAAACACTAAACTCACACCATTCCTGGAGTGACAGAGGCTTTGTTTCTTCAGACTTGCTCTCAGCTCGTGGGGTTTCTTCCAGGCCCTTTACTGGAATTACATATTCCCAGGTTTATTTGAGAGAAAGAGTTAGCCGAATCTTTATATACAGAGAGAGAAGTTCTGGGAGAGACTTACGCTGGAGTCCTTCACCTTCAGTGCCAGAATTCAAACTGCAAGTCAAAATGGAGCCTGGTCTCACTGAGGAACATTCCATAGACAGCAGAACCAATCACTGTCTGTTCCGAAAAGAACCCGGATTTTGGGGTCAGCTCATTGGCTACCAGCCAAACCAGTCATTCCGGATCATCACTGATGTCAGACCAAAACAGCACATGCTGCTGGACCTTCCTGTTTTTAAAGGTATGCTGCTTAGCCTTAAAGCCATTAATCATCCTGATGCGACCATCAATTCACGCAAAACAGAGTGTAGATGTAAACTGTGGCTTTAATCGGCTAGAACAGTGCCTGCCTGCGACTGCTCTGCTACTGAGAGCCGCCTACAGGGCTACTGCTCTTTATACATCCCCTCTAGTGGAGGAGCCAGGAGCGGAGCCCACAAAGGCACCAATATGGTACATCACAGGTAATACCTTACAATGGTCCATAGGTGGAGCCCTCATGGGCAACAGCGTGGTACAGTTACATACATGATGAATGGTTACTGCAATGAATGGTTACTGCAATACATTCACCACATTCACCCCCTGTTAAAAAAATGAAGTCCGGCCAGGGTGAAGGGTTCACAAGTTCAGCCTGTCCAGCTCCCGGATCGTGCGCTTTGATCGTCGAAGCTCTGGTATCGCAGCTGGCCCGGGTGTTGAACACGTCCGTGCGGGCATGGTTAGTGAAGCTGCCGGTGCGGGTACAGGCGCAGACTCCGGGAGCGTGTCTTCTGGAGCTTTGTTCCTGTGGGTCGGTGAAGAGGGAATGGGGTGGCGGGAGGGGGTGCATGCACCATGTAGGGGCGGGGGCGCTGGTCAGAGTAGGTTGGGTGGGGTAAGTTGGAGTGGCGGTAGTAGTGGAACCTGGGTGCGCTAGGTCCCGGAGGGAAACCGTTTCCTGTCGGCCGTCGGGGTGTTCTACATATGCGTACTAGGGGTTGGTGTGAAGGAGCAGGACCGTCTCAACCAGGATGTTGGACTTATGGCTCCTGATGTGTTTGAGGAGTAGGACGGGCCCCGGTGTCTTCAGCCAGGACAGAAGCGAGGCCCCGGAGGTGGATTTCCTGGGGAAAATAAACAGGCAGTCATGAGGGGTCTCGTTTGTGGCCGTGCAAAGGAGTGGAGTGCGTCGGGGAGGACGTCCTGCCAGAAAACTGTGAGATTCCTATATCGTAGGGCCAAGCAGACGGTCTTCCAGACCGTCGCGTTCTCCCTTTCCACCTGCCCATTTCCCCTGGGGTTCTAACTGGTAGTCCTGCTTGAGGCGATGCCCTTACTGAGCAGGTACTGATGCAGTTCGTCGCTCATGAACGACGAGCCCCGGTCACTGTGAACATATGTGGGGAAACCAAACAGGGTGAAGACACTATATAGGGCTTTAATGACGGTGGCAGCGGTCATGTCGGGGCAGGGGATTGCAATGGGGAAGTGGGAGAACTCGTCGATGATGTTGAGGAAATATGTGTTGCGGTTGGTGGAGGGGAGGGGCCCTTTGAAATCGATACTGACGTGCTCAAAGGGCCAGGATGCCTTTGCCAGGTGGGCCTTATCCGGTCGATAGAAGTACGGCTTGCACTCCGCGCAGATCGGGCAGACCCTGGTCATGGCTCTGACCTCCTCAGTGGAGTAGGGCAGGTTGCGGGCCTTGATGTAGCAGAGAAGCCGGGTGACCCCCGGGTGGCAGAGGTCATCGTGGATAGCCCGGAGTTGGTCATCTAGTGCGCTGGCGCATGTGCCGCGGGACAGGGCATCTGGGGGCTCGTTGAGCTTCCCAGGACGATATACTATATCGTAATTATATGTGGAGAGTTCGATCCTCCACCTCAAGATCTTATAATTCTTGATTTTGCCCCGCTGCATATTGTCGAACATGAAGGCTACCAATCGTTGGTCGGTGACGAGGGCAAACCTCCTACCAGCGAGGTAGTGCCTCCAGTGCCGCACGGCTTTCCACAATGGCTTGGGCTTCTTTTTCGACTGAGGAATGTCGAATTTTAGAGGCGGTGAGGATGCGTTAAAAAAATGCTGCTGGCCTTCCAGCATCGCTCTCCACCTGGAAGGAGACGGACTCATCCAGTGGGGAAGGGGGAGTTGCAGAAGGGGGCACATATGGTCGGGGTCGGGTCCCAGGACCCCGTTTTCCACGACATAGCCGAAGATGGCTAGTCTAGTTGTGCAGAAAATGCATTTCTCCTTCTTGTAAGTGAGGTTAAGGGTTTGGGCGGTTTAGACTAATCTCTTTTGGCATTGTGGTCCTGCTGATCATGGCCGCAGATGGTGACTTTGTCCAAGTACGGAAATGTGGCCTGCAGCCCGTACTGGTCCACCATTCGGTCCATGGTTTTTTGAAAGACCGAGACCCCGTTTGTGACGACGAAGGGGACCCGGAGGAAGTGGAAGAGGCGGCCTCCGGGCGGATTGGGAGCTGGTGGTACGCAGACTTCAGATCCACCGTGGAGAACACCCGGTAGTGTGCGATCTGGTTAACCACGTCTGCGATCCGGGGAAGGGGGTGCGCATCAAGGTGCGTGTACCGGTTTATGGTTTGGCTGTAATCTACAACCATCCTGTTCTTTTCCCCGGTCCTGACGACCACCACCTGAGCTCTCCAGGGTCTATTGCTGGCCTCGATGATCCCCTCCCGCAAGAGTCACTGGACCTCGGACCTGATAAAAGTCCATCCTGAATGCTATATACCGCCTGCTTCTGGTGGCGACTGGCTTACAGTCGGCGGTGAGATTTGCGAAGAGCAGAGGAGGGTCGACTTTTAGTGTCGCGAGGCTACATATGGTGAGTGGGGGTAGGGGCCCGCCGAATTTCAGAGTTAGGCTCTTGAGGTTACACTGGAAATCCCAACAGGAGAGGAGCACAGAGGTCAGGGAGTACATATAGCTTAAAATCGGCGTACTCGGCACCCTGTATTGCTAGGGTTGCGATAGTGCACCACTGGATCCGCACCGAGTGCGACCCAGAAGCGAGGGAGATGGTTTGGTGCCTGAAAGATTGGGAGCGAGCAGCGTCTTACCATGTCTGGATGAATAAAGCTCTCCGTGCTCCCGGAGTCGAACAGGCAAGGTGTTTCGTGTCCATTTACCTGGACAGTCATCATGGAGCTCAAGAGGTGTTTGCGTCATGTCTGGTCCAGGGTGATCGTGCTGAGTTGCGGGTAGCCGGCGTGGTCGGAGGTGCTGGGGTGGTCCCAAGATGGCTGCCCCCATCGGTCGCATGTGTCGGGCGGAGAGGAATATAGCGTCCAAGATGGCGGCCCCCATGAGTCGCACGTGTGGGCAAGGATGGCCAAGATGGCGGCCCCCGTGTGTCGCACCTGTTGTGCGGACTTGGAGATGGCTGCCCCCATGGATAGCACGAGGCTGATGACGCTTCCGGGGGCGGAGCTGGCAGGCAATCTGCTATACTGCGGGAGTCTGAGGGTCGAGCCTGCGATTTTGAGGGTTTGGACCTGGCCAGGCAAACCTTAGCAAAATGTCCTTTTTTCCTGCAGTCGCATTCCGGGCCGGACAGCGCTGCCTGGGGTGCTCATGCTGGCCGCAGAAATAGCAGGATAGCCCCAGCGTGTTGGGCGGGCAGCCGCGCGACACAGGCCTGGGGTACTCTTTGGTCGGGGGTCCACGAGGGGGTCGTGTGATCAGACGGGAATGTGGTGAGGCTTTGGAACGCTAATTCTAGGGAGAAGGCTAGCTTTACCGTCTCTTCCAGGTCCAGGGCACCCTTCTCAAGTAGGTGCTGTCTCACGTAGTTGGACCTGACTCCAGCCACGTAGGCGTCCCAAATGCTGAGTGGACGTAACGGCCTGGTAGTTGCAACTTTGCGCAAGGACTTTGAGGTCGCGTAGGTACTCCTCCAGCGATTCCCCAGGGCGAAACAAAGTGCAGATGTAAACTGTGGCTTTAATCGACTAGAACAGTGCCTGCCTGCGACTGCTCTGCTACTGAGTGCTGCCTACAGAGCTATTGCTCTTTATACCTCCCCTCAAGGGGAGGAGCCAGGGGCGGAGCCCACAAAGGTACCAATCTGATACCTCACAGGTAATACCTTACAATGAGGATCTGTTCTGGGGCCGTTGCTGTTTGTCATTTTTATAAATGACCTAGAGGAGGGCGCAGAAGGATGGGTGAGTAAATTTGCAGACGACACTAAAGTCGGTGGAGTTGTAGACAGTGCGGAAGGATGTTGCAGGTTACAGAGGGACATAGATAGGCTGCAGAGCTGGGCTGAGAGGTGGCAAATGGAGTTTAATGTGGAGAAGTGTGAGGTGATTCACTTTGGAAAGAATAACAGAAATGCGGAATATTTGGCTAATGGTAAAATTCTTGGTAGTGTGGATGAGCAGAGGGATCTCGGTGTCCATGTACATAGATCCCTGAAAGTTGCCACCCAGGTTGATAGGGTTGTGAAGAAGGCCTATGGTGTGTTGGCCTTTATTGGTAGAGGGATTGAGTTCCGGAGCCATGAGGTCATGTTGCAGTTGTACAAAACTCTAGTACGGCCGCATTTGGAGTATTGCGTACAGTTCTGGTCGCCTCATTATAGGAAGGACGTGGAAGCTTTGGAACGGGTGCAGAGGAGATTTACCAGGATGTTGCCTGGTATGGAGGGAAAATCTTATGAGGAAAGGCTGATGGACTTGAGGTTGTTTTCGTTAGAGAGAAGAAGGTTAAGAGGTGACTTAATAGAGGCATACAAAATGATCAGAGGGTTAGATAGGGTGGACAGCGAGAGCCTTCTCCCGCGGATGGAGGTGGCTAGCACGAGGGGACATAGCCTTAAATTGAGGGGTAATAGATATAGGACAGAGGTCAGAGGTGGGTTTTTTACGCAAAGAGTGGTGAGGCCGTGGAATGCCCTACCTGCAACAGTAGTGAACATGCCAACATTGAGGGCATTTAAAAATTTATTGGATAAGCATATGGATGATAAGGGCATAGTGTAGGTTAGATGGCCTTTAGATTTTTTCCATGTCGGTGCAACATCGAGGGCCGAAGGGCCTGTACTGCACTGTATCGTTCTATGTTCTAATGGTCCATAGGTGGTGCCCTCATGGGCAACAGCGTGGTACAGTTCCATACATGGTGAATGGTTACTGCAATACGTTCACCACACATCCATGGACAGAAAATTATAATAGCCAAAAGAATAATGGAAATTGAAAGGAGAAAAGAAGGAACAAACAAGGGTTAAACAGGAGGATCCTTACACTAGCGAGTCGGGTAATTCCCAAGAGGCCACCGCATGGCTGCTGAGGGAGAGGCAGGGGGGAGAGAGGGAGGAGGAGGGTGTGAGGTGTAGCTTAATGGGTTAGGGGGTTGGGGTTTGTTGTAAATTGTAAAAAATGTTGAAAATGTGTGGAATAAAAATACTTCTATTAAAAAAATAACATTTCAATAGTACAGTTCTTCCATAATAGTTTTGTGATCCAGTACTTTTTATGATCATCATCACACAAAGTGCTCACCTAACCCTCTCATCTCCAATTTGGGGATTTTAGGACCCACAGAAAATGCAGAAATCTAGTAGACGTAGTTCTTGCCTTAAATTTCTACTCGTCCACCCAGATAACAACTTTATTTGCAACTCTCTCATCAGCAGTACAAACAGGAATTACTCTTCCCAGCAGTAGAGTCATTCGAGTCAACATTCAATAACATCAGTAAACAATGTTTTCCTTTTCATTGCAGGCACTGCCATATGTTGCTCTTCTGATAGTTATGCTGTTCTTCATCTATGCAGTGATTGGAATGCAAGTAAGTGCAATAATACAGCATCAAGTTTTTCCAGTATCAATCCATATATTGTGATGAGCACAGAGCAATGGAAGCATAATGTGCTGACTGGCGACTGTGTTTATTGTGGTTAATGTTTTGCATATATGGAGTTAAATATTGGTCTTATCCAATAGAGTTGTAAATAATATATTATATTGATAAATTGTACGGATTTTGTAAACAGTAGCTAATCTGAACAAACTAATACAACATTTACTGCTCGGTGCAAGATCATCCTCCCTTCAGAAAAGTGCAGCCTCCCACAACAAACATATGGGATTCTCCGACCCGGTGAATCCCGCCCCGCCGGTCTCCGACTCCCGAAAAGGCAGCGAGGCATGTATCGCGCCGCCCGCCTTGGAGAATGGCCGGGACTGGCGTGACGCTATGGACCCCGGGGCTGCTCAAATTCTCCCGTCCGGAAGGGCTGGTCACACCGGCGTAAATCGAACCACCTTATATAATGGGGTCAACCAGTGCTGATGGGGGGAAAGTGCGAGTGCCGGGAAGGGGGGAGAGTGAGGGGGTGAGTGGCGGGGAGAGTGCCGGGGTGAGGGGGTGAGGGGGCGAGTGGCGGGGAGGGAGGAGAGTGCCGGGGTAAGGGGCGAGTGCGGGGGAGCGGGGAGAGTGCCGGGGAGGGGGGAGAGCGCCGGGGTGAGGGGGCGAGTGGCAGGGAGGGGGGAGAGTGCCGGGGTGAGGGAGCGAGTTCCGGGGTGAGGGGGGGCGAGTGGCGGGGAGGGGGGAGAGTGCTGGGGTGAGGGGGCGAGTGGCGGGGAGGGGAGAGAGTACCGGGGAGGGGAGAGAGTGCCGAGGTGAGGGGAGAGTGCCGGGGTGAGGGGCGAGTGCCGGGATGAGGGAGCGAGTTCTGGGGTGAGGGGGTGAGTGACGGGGAGTGGGGAGAGTGCCGGGGTGAGGGGGCGAGTGGCGGGGAGAGGGGAGAGTGCCGGGGTGAGAGAGCGAGTTCCGGGGTGAGGGGGCGAGTGGCGGGGAAGGGGGAGAGTGCTGGGGTGATGGGGCGAGTGGCGGGGAGGGGAGAGAGTACCGGGGAGGGGAGAGAGTGCCGAGGTGAGGGGAGAGTGCCAGGGAGGGGAGAGAGTGCCGGGGTGAGGTGGCGAGTGGCAGGGAGGGGGGAGAGTGCCGGGTAGGGGGGAGAGTGCCAGGGTGAAGGGGCGAGTGCCGGGGGGGGGAGAGAGTACCGGGGAGGGGAGAGAGTGCCGAGGTGAGGGGAGAGTGCCGGGGAGGGGGGAGAGTGCCGAGGTGAGGGGAGAGTGCTGGGGAGGGGAGAGAGTGCCGGGGTGAGGGGGCGAGTGCCGGGGAGGGGGGAGAGTGCCGGGGTGAGGGGGCGAGTGCCGGGGCGAGTGCCGGGGAGGGGGGAGGGTGCCGGGGTGAGGGGGCGAGTGGCGAGGAGGGGAGAGAGTACCGGAGAGGGGAGAGAGTGCCGAGGTGAGGGGAGAGTGCCGGGGAGGGGGGAGAGTGCCGGGGTGAGGGAGAGTGCCGGGGTGAGGGGGCGAGTGCCGGGGCGAGTGCCGGGGAGGGGGGGAGGGTGCCGGGGTGAGGGGGCGAGTGGCGGGGAGGGGGGAGAGTGCCGGGGAGGGGGGAGAGTGCCGGGGTGAGGGGGCGAGTGACCAGGAGGGGGGAGAGTGGCGGGAAGGGGGGAGAATGCCGGGGAGGGGGAGAGTGCCGTGTGAGGGGGAAAGTGACGCAGAGGGGGGAGAGTGCCTGGGTCAGGGGGGAGAGTGCCGGGGAGGGGGGAGAGTGCCGGGGAGGGGGGAGAGTGCCGGGGAGGGAGGAGAGTGCCGGGGTCAGGGGGCGAGTGAGCGGGAGGAAGGGAGAGTGGCGAGAAGGGGGAGTTTGCCGGGGAAGGGGAGAGTGACGGGGATGGGGGAGAGTGCCGGGGTCAGGGGGCTGAGTGCCGGGGAGGGGGGACAGTGCCGGGGTGAGGGGAGAGTGACGGGGAGGGGGGAGAGTGCCGGGGTCAGGGGGCTGAGTGCCGGGGAGGGTGGAGAGTGCCTGGGTGAGAGGAGAGTGCCGGGGAGGGGGGAGAGTGCCGGGGTCAGGGGGCTGAGTGCTGGGGAGGGGGGAGAGTGCCGGGGTGAGGGGAGAGTGCCGGGGTGAGCAGGCGGTTTTTGAAAACTCACTATCATTCTTAGAATTCTCCCTATACCAAAAAGGGCCGCCATTCTAAATGGTGAACAGGGATTTTCACTCACTGACTCCGATGCAGGCTACGGTGGGTGCTATTCAGGTCAAGCTATATATTTTCAAGTTATCTCCCGGTATAACCCATACCTTCACCGAAGATTTTATGTACTTACCACTTAGTAGCATCGATGTCCTGGGTCCTGCATTGTTGAGTAAGTAAAGTAGACTTTAGGAATAACACTATTTCAGGTTAAATTAAGTTATTTTATTCTTATCATTTTTCTTTTAAAAGCTGAAATCACTTTCTTTACAGAAAGGTAAAAAGATCTTGCTTCTGGATCCTGCTGGTTGGTTGGCCTTCAGGCCCACCTTGACAATCAATCTTCTTTAAAGTCTGGTCTTCTTGAGATGTATTCGCTGGTTAGCTCCGTTGCTGTGTCTTGTCGATCCCATGCACTGAGCTATGAGAGCTGGCTCTGCTAGCTATCTCTCAACCGACTCTGTCTCCTGTTTAAATTCTAGACTTCCTTAGATGTATAGCTGTTTAAGCTCGGCTGCTTGTTTCATCTTTCCCATGACCAAGCTGACTGAGCTGAATCTGCTTCTCTTCTCTATCCTCCCTCTGAGTTCTGATTCTGCTCCTGCTTCTGTTCCCTGGGTTTATATTCTCTTTCTAACAGTTATTCAGTTTTTATGACCTTATTGTAAATTAACTTATTTCACTTTGATTTCAAAAAGTATCTTTGATGTAAACAATCTAATACAACTAAGTATTCATTTTGGGCATAATCTCACCTCTCAGATCTGATTACATTGTCCTTTGTAATGTTCAAAGTTCCTTAGTGATATTCAAAATGCTTTGGTTTCAATAGAGATATTACTTTTAATTCTCGTCATTTCAATAGTTTTATTTTCCAGTTGTCCCCAGCTCATAACTTTGACTTTGATTCTGGCTCTAAATTATGTTTCTCGTAGACAGGTTGTCTCCAATTTTCTTTAATTTACTTGACATCGGCAAAATGTCACACTTATAATTGACACCAAATTCAACTGAACCCAAGGGCAGCACGGTGGCCTAGTGGTTAGCACAACCGCCTCACGGCGCTGAGGTCGCAGGTTCAATCCTGACTCTGGGTCACTGTCCGTGTGGAGTTTGCACATTCTCCCCGTGTCTGCGTGGGTTTCGCCCCCACAACCCAAAAATGTGCAGAGTAGGTGGATTGGCCACGCTAAATTGCCCCTTAGAAAAAAAAATTCAACTGAACCTAATCCTTTCCTTTCCAGTTGTTTCAATGAAAGTGTGAAACATTGCTTTTAGCTGTATGCTAAAATCCACTTGGTTATAACTTGAAAGACCTGCCTGTTTTAAACATTCCTCACGTAATTTAATTGAAACTCTCATCCATGCTTTTCCAGATGCTTCCTAAGATAGTTACTTTCAATGAAGGTGTGAACCATTGTTTTTAGCTTAATACAAGAATCCTGTGTGTTTGATAAGCCTGCTTGAGAGAAAGAATCTGCATTTTATAATCCTGCAGAGTGACGGGGATGGGGGAGAGTGCCGGGGTCAGGGGGCTGAGTGCCGGGGAGGGGGGACAGTGCCGGGGTGAGGGGGTGAGTGGCGGGGAGGGTGGAGAGTGCCGGGGTGAGGGGTCATGGCGGGGAGGGGGGGAGGGTGAGGGGGCGAGTGGCGGGGAGCGTGCCGGGGAGAGGGCGAGGGACGGCGTCCGCCTGGCCAGGTGCCAGCATCCAACAGACGCGATTATGCAGCCCATGGCCCCTGTCTGTGGGGGGGTACGGGCAATGCAGATATGTTGTCGTTTTCCCCCCCCCCCCCCTCCCCCCCCCCCCCCCCCCCCCCCACCCCCTGCAGGCCGTTATGTTTGCTGATCAGCCAGCGATGTTGGCCCTTCTACATGTTGCCCTGGGGGAGGAGGAGGAGGAGCATGCCAGGGAGGCGGCGGAGGCTGCCGTAGAGGAGCGTGCTGCAGAGGGGCAGGTGGCAGCCGCCCAGGCTGGTGGGCCGCCCGCCCGACAGGATGAGGAGGAGGAACATGAGGAGGAGGGGGAGGTGGTGGCGCCACGGCGACGGAGACGCCCGAGGAGGCCCCGTATGTACTGGCCCCGCCCATCGTACCAGGACCTCACGGACCAGGCATGCAGGAGGAGACTCCGGATGAGCCGGGAAACCATGGCACACATCTGGACACCTGGCACCACGTGGCACTGGGGGAGGACACCCTCTCCCCATGTCCGTCAAGGAACCTTTATGCCACGGGGTCATTCCAGGCGCCGAGTGGGGACCTGTCTGGCATCTCGCAGGCATAGGTGCACTGGTGCATCCGTGCTGTGACAGACGCCCTATATGCCATTGCAGACCGCTACATCCAGTTCCCGGTGGACCGGGCCAGCCAGGATGCCCGGGCAGCGGGCTTCGCTGCAGTGGCCGGATTTCCCATGGTCCAGGGGGCGATCGATGGGATGTACATCGCCGTGCGGCCACCTGCAGATAACAGGGCCGTGTTCACCAATAGAAAGGGGACCTATTCCATGAACATTCAGATGGTCTGCGAACACCGCATGATGAACCTGCATGATGCGCCCGGTATCCAGGCAGTGGACATGACTTATACGTATTGGCGCAGTCTTACATCCCCGGTATGTTCGAGGGACGCAGCCCGCCCCGGCTGAGGGGCAGGTTGCTGGGCTACAGGGCTACCCGTTGTGGTCGTGGCTGATAACGCCACAGAGTGATGTGGGGAACGGTTACAACGATGCCAGGCAGCGACCAGGGGTGTGATAGAGAGGTGCTTTGGGCTGCTAAGAATGCGTTTCAGGTGCCTGGACCGCTCTGGAGGGGCCCTCCAGTACCCGCCAGATAGGGTCGGCCGCATCGTTGTGGTGTGCTGTGTCCTGCACAACATAGCCGCAGGCAGAGGAGGGGGGAGTGGAGGAGCAGCAGGACGAGGCGCAGTCCTCCCCAGATGAGGAGGATGGGGCAATGGTCAGGACAGACAGGCTGGACATGGACGGGAGGCTGCCCACCGTTGCCGGCTGGGCCAGCGGGCACGGGACAGGCTAATAGCCGCCCCGTTCACTGACTAAGGGGGCGTGAGAATTACCGAGTATGGGCACAGACCACACACCACGGCACCAGCCGACCACCCTCACCCGCCCATCACCAACACCCTCACCCACCAACCACCAACACCCTCACCCCCCCACCCACCCACCACCAACACCCTCACCCCCCCCACCCATCCACCACCAATTCCCTCACCCCCCCCCCACCCACCCACCACCAACACCCTCACCCCCTACACCCACCACCAACACCCCCACCCTCTCCACCACCAACCACCCCTGCCCCACCCGCATGCACACCACCCCTCCATTGCACATCCACCTGCGGCACAACGGGCCGGGCTCACACGGTCGCCGGTGGAAGCGTGTCTATTGCAGGCCATGGAGGATGATGACAACTCGCTCTGCAATGAGTTCTAGGCTCTACATCATTGGACAATGTCTGACCCATGGCCACAGTGCGTCCCACCACCCGGATCATCCCTGCATGCGGCTGTGACACTGCAGCGCACGGTCCCGTCCTCTACCCGGGGGGATGGCGAGGGCGACCCGGGGGAGTGTGGGACACACTCACCCCCGGGGCCGCGTAATACCACCCCTCACACACACACTGGCGCTCAACACACACGACACCCCCGCACGCTTCGGACAGAGCACAAAGGCAGCTTCTGCAGGTGTGAAAGTGATTTTTTCATAATCAAACAATTTTATTGAGATATTTTTCAGCATTGTAAACAGTTACAGATAACAACAACAAAAAAGAAAAAAGGCAAAAATGTGCAATCATCAACGTTAAATCAATACTTCAATCGAACCATACTGCACAAGCCCGCTCCTCTCCCATCGACACTGCGCACCTATTTATCCCTCCTACTCTACTCTAATCTCCCCCCCCCCCCCCCCCCCCCCCCCCCCCCCCCCCCCCCCCCCCTCCTGCTGACGTTCACTCTCCCGCGAGGAAGTCGATGAATGGTTGCCACCTTCGGGCAAACCCCAGTACAGATCCCCTCAAGGCAAACTTAATTTTTTCCATATCCAGAAAACTTGACATGTCCGAAAGCCATAGCTCGGTCTTCGGGGGTTTTGAGTCCCTCCATGCCAGCAGTATTCGTCGCCGGGCTATCAGGGAAGCAAAGGCCAGAACATCGGCCTCTTTCTCTCCCTGGACTCCCGGGTCTTCCGAAACCCCAAAGATTGCCACCCCTGGACTCATCATCACCCTTGTTTTTAGCACCCGGGAAATGATCCCCGCAAATCCTTCCCAGTACCCCCTAAGCTTAGGACATGCCCAAAACATGTGAACGTGGTTTGCTGGTCCTCCCCCGCATCTAGTGCACTTATCCTCTACCCCAAAGAATTTGCTCATCCGAGCTACCGTCATGTGGGTCCGGTGAACGACCTTAAATTGAATCAGGCCGAGCCTGGCACATGTTGCGGTTGAGTTTACCCTACTCAGGGCTTCTGCCCACAGCCCGTCCTCCATCTCCCCGCCAAGCTCCTCCTCCCATTTGAGTTTCAGTTTCTCCGTCTGGGACTCTTCCCCCTTCATGAGCACCTTATAAATATCTGAGACTCTACCCTCTCCTCCTTCTCCTCTAGAGACTATTCTGTCTTGGATCCCTATTGGCGGGAGGCGTGGGAAGGATGGGACCTGTCTGCGGACAAAGTCCCGTATCTGTAAGTACCTGAAGTCATTTCCCCATACCAGACCAAATTTCTCCTCC
The DNA here is from genome assembly GCF_902713615.1 of Scyliorhinus canicula. Lineage (NCBI taxonomy): Eukaryota > Metazoa > Chordata > Chondrichthyes > Carcharhiniformes > Scyliorhinidae > Scyliorhinus > Scyliorhinus canicula. The sequence continues at coordinate 51,777,756 of NC_052165.1, read as the reverse complement.
AAGCCCCTCAAACTCGCAAAGCTCCCCTCCAGGAACATATCGCCCACCCTCCGCCGCCATGTTCGAAACCCCCCCATCCATGTTCTCGGGGGCAAATCGATGGTTATCACATATTGGTGCCCAGACAGACGCACCCACCTCCCCTACATGCCTCCTCCACTGGCCCCATATCCGCAGGGCCGCCCCCACTACTGGGCTGGTGGAGTACCTGGCCGCCGACAGCGGTAGGGGAGCCATGACCAGGGCTGCCAAACTGGTGCCCCTGCACGAAGCCGCCTCCACCCGCTCCCAGATAGACCCGTACCCACCATCCACTTCCTTATCATGGCTATGTTAGCCGCCCAGTAGTAGTTGATCAGACTCGGCAATGCCAGCCCTTCCTCGCTGCGGCTCCTCTCAAGCATCGCCTTCTTCACCCGCGGGGATTTTCCCGCCCAGACAAAGAGCTCATGATGATTTTGCCAGTCCTTTTGAAGAAGGACTGTGGGATAAATATCGGGAGGCACTGGAAGATGAACAGGAATCTAGGGAGGATTGTCATCTTTACAGTCTGCACCCTCCCCACCAGTGACAGCGGGAGTGCATCCCATCTCCGAAACTCCCTCTTCATTTGTTCCATCACACTGGTCAAATTTAACTTGTGCAACCTCTCTCATGCCACCTGTATCCCCAAGTACCGGAAGCTTTCCTCAACCATCCTAAATGGCAGCTCCTTCAGTCTATTCTCCTGGCCCCTTGCCTGCAACACAAACATCTCACTCTTGGCCATATTTAAGTTGTACCCTGAAAACCGGCCGAACTTCCTCAGTGTTTCCAGTATATTTTCCATCCCGGCCAGTGGGTCCGACACGTACAGGAGCAGGTCGTCCGCATAAAGAGAGACCCTATGTTCCACCCCGCCCCTGGTCATTCCCTTCCATCCCTTTGCAGCTCTCAACGCAATCGCCAATGGCTCTATGGCCAGCCCAAACAGCAACGGGGAGAGTGGGCATCCCTGTCTGGTCCGGCGATGCAGTCTGAAATAATATGACACTACCCTGTTTGTCCTAACACTAGCTTTTGGGGCTTGGTACAGTAGTCTGACCCAATTCACCAGTCCCTCCCCGAACCCAAACCGTCCGAGCACCTCCCACAGATAGCCCCACTCCACCTGATCGAAGGCCTTCTCTGCGTCCATTGCCACCACTACCTCCAGCTCCTTGCCCGTCGGGGGCATCATGATCACATTAAACAATCTTCTCAAGTTAGCTGTCAGCTGCCTGCCTTTCACAAACCCTGTCTGATCATCCCCAATCACCTCCTGTATTCAGTCCTCAATTCTAATCGCCAGGACCTTTGCCAGGAGCTTGGCATCCACATTGATCAGGGAGCTTGGCCTGTAAGACCCGCAGGATTCCGGGTCCTTGTCCCGCTTCAGTATCAGCGAGATGGTGGCTTGCGACATCGGCGGCGGCAGGGTCCCTCTGTCCCTTGCCTCATTAAAAACCCTCGTCAAGACCGGTCCCACAAACTCCGAGAACTTCTTCCTACTGGGTATCCATCCAGCCCCGTGGCTTTCCCTGACTGCATGGCCTTTAGGCCCCCCAATACCTCCTCCACTCTAATCGGGGCCCCCAGCCCGTCCACTAATCCCCCGTCTACTTTTGGGAATGTTAGCCCGTCCAGGGATCTTTTCATCTCCTCCGGCTCTTCCAGGGGTTCTGAAGTATACAGCCTACTATAGAAGTCCCGGAATACCTTATTCAGTCCTCCACTCTGCTCCCTCCCCATCAATCACTCTACTTATCTCTCTGGCCGCCTCCCTCTTCCTGAGTTGCTGCGCTAGCAATCTGCTGGCCTTCTCCCCATGCTCATACACCACTCCCCTCACCTTCCTAAGTTGTTCCACGGCCCTACTCGTGGATAGCACCCCCAGTTCCGCCTGTAATCTCCGTCTCTCCCTGAGTAGGTCCTCCCCCAGGGAGGGACCTCGTCTATCCGATACATTTCCCTAACCAATCTGTCCATTTCTGCTCTGTCCGCCCTGACCCTGTGAGCCCGAATTGAGATCAGCTCCCCCCTCACTACTGCCTTCAGCGCCTCCCACAGGGTCGCTGCTGAAACCTCCCCCGTATCGTTCACCTGCAAGTAGTTTTGCATACAGTTCCAAAGTCTCTCACATATCCCCCTCCTCCGACAACAATCCTACGTCTAACCTCCATTGCGGGCATTGATAATTCGCCCCCCCCCCCCGACCTGCTGGTCCACCCAGTGCGGGGCATGGTCCGAGATAGTGATTGCCGAATATTCTGTATTCTTTACCTCCCCTACACAGTCCCTGCTCAAGATAAAGAAATTAATCCTAGAGTATACTTTATAAACATGTGAGTAAAACGAGTAGCCCCTTCCCATCGGCTGTCTGGCTCTCCATGTGTCCACTGCCCCCATTTGCTCCATGAACCCTTTCAGCTCCCTTGCCATTGCTGGGAGTCTACCCATTCTGGAACACGACGGGTCCAACCCCGGGTCAAGGACCGTATTAAAGTCCCCCCCCATCATCAACCTATGTGAGTCCAGGTCCGAGATCTTCCCCAGCACTCTTTTGATAAAATCGACATTGTTCCAGTTTGGAGCATATATGTTCACCAGCACCACTCTTCTCCCCTCCAGTTTGCCCCTTACCTTCAGGAATCTGCCCCCCTTGTCTGCGACTACGCCTTCCGCCTCAAATTGAACCTGCTTATTGATCATAATTGCTACCCCCGGACTTAGAATCCAAGTCCGAGTTGAAGACCTGGCTAATCCAGCCCTTCCTTAGCCTAGTCTGGTCAGAAAATTTCAGATGTGTCTACTGCAACATAATTACGTCCGCCTTCAGAGCTCGTAATGCGCGAACACACGTGCCCTTTTAACTGGCCCATTTAGTCCCCTGACGTTCCAGGCGATCAGCCTGGTTGGTGGGTACAACCCACCCCCCCCCCCCCCCCCCCCCCCCTCCCCCCACATGCCAGTCAGTCATCACCTTTCTTGGGCCCGCCCCCGGCCCGTGCGCCGCGCCATTCTTGGCTCGCCTCTTGGCCGCCTCCAACCCAACTTCCTTTCCATTACCTACTTCAGATCCCTCCCACGTCAGCAGAATAACACACACCCCCTCCCCCCTCTAGCAACATCCCCTGGTAGCCCCACCCCTGCCATCCATTGGCTATATTCTCTCCCCCCCCCCACCTGACTCCCTTGACTAGCCAATCTGCTAGCCCGGTGACTCATCATTCCGGCGCCCACTTGTCTCATTCCCATTGTTTCCCCGACCTCATCCCCACTCCCCAGCACACCATCCCCCCCTCCAACCCACTGGAGCAATCTCACTACCCCAGGAAGGTCAAACAAAATGTAAACCTCAAACAGCCCCGCGAGGCTGCTCCAGGTGCAAATCAGTTCCCGCCGCATACACAGAAAAGTGTTAACCCACGTCCCTTTCCGAGCATAAATAAAATAACCCCGCAATACCCCAGTACCCATACAACACCCACCAGAAACAAATCTAACAAACCATAAACATAAATAAAACGAAAGCCCCCAACCCACGTCATTACTCCCCATTGCTGACCGGCCATCCCTTTGTTGCAATACCAGCTCCAGTGCACTCAGCGAGCCCAACAAAAGGTACCCACCACAGCAGTAAGACCCAGAAAAAGAAAATAAAAGCAACAAAAACAGGAAAAAGACCATACGAGAGGGGGGGGGGGAGAAATCCCCTCCCCACACATCCCCCCCCAGGCAAAAAATGCCCACACAAAAAACAACAAAAAGAAAATACCCAACATGGCCCCCTTTAAAACAGTAAACAGTTGTCCAACAGTCCAGGCACAATCGGCGTCCCTTCAAACGGTAGTTCTCGGACCCTAGCTTGCGTCCGTGGATCCTTTTTTCGGGACCAGCCCCTGATCCCTCGCAAAGTCCATTGCTTCTTCAGGCTCGGAGAAGTAGTGGTGTTGACCCTTATGTGTAACCCAAAGACGGGCCGGGAAGAGCAGACCAAACTTCACATGCTTCTTGAACAACACCTCCTTAACTTGGCGCGGAAAGGCTTCAGCCCCCATCAGCTGCATCAACAAGTCCGCCACAAACACTGCGGCATCAGCTCCCTCAGCCCCCTCCGGGAGGCCAATGATCCTCAGATTTTGTCTGCGGGCTCTATTTTCTAACTCCTCTACTCTGTCCAGCAGTCTACTCTGCCTCTCCTTCAACCCGTCGACTTCTAGCGCCGCAATCGTCTGCACATCCGCCTGCTTCTCCACCGCCTCTCCCAGCTCCTTAACTTTTTCATCCTGGGCATCCGGGTCAGCTTCCCCTGCTCCTTGTCTTTGTTCCTTCCTCTCCCGTTTCCGTTGCTTCCTGCTCTCCCGTGGTTCCATACAGCGCTGCCCACTCCTCCACACCTCCGTGGCCGTCCTTTCACCATTCCACAGTCCCGCTATACCGGGGAACCAGTTCCTTAAGTCCCGCCGGAGTGAGAGCCCCGAATGTGCGGCTCACTCACTCATTGCCGCAACCGGAAGTTGTGTGAAAGTGATTTTAATAACAAACAGTCCATACACGTGCCCAGCCCCTATAACTCGTCTGTGCCCTGCACCCGTGCCAACTTACTCAGTGTCTAATTGTTTGGCCTTACGGGCCCTTTGACTACGTCTAGGTGGTTCCCCAGACAGTACAACAGAACTGGAGGTGGACTCCTGTGATTCCTGCCCTGTGACTCGGGATCCCTTTGGCGGCCGTTTCTGGGGCGGCCCGGCCTAGATGGGCCAGGCTGCGGCTCGGGCGACTGGGATGGCAGGCTGCCAGCCTGTCATGTCCGTTGCTCACCAGATGCACCTGGAACGGAAGGGGGGGGGGGCGGTGGGAGGCCGAGGTGACTCGGTGTTCCGGGGCCTCCCCTACAGGGGGACCCGGAATGGGCTCCAGCAGCTCCTCCTCCCTCGGGGTGCCCGATGGCCCCCGGGCCTCTACATGGGTCGGGGATGCGAACGGACCGACCATCCGATGCCCCCCCCCCCCCCCAACACCTGGCGCTGCCAGTCCATGGAGGCCCGCCCTGCTATCGACAAGGGTCTGCAGGTTTGCAACCAAGGGGCTCAGGGAGTTAGCCATCCCTGTCTGTGTCTGGGCGACGCCAGCCAGCATCTGGGCAATGCCACCGATGCCCCAGCAATGGCCTTCTGAGACTGGGCCACTGCCTGCAGACACTGGGCCATGGCCTGCTGAGATTGGACCACGGCGTGCAGCGCCTCTGCGATCTGCCGCTGGCTCTGGCTCATGGCTTCCTGTGAGAGGGCAGCCATGTCCTGGGCCACAGACACCACCGGCATGGAAAGCCCCAGGCCTTGCATACTGCTCCCCATGTCTGACACCGTCGCACCCATTGCCTCCACCGCGGACGCCACCCTTGCGGTTCTGGCCTGGGTAACACGCATGACCGGCACCACTCCCAGCTCCTGGATGTGGGTGCGCTCCTCCACCTGCCGCAAGCCAGCCGTCAACCCCTTTGATTGTCCCTGGTTCCGTGACTGCATCGTGTCCATGGGTGGGTGTGATAACTCCAGGAACCCGGGACCCGTCTAGGCGGCAGATGGTTGCTGGGGCCAGCCTGCCCTCCGACCGCCCAGCCCCTCAGCTGCTCCTACCTTCATCTGCTGTACCGGTGTGGCTGTGTTGTGCGCACCAGTGAGTGTACCAGAAGCCTCATCACTAAAGTGCCCAACTGAGGTGAGTGTCTCTGCGATGGTCGAGGGTGTTGGAGATAGCTGTGGCATTGTGTCGTGATCATCGGCCGACCCAGAGTCCATGGTCCCCTGGGGTGGAAGTTCCTGTCCACCTGTCCACTGTGTGTCAGTGTCCTGTGTGTCGGTGTCCCGGGTAGGGGTGTCCTGGGTAGTGGTGTCCTGGGTAGGGGTGTCCTGGGTAGGGGTGTCCTGGGTAGGACTGTCCTGGGTAGGGGTGTCCTGGGTAGTGGTGTCCTGGGTAGTGGTGTCCTGGGTAGGGGTGTCCTGGCTCGGCTGCGACGGGGGCATGTGGCTGCCCCCCCTCATTGCTGGGTGTCGCAGGCATGAGTCGCCGCACTCGCACGAGACGGGGGCATCGTCTCCGTGTTGCTCCGGGCCTGTCCCAGTCTCCTGGGGCGTCCTGGGGGCGTCGCATGCCGGAGGGCCATGGTCTCTCCCTGTCTCGTGGCAACCCTGGGGCATCCTGGGGGCAGTCGGCATCTGCGGGGACGGGTGCCTCGACATTTGGTCCTGCAATACACAATACAGCATGCATGGTTAGACACACAGGCGGTGATCGGGGGATATGGGGGATGTTGGGGATATGGGGGAACGGGGAAGTGGGACAGGCTGTGGGGGGTCTCACTTGGTGGTGTGCCCCCGACCTCTGCATCGGCAACCTCCCGTCCTTCGGTTCGCCTGCCAGTTCCAGGGCCCTCTCCTCGTGATTGATGAGTGGTCTCTCATCAGCTGGGCCCCCCTCCGGTCCTCTCACGCTCCCTGTTGTGTGCGCGCTTCTCCTGTGGGGGGCGGGATAAAGGGAAACATTGTTAGGCAGGGATATACATGCAGGCCAGCGGTTGTGCGTATATTGGCAGAGGTGCGCAGCACATTAGGATTAGGGTTAGGGTTAGTTGCACCTGGGGGTGTGCCGCACATCGGCGAGGGGGTGGGGTACTCACACTGGCTGCCCTGACAAGGTCATTCACCTTCTTGTGGCACTGGGTGCCTGTCCTCGGTGTCACAGCAACAACGCTGACGGCCTCTGCCACCTCCCTCCACAGGCGCCGGCTGAGGCGTGGGGCAACCGTGTGGCTGTATCCGGGGTACAGGGCCTCCCTCCTCTGCTCTACTGCGTCCAGGAGCGCCTCGATGTCGCGCTCCTGGAACCTCGGAGCTGCGCAGCGGGCGGCCATCTTGTCGGGTCTCCGGGGGGGGAGGGGTCTTTTATGCTGTGACGCCGTGCATCCGCGGTGGGTGACGCCATCGCAAATGGCATCACACCGCTACTAGCCCATTCCGGGCTGGAGAATTTGCGCGTTTGGGGGGCCCGACACCGGAGTGATCCGCGGCGTTTTTGGCGCCGGGTTCCGGCGATCGCGCCGATTACGGGAGAATCCCGCCCGTGATTTAATTGCATGTATTATGATCCCAGAACAGATGACCGCAATGCCTTGGACTCAAACCCCAATACTTTAGTTTCTTTTAAATCTGTGGAATGAATGATTTTCTCCAGGTGTGATTCAATTAAAAAATAGGGTTTTATTATTTCTAAAACAAAAACTTTGTCATAAAAACAATATTAAACTTTTAACTTCACACCCGAGAAAGAACAGCTTACAATTACCGTTTAACACAACACAACAATACAATTTCTCATTCAACAACAAGGAAAAAAAAGGGCACTTTAAGAGAACGACCAGCCGTTTGCGAGGGCAAATGGGCTTTCTAACATCGCAGCCTGTGGTGTTAACATCTTCTAAGTGAAGGTCTACATTTTGCTTGGACATTCAAGGCCTGCAGGCACATGGTGGGATTTACCGACCAACATGCCGTGTATTTTTCGGCAGCAGAGGCCAACCCACCAGTGGGATTTACCCACCCCACAGTTGTCAACGGGATTTCCCAGTGACTGCACCCCTCGCCGCCGGGAAATGCATGCACCAGTGTGGACCGGAATATCCTGCCACTGTGAAGAGCCGGTAGATCGCACCATGAATCTTGAATCCACCCCATGTGTCATAGTGAATGTGTAGAATCTTATGTTGCAGGCATGATTTTAGTCACTGAGACAGGCAATATTTCTAGAGACAGCCTCCTAATTGGCCACCTCTGCAATTACCATCTTATTAAAGACAGTGGACCAGCTTCCAAAACTGTTTACTCAATCACAGGTCTGGCAAATTGAAAGTCTTGGCATCGCCACCAGTGCTGCATCGGCAGGTAAGGAGGCCTTAAAGGCACCTTAACTTGGAGGCACCTTTTTTGTGAGGGCCACGAAGAATCCAACACAAAGACCCCACAACCCCACCCCCACACTCACACACACACCCCACACCTCACACATACTCCCCCCCCCCCCCCCCCAAAGTCTGAGGAATCCACCGAAGACCCTGGCAAAGGAGGATTTTGACTTGTTTTGCAGCAGGCTGGCCGTTATTAGCACAAGTTGCTGGATCGGGTGGCGTATAACGAGAAGGTGAACGTGCTTCTGAGATGAACGGCATAACTGCTGTGCAAGTACACAGGCAGTGGAACGGAGGACTCTTCCTCATAGGCATCCTGCCTGTCCATCTCAGAGTCGGAGTCAAGAACCTCCGCCATCTCGACATCCATTTATCTGTGGGGTTCTGTAACGGCCCGAGCCATCTGTGAGTGCAGCGCCAAAGGAAACTCCCGAGGATGAGCATCCACTGTGTCCAAATCAGGTAGTTGATTCAGGTGGGCTGGAGAAGCGATCTCTGGGGATGGGGAATCTGGGGAAGCAGTGGCCTTCTGGACCGAATGTGGTCTAAATGCTTGCGTTGAATTAGATCCTGGGCTCCGCCTGATAAGAGACTGGGCCCTTTCGACGAAAGATAACACCAGGGACCCACTGGGCACCACCAGCAAAATTTTGAACAAATATCAGGGGCATAATTCCCCGGCCGCCGACACCAAAATCGCATTCGGCGATTGCCCGGAGAAGACACGTTTCCGATCAAATCGGAGGCAGCGCCGCTTTTGCGATGCTCCACCCCCTCCAATGCAGCATATTCGCAGACATTGCCCGAGGCCCACCCCCGATGCTCTGCCCATGGCCGGCCAAGTGTGGTAGTATGACTAGAGGTACTACGGTACCTGGGAGTGTGAGCTGCTATTGGTGGAGAAGGCTCGCTGCTCATTGGCCCAAGTGTTGCTTTCTCATTGGTCAAGACGAAGGTAGCTCTGCCCAAGGAGGCGGAGTATAAGAACCCGTGTTTCCCAGCAGCCATCGTTCTTTCTGTACTCAAGCTGCTGGGGAAACATCTTGTAGATTAAAGCCTTCAATTCGGACTACTCCTTTGTTTCTGTGGTTATTGATCGCGCATCAATTTAATCAACAAGATTTTAAAGGATGGATCTCCGCATCCAGCCGGAGTGTCTACGACTCAGCCCCCACGCAGCTAATGCAGCAGCTACATTCAAGCACTGGCTGGCTTGTTTCAACAGCTACCTCAGAACGGCGGAAAACATACCGACGAGGGAGCAGAAGCTACACATCCTCCAGTCGTGCGTCGGCACCGCCATCTACATGCTCATCGAGGACACGTCCGACTACGACGCGGCCATGGAACTGCTCAAAGGACACTTCATCCAGCCGGTAAATCAAGTTTACGCTCGGCACTTACTGGCCACGAGGCAGCAGATCACTGGTGAGTCGTTGGACGATTTTTACCGTGCTCTCCTCGTACTGGGGAGGAACTGCGGCTGCCCACAAGTGTCGGCTAGTGAGCACACTGAACTCCTCATCCGAGACGTTTTTGTTGCAGGCATGCAGTCCCCACAGATCCGCCAGAGACTATTAGAAAGGGAAACCTTGAGCCTCACGGAGGCACGGTCCCTCGCTACCTCCCTAGATGTCGCGAACAGAAACGCCCGCTCATACACCCCCGACCGCGCGGCGGCCCGCTGGGCAGCGTGGAATTCAGCCTCCCTCTCCCCCACGGACTCGGACTCCCCCCAGGCCTGCGCCGCAGGACGTCCCGAAAAACCCGCGGGGCTCCGCTGTTATTTTTGCGGCCAGGCGAAACACCCCCGACAACGTTGCCCAGCCCGATCGGCAAATTGCAAGGGCTGCAGGAAGAAAGGCCACTTTTTGTCCGTCTGCAGGGCCAAGGCGGTCGCTGCGGTCCCGGGCAGCGACCGCACGACTCCCCCTCCTCTCTCTCCCCAAGGGTCCCGTGCGGCCCGCGAACCTCTCTGCCCCATCCCCCAACGACACGTGTGGCCTCCGGGCGTCGCCATCTTGTGCTTCCGACGCCACGTGCGGGGGACGGGCACTGCCATTTTGTCCACACCCCACCATGTGTGACCGATGGGCGCCGCCATCTTGGATCGGCTCCGAGGACCCTGCGGGTGATTACGCACCGCCCGATGATGACTCCGACTATCTGCCACGACTCGCTTCAGTCACTCTGGACCAGTCTCGACCCCACACCCTCTCTACGGCAACAACGAAGGTCCTGCTCAACGGGCACGAAATGACCTGCCTACTGGACTCCGGGAGCACGGAGAGTTTCGTACACCCTACCACGGTAAGATGCTGCACTCTCCCTGTCTATCCTGTCAAGCAAAAAATCACCCTGGCCTCAGGCTCCCATTCAGTGGAGATCACGGGGTTTCGTATAGCGGGCCTCACGGTCCAGGGGAGGGAGTTTAAAAATTACAGACTCTACGTTCTCCCCCACCTCTGCGCGGCCGCACTACTGGGGTTAGACTTCCAGTGTAACCTCCAGAGCCTAACATTTAAATTCGACGGCCCTATGCCTCCCCTCACTGTCTGCAGCCTCGCGACCCTCAAGGTCGATCCCCCGTCCTTGTTTGCAAACCTCACCCCGGATTGCAAACCTGTCGCCACCAGGAGCAGATGGTACAGTGCCCAGGACCGGGTCTTCATCAGGTCCGAGGTCCAACGGCTTATGAACGTAGGGGTCATTGAGGCTAGTAACAGCCCCTGGCGAGCACAAGTTCTGGTGGTAAAGACCGGGGAGAAGAATAGGATGGTCATAGACTACAGTCAGACCATCAAGAGATTTACGCAGCTGGACGCGTATCCTCTCCCCCGTATATCCGACCTGGTCAACAGGATCGCACAGTACAAGGTCTTCTCCACGGTGGACCTCAAGTCTGCCTACCACCAGCTCCCCATCCGCACGAGCGATCGCAAGCAGACGGGCGGACCTGCCAGTTTTTAAGAGTTCCGTTCGGTGTCACAAACGGGGTCGCGGTCTTCCAAAGAGTGATGGACCGAATGGTCGACCGATACGGTTTACGGGCAACTTTCCCGCATCTTGATAATGTCACCATCTGCGGCCACGATCAGCAGGACCATGACACCAATCTCCGCAAATTCCTCCAAACCGCAAAACTCTTGAATTTGACTTATAACAAGGACAAATGCGTGTTTAGCACCGACCGTCTAGCCATCCTCGGTTACATGGTGCGAAATGGAGTGATAGGCCCCAACCTGGAACGCATGCGCCCCCTGATGGAGCTCCCCCTCCCTCACTGCTCCAAGGCCCTGAAGCGCTGCCTCGGTTTCTTCTCGTATTACGCCCAGTGGGTCCCCAAGTACGCCAACAAAGCCCGTCCCCTCATTCAAGCAGCCACATTCCCCCTGTCGACGGAGGCCCGCCAGGCCTTTAGCCGCATCAAAGCGGATATCGCAAAGGCCACGATGCATGCTATCAACGAGTCCTTCCCCTTCCAGGTCGAGAGCGACGGGTCCGACGTAGCTCTGACAGCCACCCTCAACCAGGCGGGCAGACCCGTGGCCTTCTTCTCCCGTACCCTCCATGCTTCCGAAATCCGCCAGATGTGCTACACTGGAGGCATTATCTGGCTGGCAGGAGGTTCACCCTCCTCACAGACCAACGGTCGGTGGCTTTCATGTTTGACAATGCAGAGGGGCAAGATAAAAAACGACAAGATCTTGCGGTGGAGGATCGAGTTATCCACCTTCAACTACGACATCTTGTATCGTCCTGGGAAGCTGAACGAGCCTCCCGGTGCCCTGTCCCGTGGCACCTGTGCCAACGCACAAGTGGACCGCCTCCGAGCCCAGACGTGGACCTCTGCCACCCGGGGGTCACCCGCTTCTTTCATTTTGTAAAGACCCGCAACCTGCCCTACTCCATCGAGGAGGTCAGGACAGCCACGAGGAACAGCCACATCTGCGCGGAGTGCAAGCCGCATTTCTACCGCCCCGAAAAAGCACATCTGATAAAGGCTTCCCTCCCCTTTGAACGCCTCAGCATGGACTTCAAAGGTCCGTTCCCCTCTACCAACCGCAACACGTACTTCCTCAACGTGATTGACGAGTACTCCCGCTTCCCGTTCGCCATCCCCTGCCCCGACATGACCACACCCACCATCATAAAAGCCCTCCACAGCATTTCCTCCCTGTTCGGATTCCCCGCTTACATCCACAGCGATAGGGGGTCCTCCTTTATGAATGACGAACTGCGTCAATTCCTGCTCAGCAAGGGCATTGCCTCCAGCAGGACGACCAGTTATAACCCCCAAGGTAACAGACAGGTCGAGAGGGAGAACAGCATGGTCTGGAAGACCGTCCTGCTGGCCCTACGGTCCAGAAATCTCCCAGTCTACCGCTGGCAGGATGTCCACCCAGACGCCCTCCACTCCATCCGGTCGCTACTTTGCACGTCTACGAATCAAATGCCTCATGAACGTCTTCTTGTCTTCCCCAGGAAGTCTTCCTCAGGGACCCCGCTCCCGACCTAGCTGGCTGCCCCCGGGCCCATCCTGCTCCGGAAACACGTGCAGGCGCATAAATCGGACCCGTATCGGACCCGTTGGTTGAGAGGGTCCAGCTGCTCCACGCTAACCCGCAATATGCGTATGTGGTACCCCGACGGCCGACAGGACACGGTCTCTCTACGGGACCTGGCGCCCGCCGGATCCCCGCCATCGCCCCCGGCACCAGCCCCACCCACCCCCCTCCAACCGCAACTGCTCCCTGCAGGCGCTCCCCTCCCTGGCCCGCCGACCCCCTCACCCGCGCCGCCTAGAGGACTAGAGGCCCCCCTCCCCCGCAACGGCCCGGCCCTCACCAGCTCCGTCGAGAGGTGTGGAAACCTCCACGAGGACCGGATCATCGCTCCCGGTGTCATGGACCCTCACATCTCCAACATCTCCGACGAAGCTCCACAGGTCGCAGAGGACGTCCAAAGCCCCCTGTCGTCTGATCGAGTCGATATGAACTTTTAATGGACCCTTTTTTTCTGACTCTGTAAATAATTTGCCGTGTGATAACACATCTCTGTATATAGTTACGGGCCAGTGGGCAGCCGCCGTTGGAGAGGTATAATCCCATATCACTAGTCATACTACCAGTATCTTGTCTCACCCGCACCGGACTACCAGTCCTGACTGGATGCCCCCCCACCCCGGCTTCTCAACAAGGGGTGAATGTGGTAGTATGACTAGAGGTACTACGGTACCTGGGAGTGTGAGCTGCTATTGGCGGAGAAGGCTTGCTGTTCATTGGCCCAAGTGTTGCTTTCTTATTGGTCAAGACGAAGGTAGTTCCGCCCAAGGAGGCGGAGTATAAGAACCCGTGTTTCCCAGCAGCCATCGTTCTTCCTGTACTCAAGCTGCTGGGGAAACATCTTGTCGATTAAAGCCTTCAATTCGGACTACTCCTTTGTTTCTGTGGTTATTGATCACGCATCACCGAGTTCCCGACAGCGTAGGTTTCTCATGGTCTTAGTTGTCAGGAACTCGGTGTGGCGCCTGCAAACTCAGTCCACCACTGCCACAGTCGGGGGAGGACCGATCCGCAGGCTGGGGGGACATTGTCAGGGGCTAGGGCACTGTTGGGGGGGTGGTCCGGGGCTCGCGAGCCAGCCAAAGGGGGGGGGCACTATTTTGCAAGCTGGATCCGTGCGGCCGATGCCATGTTGTACGGTGCAGCCAATGCAAGCCACCACCATTCGCATGCGTGGCAACGGACCCGGCAATTCTCTCGCCATATTGGCAGCTAGAGTGGGTGCTCTCGGCTGCTCGCCCCCAGTGGCCGTTTTGCGCCAAATATTTGGTAGTAAAGGCCACCGTTCCCATGCCGGCGTCAGGACATAGCCTCAAAATTGAAGAATTCAGCCCCAGGTCTCTGAGGGCAAACTGCCGGTTCGGCCAACTTTGAAGGGCCATGCCCCTACCTTTCCTGATATCGGTGTACATCCATGCCAATGTCTGGGAAAACGAGGCTGAGGCGGGTACTAAGCCTGCAGCCCATTCGGCGTTTCGCGGGAGCTACTCCAGTCACCACATGGGGAGTGGTCCATGGACCCGGAAAACTATTTCTTGAGGCCCCATTTGAACGTCTGCACTGCGCGCTCCGCAAAACCATTGGAAGCCAGTTGGTTCAGAGCGGTGCAGATATGCCTTATGCCGTTCATTTTCATGAACCCTGCCAACTACTCACTTGTGAACGGAGAGCCATTATCTGTGACGAGCACCTCAGGGGCCATGCATGCTAAAAGATACACGTATCTTCTCGATGGTTGCGCAGGACATTGTCCCCGCCATCCTATGCACCTCAAGCCACTTTGATTGGGCATCGATCAACAAGAGAAACATTGATCCTTGAAAAGGGCTGGGAAAATCTGCATGCAAGCGTGCCAAGGTTCCCTGGCCATTCCCAATGATGCAGGTGAGCAGCCGGCAGAAACCTCTGATTCTCTTGGCAAACGGAGTAGTGTTTGGCCATATTCTCGATGTCAGCGTCAACACCCGGCCACCAGACATAACTTTGTGCCAACATTTTCATTTTGGTCATGTCCGGGTAACCATTGTGGAGGTCCTTTAGTATCAGCTCCTGCCCTTTTTCCCGGATGACCACACATGTCCCCCCATAAGAGGATACCACCTTCCACACTGAATTCTGACAGCTTGGAGGAATATGCCCGCAATTCGCCTGGGAGCTGTCTATGCTGCCCACCATACAGGACCACATGTCGAACCTTGGATAGGATCGGATCTGTCTGGGTCCACTCATGGATCTGCGATGTCGCTACAGGCAATGAGTTCAGAAAATTCAGGGTTGCGACCGCCTCACCTGTCATGGGTGTCAGCAGAGAGTTGGTCTGCAAAGGCAACTGGCTCAGTGCATCGGTATTCACTATCTGGGTCCCTGGTTTATGCTCCAAAGAATACCTGTAGGCAGCCAACAGCAAAGCCCAGCGCTGGATTGGCGCGAAAGTAATGGGAGGAGTAGGCTTATCCTCTCTAAAAAGCCCAAGCAGAGGCTTATGATCGGTCATGATAGTGAAGTAGCGCCCATAAACATATTGGTGGAAGGGTTTCACTGCAAAGACCACTGACAGGCCCTCCTTTTCAATCTGCGTGTACTTCTTTTCCGCTGCAGTCAACGTGCGGGAGGCGAAAGTTATCAGCTGCTCAGCTCCGTTCTCCATCTTGTGAGACAGGACAGTCCCAAACCCATACGGGGAGGCATCACACGCGACAAGCAAAGGCTTTGCAGGGTCACAGTCAGATGTCGACAATTGTTGCTTCACTCGCCGAAAAGCAGTTTCTTACGGCTGACTCCAAACCTAGGTGTGATTCTTCTTCAACAGAAGGTGCAACAGGGCCAGCGTAGTTGCCAGATTGGGGATAAACTTTCCCGCAGTAATTTACGAGGCTGAGAAAAGAACGAAAACCCAAAGTGTCCGTTGGGGCAGGGGCCTGTTGGATTGCGCGCACCTTCTCGTGATGGGGTGCAAACTTTCGCGGTCCACCCAATAACCAAGGTAGATCACTTACTTTGCCTGAAAGACACACTTTGCACGATGTAAACGGACTCCAGCCTCTAAGAAGCGTTTAAGCACAGCCTCCAAATTATCCAAATGTTCTTGCTCCGAGGCCTCTATAATCAAGAAGTCGTCTGAGGAAACAGCAATATGTGGAAACCCTCGCAAGATGCTCTCCATGACCCGTTGAAAAATAGCACAGGCAGAGGACACTCAAAAGGGTAACTGTGTATACTCATACAGGCCCCTGTGTGTATTGATAGTAACATATGGTCGGAAGGCAGGATCCAACTCCAGCTGCAGGTAGGCATGACTCGCATCCAATTGTTGAATGAGGGTCTGTCTGCGAGCTTTGGGTAGTGATCTATGCTGGGCATGGGATATCAGTTGAGCTGGGAAGCAATGTTCACTGTAAGTTTATAGTTGCCACACAAGCGAACCGTGTTATCTGGCTTCATTACTAGTACAACTGGAGCAGCCCAGTTGGTGAAACGGATGGGCCTGATAATACCCAGGGACTCCAGACGAGTGAGCTCCGCTTCTACTTCCTTGAGCAAGGCATAAGGCATCGGGCGTGGCTTCCGGGTCAACCTGAATATGAACTACGGCCCCTTTTATCTTTCCTAAACTAGGCTGGAATCGTCCTAGTACTTCCGTCAAACCTCCAGAACCTGTTTAAAAATGTGCTGCCATTGCAGCCACAAATGGCACAAACAGTCCCGACCCAAGAGGCTGGGCATGTGGTCGCGCACCATGATGAGTGGGAAACGCCCTCCTGGCATCGGAAAGCAATAGGAGTTATTGTAGTCCCAGAAATGTCCAATGGTTCTCCCATCTAGATGGCCAACCTGGCCTGTGTATCGGTCAATGCAAGGCACTGTATCCCTGCTTGATGCGGTCAAAGGTCTTCTGGCCAACTACGGAGACCATTGCCCCAGTGTCCAACTCCATCTCAAGTGGATGACCATTGACCCATACCATCACATTAATAGGGGCCACTCGGGGAGCTGCCACTCAATGACGCTGCAGGCAGTCATTCTCCGTATCCACATCCCCGTGAGCAGTACCCTCCGGTTCATCCAAATGGAAAGTACAGCCCCTAGGCTGGCCCCAGCTCCTGCCAGAACGACATCGCCTCTGACGCCCCAAGGACCAGCAGCCACAAATCCTATACTGACATGGTTCCCCGTGCATTGGTTCTGGGGAAGGTTCCCTTCAGGGAAGAACATCTGATGGCCACTGGCGTCGGTCCTTACGGTATAACAAGGTATAGCAGGGTTACGGGGAGACACTTTTGGACGGAAATGGGTGCCCCCCAAGTAGCTCCTGCACTCTCTGTTCTGTGCTTTCTCAAGACAACGCTATCTGAATGGCCTGTTGAAAAGTCAATGTCGTCTTGGCTAACAGTTTCCTCTGGGTGGCCGCATTGTTGATGCCACAAATAAAACAGTCTCGTAACATCTCTGACAAAGTGTCACCATAGTCACAGTACTCCACAATCCTGCGCAGCCTGGATAAGAACTCAGCAGGGTATTCTCCAGGAGTCCTCTCTGCAGTGTTAAACCAGTAACGCAGGACTTTCGTGGATGGAGTTGGGGCAGCACGGTAGCATGGTGGTTAGCATAAATGCTTTACAGCTCCAGGGTCCCAGGTTCGATTCCTGGCTGGGTCACTGTCTGTGCGGAGTCTGCACATCCTCCCCGTGTGTGCGTGGGTTTCCTCCGGGTGCTCCGGTTTCCTCCCACAGTCCAAAGATGTGCGGGTTAGGTGGATTGGCCATGCTAAATTGCCCGTAGTGTCCTAAAAAGTAAGGTTAAGGGGGGGGTTGTTGGGTTACAGGTTATATAGAACATAGAACACAGAACAGGCCCTTCGGCCCTCAATGTTGTGCCAAGCCATGATCACCCTACTCAAACCCACGTATCCACCCTATACCCATAACCCAACAACCCCCCCCCCCCCCCTTAACCTTACTTTTTTTAGGACACTACGGGCAATTTAGCATGGCCAATCCACCTAACCCACACATCTTTGGACTGTGGGAGGAAACCGGAGCACCCGGAGGAAACCCACGCACACAGGGGGAGGACATGCAGACTCCACACAGACAGTGACCCAGCCGGGAATCGAACCTGGGACCCTGGAGCTGTGAAGCATTTATGCTAACCACCATGCTACCCTGCTGTTATAGGGTGGATACGTGGGTTTGGGTAGGGTGATCATTGCTCGGCACAACATCGAGGGCCGAAGGGCCTGTTCTGTGCTGTACTGTTCTATATTTTAAAAAATTTTTAAAAATCTTGCCCCACCAAAGCCACAGGCTCATCAAACATTTTGCTGTCAGGTGCAGATGGGTACGTAAGGCTTCTTTACCCAAAATGTATGTGTGCCACACGTGGTTAGCAAAATGACCACCTGCCGTTCACTTTTGGTGATGTTATTCGCCCGGAAGTAGTAACGCATCTGTTGTGCATACTAGTTCCAACTCTCCATCACAGCATCAAAGACATCCAAATGTCCATATAGAGGCATAGTGCAACAGCAAAAAAAAATAAACTTCCAACCTGCATCCAACAAAAGTCCAAGGAGGTGGCTTCAACAGCATAGACAGCTATCGAACTTTAACCCTTGTTGCCAGTTTTGTAAGGGCCACGAAGAATCCAGCACAAGTTTGGAGATTCAAACAGAAAGTAATTTTATTTACAACAGCAGCAGTGGTACACCACTGCTTCCTACTCTAGCCAGTGCCACACTGGCCAACTCTATTTATGTAGGTGTAACTGCTAATGATTTCCTAGACCCCGTCATTGGGGGAGCTCATACTCCACCTGAGTAACTCATACTCAGGTATTGGAGTGCAAACTGTCTCTGAGCTCCAGCTGCTTCTGGCTATAGCCCTGCTCCCTGACATGGTGTGTTATTCTGTATGCTGGCTGCCTTTTCTGGACTTTGAAGCCCAGACTATGGCAAGGGTGAATGGTGCTACAACAGTTGGATGGAGGAGAAGTTACTTGCAGGGGAAAGAGAGGATGGAGTTGCCTGCCTGCAGTTGCCACACCTGGGACTTGTACTTGTTACTGGCTATCTTTCTGCTTACCCCTTACCGGCTGTGAGTGGAGCATTGGGTGGATTTTGGTTAGCTCGCTACTGAGTTGAAAGTGGAGAAGAGAGAGCGGACTCATTTTTGCAGTTTTGGACTGGATGGTGTCTGGAGACCAAATGCCAGAACTGTGAGGGCAGTAGGGTGGTGGCACAATTGACTATGTGTACTGTTTGAACTGATGTTGGTTTTCTTTTATTGTTGGGAGATTATATGGTTATTATTGTATTTTTGTTGTGCATTGTTATTTTGGACCTAGCGGCTTGGTGCTCGCCAGTTGTGGCCCTCCTGATTCTGTGCACTCGGGGTTGAGTGGTCCTTCCTGGTGCTAGTGAGGGGGGAGGGTGTTTACTCTCTCGCTCCTCAACTGCCTCTGCTTGTCCTTTTCCGGTGAATTGAGCTGCTTGCGGGCGTCTCTTCACCAATATGGGGCTATTGCTGCAGCCAGGGGAGGGAAGCATGCACTGGCTTGAATGCTGGAGGCTTTGCTTTGTACTTAATTGTTGAGTTTCTTGTGGTTGCTCTGTATTTTGGTGTGTTTCTTTGCTATTTTGCCATGCCCCGTTTTGGTATACCCTTTTCTGGTGGTCTGTGCTGCTCATTTGGGTGCCTTTCCACTGACGTGGGGCTGCCGTGAGGGCAGGGCATCAGTGTGACTTTTCCCGGTGGTCTGTGCTGCTCATTTCAGCGCCTTTCCACCGATGTGGGGCCATCATTGGGGAGGGAGGGACAGAAGTGGCCCTATGCTGGCTTTGCAGCTGGTGATTAGGAGATGGTTTGCATGTAGTGGGATTCATTGGATGTCGCCAGGTCCTCTAAATCTCCCATAATTGAGGCCTTGGGTATTAAAATTGGTTGCCTGCTTCGGTGCAGGCAGTCAAATCATATCTCAGCTACCTGAATGCTCCCTGTTTATTTCATGGTATCCCACATCCAAGCTTGCTACCACTGGGTCAGGACAATTAAGCTATATATTTCTCGCCGAGAAAGATAAAATATCAGAATTAAGATTGATTTCTATAACCCCCACAAGGACCATTGGGAACCAATCTTTGATTTCCCTGTGGTGGAATATGAGCTCCCTAGGCAGGAGGCCTACCCTTGGGGCTCATTCAGGCCATGGATAAAACAGGCCAACTCAGGGCCTGGCCAGACCTATCCCCCCAGCAAGGTCTGCACTGGGAGTGAGATGCTGCGCTAAGCATGTAATTGTAAATATGTAAATAAATTCACCTTAGTTCACTACAGCTTCCTTTTGA
Organism: Scyliorhinus canicula; assembly: GCF_902713615.1. Taxonomy (NCBI): domain Eukaryota; kingdom Metazoa; phylum Chordata; class Chondrichthyes; order Carcharhiniformes; family Scyliorhinidae; genus Scyliorhinus; species Scyliorhinus canicula. Next base: position 51,757,865 of record NC_052165.1, on the reverse strand, counting down.
CTTATATCAATATAATTTTGTTTGTTTCATTATTGTAGGTGTTTGGAAAGATTGCCATGCTTGATACTACTCATATCAACAGGAACAACAATTTTCAAACCTTTCCACAGGCTGTCCTGTTGCTCTTCAGGTTTGTAAAACACCTATATTTCTAACATTGTCACTCAGTTTCTATGTCCAATAAATACGCAAGTTAATGTGATAATGTGATTGATGCTTTTATTTCAGATACTCTGGAACACTACCTCTGTATATATATGAGAAAACCCTGAAGCATATGCACAGTAGGGCAACCTCTTGACTTCAATTTGCAATGTGCAAATACAATACAAATTTTTAAAAATCATGAAAACATGAGTTTGAAATTAACATTGCAGAACCAGAAACCTGGATTTTGCTAGCTGTTCGTGACTATTGCCCTCCACTGTAACAGATTTCTCTTTTCTCCTTTCTTGCAGTTGTGCCCCTTTTTAATGTATTCTTTCCTCTGCTGCTTATTTTCACCAGGCTGTCCAGTCTCTGTGGCCAAAAAGATGGACAAAAGACCTACTGCACACTTAATAAGGTGCACAAGAGTGACTGACCAATTACTCTTTCTCCATGTTTCCCCATTCCTTCCTAATTAAGAAGCAACCAGATGCTATTGGACCTTGCTCCCAATTCATCTCTGCCACACTGTGCTTGACAGTCCTCACTGGATATTATTTACCACTGCACATTTCTCTTCTTTCTTTTATTGCCACTCCTTGGTGCTGAACATACAGCTAGTATCAATTCAAACCGGCTGAGTTAAACAAAGAGGGTTAGGTGTATGACTGGCAATTTGAATATTAGGGAAAGAATGACAGTACGGAGATAAAACCCCCAAATGCTGCTCATAAGACCATAAGACATACGAGCAGAATTAGGCCACTTAGCTCATCGAGTCTGCTCCGCCATTCAATCATGGTTGATATTTTTCTCATCCCCATTCTGCTGCCTTCTCCCCATAACCACTGAACCCCTTATTAATCAAAAACCTGTTTTAAAGACACTAAGTGATTTGGCCTCCACAGCCTTCTGTGGCAAAGAGTTCCACAGATTCACCACCCTCTGGCTGATGAAATTCCTCCTCATCTCTGTTTTAAAGGATCGTCCCTTTAGTCTGAGATTGTGTCCTCTGCTTCTAGTTTTTCCTACAAGTGGAAACATTCTCTCCACGTCCACTCTGTCCAGGCCACGCAGTATACTGTAAGATTCAATAGGATCCACCCTCATCCTTCGAGTAGTCCAGACCTAGTGTGTCCTCAACCGTTCCTCATACGACAAGCTCTTCATTCCAGGGATCATTCTTGTGAACCTCCTCTGGACCTTTTCCAAGGCCAGCACATTCTTCCTGAGATACGGGGCCCAAAACAGCTCACAATACTCCAAATGGGGTCTGACCAGAGCCTTAGATGGCCTCAGAAGTACATCCCTGGTCTTGTATTCTAGCCCTCTCGACATGAATGCTAACATTGCATTTGCCTTCCTTACTGCCGACTGAACCTGCACGTTAACCTTAAGAGAATCTTGAACAAGGACTCCCAAGTCCCTTTGTGTTTCTGATTTCCTAAGCATCTTCCCATTTAGAAACTAGTCAATGCCTCCATTTCTCCTTCCAAAGTGCATAACCTAACACTTTTCCACATTGCATTCCATCTGCCTCTTCTTTGCCCACTCTCCTAGCTTGTCCAAGTCCTTCTGAAACCCGCTGCTTCCTCAATACTACCTGTCCCTCTACAGATCTTTGTATCATCTGCAAACTTAGCAACCGTGCCTTCAGTTTCTTCCTCCAGATCATTAATGTATACTATGAAACGTTCTGGTCCCAGCACTGACCCCTCAGGTACACCACTAGTCAACGGCTGCCCCTTTATCCCCACTCTCTGCCTTCTGCCAGTCAGCCAATTCTCTATCCATGCCAGGATCTTACCCTCAACACCATGGGCTCTAACTTATTTAACAGTCTCCTATGCGGTACCTTGCCAAAGGCCTTCTAGAAATCTAAATAAATCACGTCCTCTGGTTCTCCTTTGTCTAACTTCTTTGTTACTTCCTCAAAGAACTCTGACAGATTTGTCAGACATGACCTCCCCTTGACGAAGCCGTGCTGACTCAGTCCTATTTTATCATGCACTTATCATGAGCTGCAGTTGACTCTTTCTGCTCTGATTTAAGCCTTCAATCATTACTTCAAAGCTTAACTTCCAGAATTTTCTCCTTGCTAGTCTCCCTACCTTCAATAATATAGATGTCCATAATCCCATGGCCTTTGTATAGCGTAAAATCCAACATTCAAAGAACAGTAAAGGACAGAACAGGCCCTTCAGCCCTCCAAGCCTGCGCCGATCACGATGCCTGCCTAAGCTAAAACCTTCTGCACTTTCAGGGTCTGTATACTTCTATTCCCAAACTATTCATGTATTCATCAACATGCCTCTCGAACATTGCTATCATATCTGCTTCCACCACCTCCCCTGGCAGCGTGTTCCAGGCACTCACCATCTTCTGTGTAAAAGAATTCGTCTGACACCAGTCTAATTCTCGGTCTTTTCTCATTTCACCCCATCAATGGCTATCCTTCAGCCGTACCACCCATGGAACTCCCACCTGTTATAAAAATACTCCTTAAGGCTATCTTTGACCATGTAATCATGCCCTTCCCTAACCTTGTTAATCCCTCTCTTTCTTCTTATGGTTCTTACTTGGTGTTCAACTGTCTGTGCAGAAACAGGACATGCAGTGTCATAAAATCAGGCTCCAACAGTGCAATTCGGAGCCTAATTTAAAATTGATTGCTGCTGCATGGATTTCCCAATGGTCAGGAAATCGAGAAGGAGTGGCAAGCACAGCTGGTTCCACAGTACGTCAGTACTTCTTGTGAGTTAGGAGGCAACCCTGCCCCCCAGGGAAGTCTTTGTCACCCACCCACCCAGAACTGATTCTGACTACAACCTCTGGGTGTGATCTATCGGCTTCACTGCACCCGACCCGGGATGTGACGAGGCTGGTAAATCTCACAAGAGGCCTCTTGAGGTCTTATAGAATCATAGAATGTACAGTGCAGAAGGAGGCCATTCGGCCGAGTGAGTCTGCATTGGCCCTTGGAATTAGCACCTTACTTAAGCCTATCCTCCACCCTATCCCCATAACCCAGTAACCCCGCCTAAACGTTTGGACACTAAGGGCAATTTAGCATGGCGAATCCACCTAACCTGCACATCTTTGGACTGTGGGAAGAAACCAGAGCACCTGGAGGAAACCCAAGCAGATATGGAGAGAAAGTGCAAACAGTCATCTGAGGCCAGAATTGAACCAGGGTCCCTGGAGTTATGAGGCAGCAGTGCTAACCACTGTGCCACCGTGCAAGGCATTGCGATCTGGACCCCATTGTATTGGATTTGTTTATTGTCACGTGTACTGAGGTATTGAAAAATATTGTCCTCCATACAGTTCAGACAGACATTGAGGTCGGGACCCAGATTTGCAAATTCAAGTGAGTAGATAGTCTCACTTGAATATGTCTATGCTGGATCTACTGAGTGCCCGGGACCTGATGGCCTCGCCTCGGAAACCCCGAGGGGGCACCATTTAGCACTGGTTTTCACAAAGATGGACCAGGCATACCAGCATTTGTGTGTGGGGAGGTCTCCCAGGCGATCGGTGCCCCTGGGTGGTAGGGCTCTGGGCAGGGTGGTACCCTAGCACCCCTGTGCCATCTGGGCACTGGGGCACTGGCAACCTGCCAATTCCACCTGGGCACTCTGGCAGTGCCACCCCGATCAATCTGTGCCACTGAATTTCCCTCCCAGCTGCTGGCAACTTGGTGACTGCTGGATGGAAAATGGCTGGTGGGTAAGAAGGAGTCCCATTTAATATGCTTGCTATTTGTCTGTCCCATAACTGAAAAGAGCATAGGTAAGGTAGATGTCACATTGGAGGGAAGTTTACAAAATGCCAATGGCAAAATATGTGCACATTTGTTGTAGATAGTAAATTATGAGCCTTTATCAGATGAATACCTGAAATAGGCAAGTTGTCTTATGAGGAAAGATTAGACAGACTAGAATTGAATCCACTGGAGTTTTGAAGAGTAAGAGATGACTTAATTCAAATATCTTGGACAGGATTCTCCAGTCACCGAAGCCACAATCACATTCGGCGATTTGCCGGAGAATCCCTGTTTTCACCGAAATCAGGGGCTGCGCCACTTTCGCGATGCTCCGCCCTCTCCAAAGCAGCATTCTCTAGGAATGCGCCGTATCGACGGCCTCAGGATGTTGCCGACGGCCCACCCCCTGATGCTCTGCCCCCAACCGGCTGAGTTCCCGACGCCGTGGGTCTCTCATGGTCTTACCTGTCAGGAATTCGGTATGGTGGCTGCGGACTCAGTCCAGTACCACCACAGTCGGGGAATGGCTGATCCGCAGGCAGGTGGGACTTTGGCAGGGGCTGGGGGCACTGGTGAGATGTGGCCCGGGCTCACGGGCCGGCCAAAGTAGGGGCACTATTTTGCTGTACGGGTCCGCGTGCGGCCGGCACAATGTTGCATGGCGTGCCCGCTGCAGGCCACGGACCCGGCAATTCTCCAGGCCGTATCGGCAGCTAGAGCCAGATGCTCTACGCTGCCTTCCTACTAGCTCCCAGCCAAATGGAGGTTCGGTGGCTGTTTTGCGCCAAATTTTCGGTCGTAAAAGGCCACTGTTCCCACACCAGCGTCAGGTCATAGCTTGAGAATCAGAGAATCCAGCCCATAAGATCCTGAGAGGTCTCGTCAGACAGGATTGTTCGGGGAAAGGCTGTTTCCTCTTTTGGGAGATCTGGAACTGGGGGATAAAGTTTCCAGAGTTTGCCCATTTAAAACAGATGGTGCGAAATGTTTTCTCTCAGATTGGAACTCTCCTGAAAAGGTGATGGAAGTAGAGTCTTTGAATATTTTTAAGGCAGAATTGGACAGTTTTTTGGTAAGCAAGAGGGTGATAGGTTATTGTTGTAGGTGGGATGCAGATGTGAGGTTACAATCAGATCAGCCATGATCTTATTAAATGGTGGAGAAGGCTCGAGGAGCTGAATGGTCTACTCCTGCTTCTTGTTCGTATGTTTGTGTGTAAATTGAAAAATCGGTCTTGCGTATGCGTGATGCATTCCAAGCATTAAAGTTGTAATCACCAGGGACTCGCACACAATAGATCAGCCAGTTAAAAAGGAAAAATTCTACCTTACTCAGCTGCAGTTAATACTTAGGATGCAATTTTATCTGAACAAATACACATAGAGTGGGGAGGCTGGGTCAGGAATCCTTTGTTATTATCGGTGGGCTTTGCCATGGCTCTTTAACTTAGCCACAGCATCAGCATCCCGTTTCAGGATTTCCCGATCAATTGCAGATTGTAGATGATGCACATTCTGACATTGAAGGCTCTATATTTGAAAGCACCATGCAGGGATTGGAATTTCTGCAAGAAACCTTGCTTATGAAGCATATTGAAGGTAATAACATGGAAGGAAGGGAGATATTGTTAACTCTGAGTGAGAAGAGACCAGGTATGCAACCTAAACAAGTGTTGCTGGAGGTAGCGGAGGCTTTGAGCAATAGGAGTGCAGTGCTCAGGATCTGGATTCAGTGTCAGAAAAGGTTGAATTATTATTCATTAGATTAGGCAAGCTGAGTGCCATACCACTTTCAAGAAGCATCCTTCACTGTCTATCTTCCAGGATTCTCCTGCACAGCACTCTTCTGACCAATCCAACTTGCAGTTTGACATATCCCTTTCTCTCCAAGCATCTCCATCAGAACAACCAACGCTCATTAACTCTTATATTGTTGCCATCTCACATCTATCTCATACAGTCAGCCTCCTGAAATATTATTATCCCAACCTCAGCAAACATCCCACTTTTCATACTTCACAACACTCTACCTTCTCACTTTACAGAAGAGAGCACACATTTGCAGGGAGAAGCTGAGAACCAGAGGTGGACTTCAGCCATAGCCACCCTGAATGCATTTTAGAAAGACACCTTTAAAATTGGCAGGGTAGAACATGTATTAGTTGTTGGCAATAGAGGGATGGGATAGCCCATAGGTACAATGTGATTGATATTAAATTTGTACTCTTTCCCCATATCAGCACCAACTTATGTCTTATTCCCCACAGGTCCTTCAAGCATGATAGAGGAGATGTTATGGTGGAGTAAGACGAGGAGTCCTCAGATGAGGGCAAACATTTGGAAAATGCGCATTCTCTAAGAGCACAGATAGGCTCACCTCCTGGGCACTGACATGGAGATAGTTAGGTTGTAACATGATGACAAGCACATAATTTATGGCGGGAGCAGATATTGAGACAGAGACTGCAGTGGAGAGACTCAATTGGAGAGTTCAGGACACTTCCGTTCTGCTCAGCTAGATGTAGATATTAAGCCTTGGGAGTCATCCACAGAGAAGTTGTGGAGAAGCAACTGGAAATGTGGGTGCTTCTGTTCGCATTTCCAGAGGCTGCAAGCACTTTTGCAGAGATATTGGAGGAGTCTCTCTTTAGCATGCCATGATATCTCAGCTATTTCTACTGATGTTCACGTCCATGATAAGAGTGAGCTCTGTGTGCATTCTGACCCAAATCTATGGCCCATATACACTTGTCTGTCACTTCACACAGGATGGAGTGAAGCCTCACTGACATGCAAGAAAGGGTTTTCCATCTGTTGGCTGGCAGGGAAGTGCAGTGGCTGTGTGAAAGAAGATAGAAAAAGTGCACCTTGTACTTCCACTTCTCATCGCTTGCCACCATCTTCCACCTGCAGCAGAGTCGCACATAGTGCCTATTATTCCGATTACCAAATCTGCTCATGGACAGGTGTATTTTGGGCCATTTTCTGGTGGGACCCTTACTCAATCCAAAATACAGGCATCTCAGCTATCACAGCAGGGGAGGGAGCTGGTACCACTCTGTAAGGCAATATTAAAACATTCCTGTATGACCCCTTCTCTGGGAACCATGGTGAGTGACTACAGGCCCCCTGGCCACATGTTTTTTCTTCCTACTTCTTTCTCCACCGCAAAGGAGGATAACTGTCATTCTGCACCTTACTCTTCCTACAACTCATTCCTCTCTGCACAATATTCAGCACCATTTGCGACTCCTCAGATAATGAAGCAATCCATGTCCAAATTCAGCAAGACCTGGACAATATCCAGGCTTGGGCTGACAAGTGGCAAGTTACATTCGCACCACACAAGTGTCAGGCAATGACCATCTCCTACAAGAGAAGATCCAACCATCATCCCTTGACATTCAATGGCATTACCATCACTGAATCCCCACAATCAACATCCTAGGGGTTACCATTGATCAGAAACTGAACTTGACTAGCCACATTAATGCTGTGGCTAACAGGGCAGGTCAAAGGCTAGGAATCCTACAGCGAGTAACTCACCTCCTGAACCCCCCCAAAGCCTGTCAACCATCTACAAGCCACGAATCAGGAGTGTAATGGAATACTCTCCACTTGCCTGGATGAGTGCAGCTCTAACAACACTCAAGACGCACGACACTATCCAGGACAAAGCAGCCTGCTTGACTGCTCCTCCTTCCACAAACATTCAAACCCTCCAACACGGATGAACAGTAGCAGCCTTGCATACCATCTACAAAATGCACTGCAATAACTCACCAAGGTTCCTTAGATAGCACCTTCCAAACCCACGACCACTACCATCTGGAAGGACAAGAACAGATACCTGGGATCCCCACCGCCTGGAGGTTCCTCTCTAAGTCACTCACTACCATGACTTGGAAATATATCGCCGTTCCTTCGCTGTCGCTGTGACAAAATCCTGGAACTCCCTCCCTAACAGCACAGTGGGTGTACTTACACCTGAAGGATTGCAACGGTTCAAGGAGGCAACTCACCACCACCTTCTGAAGGGCAACTAGGGATGGGCAATAAATGCTGGTCGAACCAGCGATGCCCACATCCCGTAAATTGATTTTTTTTTTTAATTTAATAAAAGACCTTGAAATTTATAAAATTCTGACATGGCTGAACAGACTGGATGCAGGGATGTTGTTTCCTCTGGCTGAAGTTCGAGATCAAGGGGTCACAGTCTCAGGATACGGGTAAGTCAATTTAGGACTGAAATCATGAGAAACATCTTCTCCAAGAGGATGGTGAATCTGTGGAAGTCTCTACCATAAAAGGCAGTGGAGGCCAAGTCACTAAGTATATTGAAGAAGAAAATAGATAGATTTCTAAAAGTGTCACAGGATATGGTGAGAGTGTAGGAGTATGACATTCAGATAGAGGATCAGCCCTTATCATATTGAATCGTGGAGCAAGCTTGAATGGCCAAGTGGCTTACTCCTCTGCTCCTATTTTATGTTTTTGCCCCAAGGACCTGGCAGCAGAGTCACAAGAGGTCTAATGATCAAGGTCAATGAATGTACCTTACGTGACATGCCATATAATAATCATCATATCCACTCCGTCCCCAATCTATGCTGCTGATGGATGCATTGCATCCATGTTACTCACCCAGCAGCAGTCCCCCATACTCAGCACTCATGTCTAACATCCAGCTACTCCACCTCACCCTCACATACATTCTAATGATGTCAGCCGCACAGCCACCTCTTCCTGCATTCACATATCTCCAGCTATTCAGGGGCTGTTTAGCACAGGGCTAAATCGCTGGCTTTGAAAGCAGACCAAGGCAAGCCAACAGCACGGTTCAATTCCTGTAACAGCTTCACCGAACAGGCGCCAGAACGTGGCTACTAGGGGCTTTTCACAGTAACTTCATTTAAAGCCTACTTGTGACAAGATCGATTTTCATTTCATTTCATTTTCAGACACATCACTCAAACACTCTACACAATCAATGACATTCTTGCTCCTCTTTTGCAGGGAAAGGTGGCACACAATAGTAGAGAGAAAAGCAGAACGAGTGGAAGATAAGGATCCTCCTGAGCTTGTGGAGGAGATGATTCTCTGCATCATAGGACCAGCTACAATAGAGCTTGTGTGACATCCACGCAGCTAAAAACATAGAGGATATTCCTGCCTTGTGCCCTTGCTCAACTCTGAGCCTACCCTCATTCTGTTATCTGACAAGCTACTTATGGGACGATCATAACCTCATTCTCTCACCCCAACCATCCTTTTTATGATTTTCTGCTTTGAAACACCCGAATTGCCACTAGCCCAGCCACTTCCAGGAGAGAGAGAAGTAACACCACAATACTGATGAAGAGGCTGCATCATTTGATCTAACACTTATAGCCATCACACTAGATACTGACACTGCATGTAATTTAGAGATTAGTATTGAATATGTGGTGAGTCACTGAGCACAAGTCGGCCACAACCTGTTGGTTGAAAGGACGGTTGAACTGGGGAGAAAGGATGGTTCCTGTGCCAACTCACCAGAGGCAAGGCTGTCAGTGTGTTCTGTGCCAACTCACCAGAGGGCAAGGTTGCCAGTGTGTTCTGCTACAGGGGACTAAGATGAGGACTTTGATGGGGGCAACATACAGGAAGACATGGAATCCAACTCCAACATGACTGAGAGCATCACATAGATCTTGCCTTCTCTGCAGTCTCTGCTCCAGCCCCCTGTCATACTGCAGATCCAGAGGTACTGCAAATTCACCCCTTTTCACACCCCAATTAGGATTACACCTGCAGCCTACACCCCACCCAACTGGAAACCAAGCATGTCGATATGGCCAGTTTACAGGCAAGGAACCCGGCTTTTATCTTTCTCACATTGTACCCTCACCACCACCACCCAGCCGCTCCCAGCAGGTCAAGAAAGTCAAAGTTTTCCCAGAGAAAGCAAGAAGATAAACGCAATGGTTAGTGCGGTTCAGCAGCGTTATATGTTTAACTTTATCAACACAATCTTTCACATAGTTAATTAATTTGAGAGAGGAATAGGAGTTCCAATCATGACCAGTCCTGAACTTGATAGTATCCCATTTACTGGTGATGGATCGTCACTGGCACCAAATCTGTGGATGGGCTCATGTCTAGCTTTTTGGTCAGACTGGTCCAAATTAGGATTTGAGTAAAAGTTAGAAAGTGTTTGGGAGAAATCTCCACATAACAGGAAAAAAATGAATCTCATAATCTGATGTAATGTTGCATGTGATGTTGGGGGTGGTGAATTCAATTCATGGCCTGGTATTCTGTCAGATCCCTTTGCAATCTGGTATTCTAGGGATTCCCATCCACATCTTTGAAAAACAACCAGCAATACATCTGACCTCAGTGTGAATCTTTGCAAACAAACTTCATTAATTCACAATACATTTTAATTAATAACAAATAAATCTAGAAATATGAAGATTATTGTGTGGCAGGCAACACAGTAGCAAAGATTCTGGTGACAAACAAATGGCAACATGTGAGCCCCTCAGATATATTATAAGCTTATAAATAATCCAAAACAGAAACCATCTGAACACCTGAATTACAGACTATCCTTTAATTAATCACATTAATTACATTATTACTTAATATAGGATCTATCTGAACTTCTAAATTAGATTAAAGCCATTAATCCAATTCAGTACTTTCTGTTTATTTCATTGTATCAAAGTGAATTATTGCTCAACTTTATGTACTGCCTGGGAAAATTTTCTTTACAAATTCCTTGTATGTCTGTCAGGCGTTTAAGAATGTTAAAAGCATGTGAAAAAGAAGAGAAAACCAGTAGTATTAGAATTAGAATAAGACCAGAATATTAGAATTATACTATTAGTGTATTAAAATCCCATAAAAAGTTAAATTGCTGTTCCTAATTTGTTCTAATACAAAATTCTTCCTTAACTACAAATGAATGAAAACCAAGAATCGCCTTACTATTTGACTTCTGTCATTGTTTCAATTTAATCATACACTAGCAAATATCTAGCAATAATCCAAGTTGATTTTCTTTCTGGTTTTTCCATCCTGTTATTGTGTGAAGCCTAGCTCTTACATCTTTACCACTCTGGCAATGTGCTGTACAGTTACACTGCAGCCTCATCTTACACATGATCCAATATGTCTTTTTTGGATTGTTTTGTCAGTTCTTCATGCCAGTAAAGCATTCCATTACAGAGATTAGGTGGAGGAAATGTTGACAAGACCATAAAAGTAAACAGAAATGTATCTCCTAAGATCAGTGTTTTTCAAAAAAAAATTCCGGGGATCCATTTTTACCAACCTGCCAACCTTTTGGATCCACACTGGTCGACCTTCGCGACCCATGCCACCCAAACTTCGTGACCCACCATTTTCATTTACCTTTAATGTGATAGGTGAGCCTACTTGGTCCTCATGATCTCACTTGCTTTGTCATTCAATGTTACATTTCTGTATGGGTTGTTCATCAAAGGTCCTGGAGACCACACCAACACTGCTTTATCGTGTTGTGGATTCTCCTGAACAGCTCACACCACCACTGCTTTATCCTGCTGTTGAATCTCCTGAGCCACTCTCTCCAGCAGGTTTAGCTTTGAGATCCTGGCCTATTCGTGTCTCTTGCCCTCTCTTTCTTATTACAAAATGATCCATTTTAAATTTTACCCTCCTGTTGCTTGTTTGCTGCTGACAAAATAGAAGAAACACAATCGCGCCCAGAGCACATGATGTCAGTGTTCAGGATGCGTGCCTTGCCCTCTGCCGCTTCAGGCAAGAAGACAGTATTGAATTTTTTAAAAATCTTCTCCTGGGTCAGCAGGATGATGTCAGGAGGAGGCGGTGTTTCTCGCTGAACACTGATGAGTGGGCACGCAAGCGCAGCGCGCCCGCACTCTGAAAGCCGGTTACGGCCATCATTTTTAAAAGCCAGCTACTGCGGCCATTGCGCATTAATTCCCACGATCGGGAACACCACTTTGGATGGCATCGCGACCCTCCCGACACCAGCACGATCTCGAATTTGAAAATGACTGTCCTAAGACATTCAGAGAATGACATTTTAAGTATATTAACTAAGGCTCTTTCAAGTCAATTTCTATTCTATTTCCTCAAGCCAGATTGCACCCTATTACATCTGGCCTGAAACCTTTTTATTACTTCAACATCTAATGATGAAAAGTTCAAATCAACATACGCTACTCCAATTGTGGGCTTTTTCTTATTTGAGGTGCTCTTCAATATCAGCAGCATGGTTACTGACCTTCAGCACAGTTGCTATATTCAGTGCAGTTGCTAGGAACAGACAAACTATAACATGAATACTAGAATTCAACAAACTGCAGTATGGTTATAAGAAATTAATAAACTGTAGCATGGTTACTAGGGATCAATACTATGATTACTCAGATGAATAAACTGGAGCATGGTTTCCGGGCATAAGTAAACTGTTGCCCGGGATGAATAAAATGTAGTTTGGTATACAAATAAACAACCAAGAGAGAGCTACACACCAATTTAGAGGCTGAATAAGAGAGAGAATGTTGAACATTGACTGAGGTTCTTTTACTGAATCCAGAGGAGATACATTAAAAATTTGTGTTCGGGTTAGCACTGCGGCCTCACGGCGCCGCGGTCCCAGGTTCGATCCCGGCTCTGGGTCACTGTCCGTGTGGAGTTTGCACATTCTCCCCATGTTTTCGTGGGTTTCGCCCCACAACCCAAAGATGTACAGGCTAAGTGAATCGGCCACGCTAAATTGACCCTTAATTTGAAAAAATGAATTGGATACTCTAAATTTAAAAAAAAACATTGTATTCAATTTGTGTGTCTTATTTTGTGGAGCAGTTGAGTGCCTGGTGAGATTTTTGATCAAGTAATGTTGCACATCATTAGGCTCATAAGCTTTTTTTAAAAATAATTTTTATTGAAAAATTTTGAATTTATACAACAACATCGAACCATAATAAAATACCAACAATAACAATGATAGCAATCATAAACATTCGCCCCTCCTCAATGAACAACACAACATATTAACAACAACTTAAATTAACACAATGTTAAGTTACGTAACCGTAGAGAAAAAAAAATAGAAACTATAATAAGGAACTTACCCTTACCCCCCCCGGCACGGGTTGCTGCTGCTATTGACCAAGATACCTATCTTTGAGTCAGGAAGTCCAGAAAAGGCTGCCACCGTTTATAGAACCCTTGTATTGATCCTCTCAGGGCAAATTTGACCCTCTCCAATTTTATAAATCCCGCCATGTCACTGATCCAGGTCTCCACACTTGGGGGCCTCGCATCCTTCCATTGTAGCAAGATCCTCCGCCTGGCTATTAGGGACGCAAAGGCCAGGACACCGGCCTCTTTTGCCTCCTGCACTCCCGGCTCCACCGCAACTCCACAAATCGCGAGTCCCCACCCTGGTTTGACCCTGGATCCAACCACCCTCGACACCGTCCCCGCCATCCCCTTCCAGAATTCTTCCAGTGCCGGGCATGCCCAGAACATATGGGCATGATTCACTGGACTCCCCGAACACCTGGTGCACCTGTCCTCACCCCCAAAGAACCTACTCATCCTAGTCCCGGACATGTGGGCCCGGTGCAGCACCTTAAAGTGGATGAGACTAAGCCTCGCACATGAAGAGGAAGAGTTGACTCTCTCCAAGGCATCCGCCCAAGTCCCGTCCTCTATCTGCTCCCCAAGTTCCCCCTCCCATTTAGCCTTCAGCTCCTCCACTGACTACTCCTCCACCTCCTGCATTACCTTATAAATGTCAGACACCTTCCCCTCTCCGACCCACACCCCCAAAAGCACTCTGTCCATCGCCCCCCGCGAGGGCAGCAAAGGGAACTCCTCTACCTGTCGCCTAGCAAACGCCTTTACCTGCAAGTATCTGAACATGTTCCCTTGGGGGAGCCCAAATTTATCTTCCAGTTCTCCCAGGCCCGCAAACCTCCCGCCAATAAACAGGTCCCTCAATTTACTGATGCCCACCCTTTGCCACCCCCTAAATCCCCCATCATTGTTCCCCGGGATGAACCGATGATTTCCACCCAATGGAGCCATCATCGAGCCCCCTGTTTCCCCCCTATGCCGTCTCCACTGTCCCCAGATTCTTAGGGTCGCCGCCACTACCGGGCTCGTGGTATACCTGTTAGGAGAGAGCGGCAACGGCGCCATTGTCAAGGCACCCAGGCTCGTACCTCTACATGACGCCATCTCCATTCTTTTCCACGCCACCCCCCCCCCCCCCAATCACCCATTTACGCACCATTGACATTGACACATTGGCTGCCCAATAGTACCCCAAAAGGTTGGGCAGCGCCAGCCCGCCTCTATCCCTCCCTCGCTCCAGGAAAACCCTCTTCACTCTCGGAGTCCCATGTGCCCACACAAAGCTCAAAATACTGCTAGTCACTCTCCTAAAGAAGGCCCTGGGGATGAAGATGGCCAGGCACTGAAAGAGGAACAAGAACCTCGGAAGCACCGTCATTTTGACGGACTGCACCCTCCCCGCCAACGACAATGGCAGCATGTCCCACCTCTTGAACTCCTCCTCCATCTGATCCACAAGCCTGGTGAAATTATGCTTGTGAAGAGTCCCCCAGTCCCTGGTCACCTGCACCCCCAGGTACCTAAAACTCTCCCCTGCCCTCCTAAGCGGGAGTCTACCAATTCCTTCCTCCTGGTCTCCAGGGTGCACCACAAACACCTCACTCTTGCCTAAATTTAGTTTATAGCCTGAAAAGGTCCCAAACTCAGCTATCAGCTCCATCACCCCCGGCATCCCGCCCACCGGGTCCGCCACATACAGTAACAGGTCATCGGCATACAACGACACCCTATGTTCCTCCCAACCTCGCACCAAACCTCTCCACCTCCCTGAATCCCTCAATGCCATCGCCAACGGCTCGATTGCCAATGCAAACAACAAGGGGGACAGGGGGCAACCCTGCCTGGTCCCTCGGTAAAGCCGGAAGTACTCCGACCTCCTCCCATTCGTGGCCACACACGCCATCGGGGCCTCATATAGCATCCTCACCCATCTAATAAACTCTTCACCAAATCCAAACCTCCCCAACACCTCCCATAAGTACCCCCACTCCACTCTATCGAAGGCCTTCTCTGCATCCAGCGCCACCACTATCTCAGCCTCCCCCTCAATCGCCGGCATCATGATGACATTCAACAATCTCTGCACATTCGTGTTCAGCTGCCTTCCCTTCACAAACCCTGTCTGGTCCTCGTGTACAACCCCTGGCACACAGTCCTCTATCCTGGTGGCCAGGATTTTTGCCAGCACCTTGGCATCCACATTGAGGAGAGATATGGGCCTGTATGAACCACACTGCTGGGGGTCCTTGTCCCTCTTTAAGATTAACGAAATCAGCGCCCACGACATCGTCGGGGGCAAAGTCCCCCCTTCCCACGCTTTATTAAGTGTCCGCACCAGCAAGGGGCCCACTAGGTCCACAAACTTTTTATAAAATTCCACCGGGAACCCATCCGGCCCCGGCGCCTTCCCTGACTGCATCTGCCCGATCCCCTTAACTAGCTCGTCCAGCTCAATCGGCGCTCCCAACCCCTCCACCTGCTCCTCCTGCACCTTCGGGAAAGAAAGCCCGTCGAGGAACCTCTCCATTCCCCTCCTCTCCACCGTTGGCTCCAACCGGTACAGTTCCCCGTAAAAGTCCTTGAAGACCTCATTCACCTCTACCCCCTTCCGCACCACATTCCCACTCTTGTCTCTCACTCCAGCAATTTCCTTAGCCGCATCCCGCTTGCGGAGCTGATGAGCCAGCATCCTACTCGCCTTTTCACCATGTTCGTACACTGCCCCTTGTGCCTTCCTCCACTGTGCCTCAGCTTTTCTAGTGGTCAGCAAATCAAATTTAGCCTGTTGGCTGCACCTCTCCCCCAACAGTCCCTCCTCTGGTGCCTCTGCGTACCTCCTGTCTACCTCCAGCATCTTTCCCACCAGTCTATCCCTCTCACTCCTCTCGCTCCTCTCCCTGTGTGCCCGGATGGCTATCAGCTCCCCACGAATCACTGCCTTCAGGGCTTCCCAGACCATCCCCACCTGGACCTCCCCCGTATCATTCACCTCGAGGTACCCCTCAATACTTGCCCGGACCCTCCTACACACCTCCTCCTCCGCCAACAACCCCACATCCAACCGCCACAAAGGGCGCTGGTCCCGCACCTCCCCCATCTCCAACTCTATCCAATGCGGAGCGTGGTCGGAGATTGCAATGGCCTCCTCCACTCTTGGAATCAGTCCCCTACTCATCACGAAGAAGTCTATCCAAGAATAGACCCTATGTACGTGGGAGAAGAAAGAGTACTCCCGTGCCCTCGGCCTCACAAACCTCCATGGATCCACCCCTCCCATCTGGTCCATAAACCCTCTCAGTACCTTGGCCGCCGCCGGCCTCCTACCCGTCCTAGAGCTGGACCGATTGCCAATGCAAACAACAAGGAGGACAGGGGGCAACCGCATGTTCCCCCCATAATCAGACCTCCCGCCTCTAGATTCGGGACCCGTTCCAGCATACGCCTCATAAAGCCCACATCATCCCAATTTGGGGCATACACACTAGCAAGTACCACCTTCTCTCCTTGTAGCCTGCCCCTAACCATAAAATACCTACCCCCCTTATCCGCCACCACCTCAGATGCCTCAAACGACACTTTTTCCCACCAGAATCGCCACTCCCCGGTTCTTCACATCCAACCCAGAGTGGAAAACCTGCCCCACCCACCCCTTCCTCAGATGGACCTGGTCCGCCACCTTCAGGTGGGTCTCCTGAAGCATTGCCACATCTGCCTTTAGCCCCCTCAGATGAGCAAGTACCCTCGACCGCTTCACCGGCCCATTCAATCCTCTCACATTCCAGGTGACCAACCGGATCAGAGGGCGTCCCGCCCCCCTCCCCCGTTGACTAGCCATCGCCCGTCGCCTGCCCGCCCCAGGCCAGCACCCCCGCCCGACCCAGTCCCCACAGCGACAACACCTCACCTCTGTCCCCCCCGGCCCCCACCAGCTCCTTCCTGACCCTGCCAGCAGCAACCTGGTATTCCCCTCCCCCCCCACCCCGCCCCAAGGCTAGGAACCCTCCTAGCCGCGAACCATCCTCCATTGTACTTCCGTGGGTCAGCTAACTTCTGCTGACCCCGGAAACTCCCGCCACTACTCTGTGGGCTCCCTCCAGCTCCAGGGGCAGATGGAAAGATCTGGCCCCCACTAGCGAGTTCAGCATCGTAGCCACATAGGTTGTCATATCCGACCCCTCCAGCCCCTCCGCAAGGCCCAAGATCCTCAGATTTTTCCACCTCATGCGGTGATCAAGTTCCTCGAAGCGGTCCTGCCACTTCTTGTGGAGTGCCTCGTGCCCCTCCACCTTACTCACGAGGGCCACGGCCTCCTCCCGCCGGGGCTGGTTTAGCTCACTCAGCTAAACGCTGGCTTTTAAAGCAGACCAAGGCAGGCCAGCAGCACGGTTCGATTCCCGTACCAGCCTCCCCGGACAGGCGCATAAAATGTGGCGACTAGGGGCTTTTCACAGTAACTTCATTGAAGTGTACTCGTGACAATAAGCGATTTTCATTTCATTCCTCTCGTTCAGTGGCCTGCATCTGCAACGCCTTGATGGCAGCACCCTGGGTCGTCTGAATCTCCGAGAGCCTTTTGTTCGTTTCCTGCAGAGAGCTCAGTACCTCAGCCTTGAAATCTGCAAAACAGTGCAGGAGGGCAGCTTGTTGCTCCTGGGCCCACAGCCTTCACTCCTCTGGAGCTCCGCCGGCCGCCATCTTGGATTCCTTCCCCCGTTTTTTCTGGGGAGCTGCTGCCGTTTTTTCCCCCTTTCCACTCCGAGTTCGAGTCATGAAATGCGGAGAAAGTCGATCAGCACACCTTCTCCTACCGGGAGACGTCGAAAAAAATTCCGTTTTGGGCTCTAAAAAGAGCCGAAAAGTCAGTTTGAAACGGGAGCTCCCAAATGTGCGGCTTCCTACGTCATCGCCGCCACCGGAAGTCCTGTCGGCTCATAAGTTAACTTGACATTGCAACAATTGGTTGTAATACTAAATTACTGGGTGTACCTTATGTATAAAAATCTTTGATCCATTGCACACCCAGAATGAGAGAGAAGATCCTGAGTTTAGGACCAGGAGATCGTGTGAAAGGCTTATTGTCTGCCAAGGAAGGGTTCAAAGCTCATGATTTTCCAGTTGTCCATTCAGCAAGAAATATTTGGTCTCCTGGGAGAGAGGAAATGGTCTGTTTGGAATCAAGTTAGTTCCTAGATGGGAATGGGAGATTTAAGCGAATGACACTCAATAGTCCAGTAAACACAGTCAGTCAGATCTTGTGCACTGTAATTTCTATGAAATTGTATGATCTCTTCTGCACCCTGGCATGCCGATATAGTCCAACCTGATCATTCATACATGCATTTTGGCTGCTGCTCCAGATCTAAACCCATTACTTCTATCTCATTTTCCTTTTGGTGCTTCCGGGACTCTTCTCTTCTGTTTCCTCCCACTTCAGTTATTGAATTGTTCCTTTTATCAGTTATCTTCTGTGTACTTTTCCCCCCCAACACCACAATTCTATCCTCCTCCCGCCCCACCCACCCTGCTGTGTCCTAATTCTTACCCCAATCCATCATTACTTTTCTGCCTTCCCCTCTCATGCCATTGTTCAGGCTCGGATAAGCTCATAGCTACCCTATATGCCTCACTATGTATTTTTTAAAGGGCCCATTGAGACACCCATTACTTATTTTTAGGAACAGCAACCTGAACTCCCCATTATTCTATTTCCCAACCTTCCCGCCCAACGCATCCACTGGATAGTAACTTCTCCAAACTCCTTACTGTACTATTTATTCCACCCACTATTGCTACCACATTAACAATCACTAATCTTCTCTGCATTTCCTTTTGAATGTCCATTTTCTCGTGAACAAAGTCCTTGTAATTGACAGCTTTATTGTACGTGACCATATTGACATTTTGGCTTTCATTAAAATGTGCCTTTGCGGGGGGGGGGGGGGGGGGGGGGGGGGCGCTAATCATGTTCATATGTTTTGGTCCTGTCCAAAGCTAGAGGATTACTGGAAGAAGGTTTTTAGGGTAATTTCTAAACTGGTGCATGTGAAACTGGACTCGGGGGCCCCCGTGTGGCCATATTCGGGGTGTCAGACCAGCCAGGGTTGGAAACGGGTGCGGAGGCAGATGTTGTAGCCTTCGCTTCGTTGATCGCCTGAAGGCGGATTCTGTTGTGCTGGAGAGCAACCATGTGCCCTGGCGTGGCGGGGGGACTTGTTGGAATTCTTAACTCTTGAGAAGGTTAAGTTTAAACTGAGGGGAAGGATGGAGGGGTTCTACAATTCATGGGCATTATTCATCATGCACTTTCAAGAACTAGATAACATCGAACATTAGGTGTGTGGGGGGGGGGGGGGGGGGGTGGGATGGTTGGGTGGAGGGGGGTGGTATGTGTTGATGGTGACTATGGGTGATTCCTGATTCCTTTTTGTCATTTATTTATGTGAACATGCGGGCTAATGTTTGGGGTTTGGTGGGAGGATGGGATCGTTGTTATTGATATGGGGATTGACACATTTGTTGCTGATTATTGTTTGTTGTTGGTGGGTGTAAATTCGGGAGAAATGTGAAAAAGGAGAATAAAAAATATTTTTTAAAAACTAAACTGTGCCTTACCATTTCCCTTAATGAAACAACCAGGCTTGACCAAATTTTCCATCACCATCTCCTCCCGATAAAGGCTTTGAAAGTGTTTTTGCCTCCCAGTGGGATCCTCCAGTCTGCTGGTAGTGCACCCATGCCTGCGGGTTTCCCAATGACGTGGGGTACCCACAATGGGAAACCCCATTGGTCAGTTGCGGGAACGGAAAATCCTGCTGCCAGTGGGGGCGTGCCAAGCCAGAAAACGGGACTGGCGCACCGGAGAATCCCACTGTCTTACGGTTCGAATCTCTCCAGTTAGGTTTTTATCCCTCCCGTTGGTGAGGTGGATTTGCCATGCTAAATTGCCCCGTGGTGTTCAAAGTTAGGTGGGGCTATGGGGATAGGGCGGAAGAATAGTCCTAAGTAGGGTCTTCTTTCGGAGAGTCGGTGCAGACTCGATGGACCAAATGGCCTCCTGCACTGTAGTGACTCTGATTCTATTGCACTAATGCAGCCCAAATCAAAATTGCAAATGACATCTTGTGTGACCGTGGTGCAATTCCCCTCCTCCTCAATCAATCAAATCTCCTCTCAAGCTTCTCCTTATTAAGAAAAGCCCCAGACTCTCCGATCTATTCATGTATCACTTATCGCTGGAACTATTCTTGTAAATCTTTTCTCCACCCTTTCTAATGTCTTCACATCCTTCCTAAAGTGTAGTACCCAGAATTTGGACACAATACTCTAGTTATCTCTTATTATTTTCTAAATGTTCATTATAACCTCCGTGCTTTTGTACGTTATGGGCGGGATTCTCAGTTGCCCTATGCCGAAATCGGGACAGCGATCGGGCAGGGAATGGCTCCCTACGCCAAAATCGCGGCAAGCAGCGGTTTGATGTTTGATCGCAATGCTCCGCCGCCTCCAAATCGGCGTCATTGAGACGCACGCCGCGCGCAGATTCAACCGTGTTTGCATATCATTATCGGGTCCATCCGCTATGCTCCGCCTCCGATGGGCCGAGTTCCCGACGGCACAGGCCACGTGTCGTCTCAACAGTCATGAGCCTGGTATGGCAGCTGCGGAGAGAGAGGGCGTATGTGTCCAGCACCGCCATACTTCGCCGACAGCCGTGTCGCTGGCCTGGGGGAGGGGGGGGGGAGGTTCTGCCAGGGCTGGGGGGAGTAGTGGGGGATGGCCAGTAGGTGGGCTGTGGGATTGGGATTGATGGGTATGCAGTCCAGCACATCTGGCGCCATCTTTACGGGCACAATCAATGCGTGTGTGCAGGGGGTGTAAGCGTACACGCGGCTGCAGCTTGTCAGCACTGTGCGTGTCCAGCACAGATCCTGCAATTCTCCCACCATTTTTTGCTTGTTCCATTGGTTTTTCACAAGGCACTAGTGCTAGCCCCTCACCTGGCACGGAATCGGTGCGGGTGAGTGGCCGAATTTTCCATTGTGGAACTCCACGGATCTTCTGTTGGCGTCAGCCCTTGACCAGAAACGGAGAATCCAGCCCTATATCTCTATTTATAAAGCCCAGGATCCTGCACTTATTTTTATTTGTTCATGGGATGTGAACATTCTGGTAAGACCAGCATTTGTTGCCCATTCCTAATCGCCTTTGAGAAGGTGGCGGAGAGCCACTTTCTTGACCACTGCACTTCATATAGTGCAGGTAGACCAAACGTGCCATTACGAAGGCAGTTCCAGGCTATTGATCCAGTGGCAGTAAATGAAAGGCAATATTGTTCCAAGAGAAATGTGTGTGGCGTGGAGGGGAACTTACCGGTTGTGTTCTTCCTTGTTCATTATGCCTTATTCATCAGTTAATCAACTTGCCCTGCCATCTTCAACACTTTGTGCACCCACAGGTCCCTCTCCTTCTGCATGCATAGAATTGTATCCTTTATTTTGTATTTTCATTCTTCCAACCACAATATATCACTTCACACTTCTCTGCATTAAATTTCATGTCATATATCACACAAACTACCAGCCTATCTATGTCTTCTGGAAGTGCCTTAATATCCTCCACACAGTTCATGATGCCTTTGTGCAGCATTATCAAAACTATAATACTTTTCTCAAGTGGAAGACTGTTCCACAAACATTAATAAAACATCTCAACAAGGAGTTTGGAGGGGGCACAAGTTTATCAACTCATTTGTCTATTTTTGTCTGTTTGCTTTCAACCTTGATGAACAGCAATGAAGTTCGTTCACATTTATTATCAGGATATATTTTACTGTTTTCTTACAAAAGAATGTCATTCACTTCAATACAGACTGGGATATAGCATATCCTGCAAATGCCACACAAAGTAATGAATACTGGTTTGATTAATGGTTCTTTAACTAAACTAATTACCATACTTGATTTCATTTTCAGATGTGCTACAGGTGAGGCCTGGCAGGAGATCATGTTATCCTGTCTCCCAGGAAAACTTTGTGAGAAAGAGTCAGCATTTCATGAACCAGAGTATAATTGTGGAACCCATTTTGCTTTCTTCTACTTTGTTAGTTTCTACATGCTTTGTGCCTTCTTGGTGAGTATATATCCAGAAGTATTTTAGAATTTTCAAATTAATGTATATGGTATCCAGTAGGAATACATACTGCTCAGGAAAGATTACTGGAGATTATGCATTCTGTGAACTAATTCCCACCCTCCCCAATGTAACTTTTTGATGCTACATTAGTGATAAATGCTACAATACTAATAAATGGTGAGGAATGACAGGTGTGCACCATATGTTCACCTTATGGACAGGGGCAAAGTCAGAAGTTCCCAAACTCAGCAAAATCCCTGAGTTATGAGGCAGATGCAAAGAACCATATGAGGGGGAATTAGGGGAAATTGGAGGGAAAACTTAGTCCAAACTCCTAATTAACATTTTTGAGCAGTAAGCCTTAAAAGCAAATTCTCTTTTTAATGACATATTTTCCTGCGTCACACAATTAAAATCTGAGTGATGGCTTCATACACATTTCCCACTTGCCAGCCATTTTACTGCACTGTTTTCTTGGTTGACTGAGGCGCCTGCCAGACACACTCAGGATTATTATGAATAAATTTAAATCTTGATCCAATGCAGTCAGTAAGTTTTAATTGCCTAATGAACAGAGCACCCATAGCGGAGATCAATCAGGTGTGTTTAAAACTTTGAGGAGTCTGGACAATTTGAAATGCTCCTTCAAATTAAATCCTTCTACCCCATTCACATTGATGACTTATCCTGACTGTAAGTCTAATGCAATCTTCACAGGGCCAAATGATGGTGAACCACCTTGGGTTGCCTTTTTTAGTGAGGAGCTAGCCAGCAGAATGTTCATAGGCTTCAACCATTAAAAAGGACCTTGAGCGGGCTTCTCCATTACCCAACGCCGAAATTGCGAATGGCGATCGGGTGGGGAAATTTAATGAAGCCGAAATTGGGCCACGTGCTGATCTTATGCCGGGTCGCTCTGCTCCGCTCCCTCCAAATAGGCGTCATCGGGATGCGCGCTGCGTGCAGTCACAACCCCGTTGGAATGTCATTAGCGAGCCCACCAGCGACGCTCCACCTCCAATGGGCCGATTTCCCGACTGCGCGAGCCACATGTAGTCTCAGTGGTCATGAGCCTGGTGTGGTGGCTACGGAGAAAGAGAGCCAGCAGACAGTATCCTGCACTGCCATACTCGGCTGTGATCCGTGCTGCTGGCCGGGGGGCTTCTGCCAGGGCTGGGGTGAGTAGTGGGGGATGGCCAGGAGGTGGGCTGTGAGGTCGAGGTGGGCAGGTACGCGGTCCAGCAAAGTCGCCACCATCTTTTCCGGCGCAATCGGTGCGTGTGTGGGGGGGGGGGGGGGGTGTAGGCATACACACGGCTGCTGCTCGTCAGCCCTATGCATGTGTAGCATGGACCCGATGATTCTCGGACCGTTTTACGCATGTTCCGTGGGTGTTTCACATGGCATCGGTTCTCGCCCCTCACCGGTAGCAGAATCAGTGTGGGTTTTGTTCCAATTTCCGCGTCCTGAAACACCACGGATTCTCAGTTGCGCCAGCACTTAGCCTCAGGAACAGAGAATCCAGGCCCTTGGGTGCGATTCTCCGCCCCCCACGCCGGGTGGGAGAATAGCGGGAGGGCCTCCCGACATTTTCACGCCCTCCCGCTATTCTCCCCCCCCCCCCCCCACGCCTGACTCACGCCACGAATCGCCGCTCACCGTTTTTTAAAGCGAGCCGCGATTCTCCAAGGCCGATGGGCCGAGCGGCCGGGCCTTCACGCCCGTTTCAACACGGCAGCAAACATACCTGCTCGCTGCCGTCGTGAAACGGGCGCCAGATGCCCATTTGGGGTATCTGGGGGCCCGATTGTCACTGCAGTACCGGTCGCGGGCCGTACGTCCTTAACGGACGCATTATTTTCCCTCCGCTGCCCCGCAAGATCAAGCCGCCACGTCTTGCGGGGCGGCTGAGGGAAAAGACGGGAACTGCGCATGCACAGGTTGGCGTTGTCCAACCTGCGCATGGGCGGCCGATGACATCGGCCGCGTCAGCCGGCGTGACGCTTGACGTGCGGCCTTGACAACGGTCGTCAAGGCCGTGACGCACGGGGCCGCGCTCCTAGCCCCACCCGGGGGGGAGAATCGGCCCCGGAAGTGGGCGTGAAGGCTGCCGTTGGTCACGGCCTGTCCCACGGCAGCCTTTACGATTCTCTGCATTTGCGGAGAATCTCGCCCCTTGTCTTTCATTTCATTTCCTTAGCCTTACATCCCTCTAACTGTCTGCCCACTAGTTAATAGCCCCACCCACCATGTGATTCTTATATAGACAAATTCAGAAGTACAAACATGCAGAGACCTTTTAAAATATGTTGAGGACATTTAGTGACTGTAAAGGAGGAGGAAATTACATTAAAATAAATAGGTTATAATTTTCGGTGAGAAAATTTGTATGCCTGTGTTAAATGTTTATGCTCCTGCTTTCAAAATGAAATTATGTTTTATATTTTCAAGTCACCTTAAACACAGTTGGTTAAGCTTGTCTCTCTGGAGTTCCACTGGGTATGCTACCAATTGTAATTTTAAAATGGAATCAGGGACCTATGTGGGACGTGAATTTGCATAAATTCATTTTTCCAGCGGGAGACCTGCCGACCACCTTTGTCTAGCCCAGGTCAAAATGAGAACAGGTCGGATGTTGTTGCAAGAGTGGTGGATCTTCCTTCAGCAAATTTGATCTCACCAAAATTCTGTTCCTGCCAAAAACCAATGATAAAATTATCAAAATGGATCCCAGTAAGTCACAGGAAATGTTCAGACCCCGTTGTATTCATGAAATGAAAATCACTTATTGTCACAAGTAGGCTTCAAATGAAGTTGCTGTGAAAAGCCCCTAGTCGCCACATTCTTGCACCTGTTCGGGGAGGCTGGTACGGAAATTGAACGTGCTGCTGGCCTGCCTTGGTCTGCTTTCAAAGCCAGCGATTTAGCCCTGTGCTAAACCAGCCCCAGTACGTTGATCATGTTGATGTTTCTCTCTTTGTCTCTTCTCTTCTGCCTCATGTCTTTATTTTCAACTGTTTCTTTCGCTTAACTTTTCTTTTTACTTTTGCTATGGTCATCTTCTGGTAATTCTTTTCCCTTTTGCGAAGTCACTGGTGAGTTATATGTCAGGAAAGGGTCCACTATTGGCTGCATACTGCATTTGGGATGGAAATTGTGAGAATAACGTGTCTTTTAAAATTCAACACAAACCAAATGGAACTGGAAAGAAGTAGAAATGTAAAAACGTTCAAAATGGAGGACAGAATTCATGGTCTGGTGAACTCTGTCCACTATTTTGAACCTCCACCCCCAAGTGCCATTCTGTATAATGTTCTCATGTTTTGTTTTCACACAGAACTGACCCTTATTTTGCTATTAACACATTCTGCTTTTTTGCTTTCAGACAGTGTTGACCATTATTATCCTATTAGCAGTTACTCTGGATCAATGTTTTAATACGATCATTACCACACCCTTTGTTCCATTGCATCTTTGTCATTTAATCTCTCCAGCCCTCCAATCAATCCCTGACCTTCTATTTTGCTCCACCTGCACTGCCCCCTTTCTCAACAGTATAAAACCCATCCCATTTCCACCTCTCTCTGCTTCCAAAGATGTGTCATATTGGGCTCTATTTCTCTCTCCACAGATGCTGCCGACCTGCTGAGTTTTTCCAACATTTTTTGTTTTCATACTTACTGTAAAATTCAGGTACTGTGTTTCCTGCGGTATGACACCCATAACAATTAAAATACTTAGTGCAATACCATCTATAAGACTATTGGTCTGGCAAATACTTATAATAAGAATTCAATTATATGTATGCCCACATCGTGAATTTACTAAATGAATATTTCTAATAATAACTGGGTAAAGCTAATTTTTAAAAACTGAGATTTTACTTTTTCAAGCTTCTTTTTCTATCCACTTTTCCCCTTTAATCTGACGCATAGATTACGGGTGGGATTCTCCGTCCGTTCATGGCAGCGTGATTCTCCAGTCCCACTGCAGTGCATGGGAGATTTGGCTAAGCGCAAAATCCTCCGCCTCACTAGCAGCGGTCGCGGGGCAGACTCACATCGGAGAATCCCAGCCTATGTTTCAGACTCCTCCCTAGCTGTCTCTCCCCCCCCCCGTTGGTGTTGTGTACCATCCCATTGCCAGATGCTCTCTCTCTTGTAGGAGCTGTGCTGCGGACCGCCCTCGCTCCTACTTCCTTGTGCTAGCTTTCCCGCTAGTGTTGTGCTCCCCCCTCCTGGGGTCAACTATGTATCTACCCATCGCTCGCTATCTAGTTTCCCCTCTTGCTCTCCTCTTTACCCCTTCCTTCCTACCCTTTAGTTCCCGCATTCAGAGCAAGGCAGTTCAGTCTAGCGCAAAATGTCTCTCAGATTGATTATTTGGGTGATCTTCTCACCGTTGTCTTTGCTGCTGTTTTCTCAGCCTGTTCTCCTGGACAAATTTGTCCACGTCTGCAGGGGTCGTGAAAAAAAGTTCCCTGCCCTGGAACGTGACCCAGAGTTTAGCCGGGTACAGCATCCCAAATTTTACTTTGCTTTTGCACAGGGGTGCTTTTGCACAGAACTCCACCCGGCGCTTGGCCAGGTCTGCCGCAATGTCCTGGTAAATTCTGATCTGGTGCCCTTTCCAATTGTAGGTCCTTGTCTGCGTGGCCCAGTGCAGGATTCTTTCCCAGGTTTGGTACCGGTGCGTTTTGGCGATTATTGCCCTCGACTGTTCTCCAACCTTGGGTTTTGGCCAGAGCGACCTGCGGGCCCTGTCTATTTCAGGTGGGTTCCCACCAGGTTTTCCAGCATCTGGGTCACATAGTCCGTGGGATCCCTGCCTTCGATCCCTTTCGCCAGGCCCACTATTCTTAAATTTTGGCACTGTGACCGGTTCTCCTGGTCCTCTATTTTCCCCGTCAGACTTCCCTGCAACACTATTTCCATCTCCAGGGCAGTGATCCGGTCGCTCTGGCCTGTGGAAGCTTTTTCTAATTCTTTGATGGTGCTCCGCTGGGCTTCCAGTCTCCTCTCTGCTTTGTCCAGTGTCAGCTGCATGGTTGCCAAGCCCTCCGTGATCACCACCTTAATTGCAACTTGAATATCAGTCTTTATCTCTTTCTTGTGCTCTGTTCGTTCCCTGGAGAGGAACTTCCTCCAACCGCCGTCTGGTGACGGGGAGCCCCTGATGCGCGGTCAATAACTACTGAAATGAGGATGTAGTCCGAATTGAAGGCTTTAATCAACAAGGTGTTTCCCCAGCAGCTAGAGAGTTCGCGAAGGCCCGTGCCTCCGTGAGGCCCCAAGTTTCCTTCTCTAACAGTCTCTGGCGGATTTGTGGCGACTGCATACCCGCAACAAAGGCGTCTCGGATTAACAGTTCGATGGTCATTAGCAGAGACTTACGGGCAGCCGCAGTTCCTCCCCAATATAAGGAGTGCACGGTAAAAATCATCTAACGACTCACCAGGATTCTGCTGCCTCGAAGCCAGCAAGTGCCGAGCGTAAACTTGATTCACCAGTCGGATGAAGTGTCCTTTAAGCAGTTCCATGGCGGAGTCGTAGTCGGACGTGTCCTCGATGAGCGTGTAGATGACGGTGCCGATGCACGAGTGGAGGATGTGTAGCTTCTGCTCTCTCGTCGGTACGTTTTCCGCCGTGCTGAGGTAGCTATTAAAACAAGCTAGCCAATGCTTGAATGTAGCTGCTGCATTAGCTGCGTGGGGGCTGAGTTGTAGACACTCCGGCTCGATGCGGAGCTCCATCATTTTAAAATCTTGTTGATTAAATTGATGCGCGATCAATAACTACTGAAACGAGGATGTAGTCCGAATTGAAGGCTTTAATCAACAAGATGTTTCCCCAGCAGCTCGAGTACAGAAAGAAGGCCAGCTGCTAGGAAACACGGGTTCTTATACCCCGCCTCACTGGGCGGAGCTACCTTACGTTCCAACCAATGAAATGCAAACACTTGGACCAATGAGCAGCGAGCCTTCTCCATCAATGGTAGCTCACACTCCCAGGTACCGTAGTACCTCTAGTCATACTACCACAGCCCCACTTCTGGTTTGACAGTCCTTCTCGATCCGGTGCGGCCAGAGCTTCGTTGACTCGTACGTCTGCCATCTAGGCCATTTGTTTCTCCTGGTTTCTTCCATTTTTTTGTCTCCTTACAGCCTCTGGAGTTACTGTTGCTCAGCATCTTCTCTTGTCCCATTGTTAAATAGAGTGCGGGGATACTTTTTTCCCTGTTTTAGCGGGCTATTGTGAGGAAAAGAGCCTATTTTTGGGTTCATAGGAGGAGAGCCATCTGATGTGCGACTACTCAGCAGATTCCCATCGCCAGACATCTTTCCCTTCACTTTTGAATGCTCTCAAGAACCCTGCTTCGATGCGAAACCACAATGTTTAGAACCACTCTTGCTATGATTCATGTGAAAAAGAGGAAGTTAAACCACTTAGCTGCTTTTGATCTGCTGAGGAGCTGTCATACATAGTAAGAGTGCTTTTAAAAATTGTGGTTAGTCACCCTCATGTCTCCATGCTGTGGGAGGTGGAGGAAGGGGGGGGGGGGGGGGGTGGTGTGACCCGCTAGTCCCGTGATGGGGGAGGCTGCCCCTACTTGTCAGCAGGGTGGGGCAGGATTTGCATTGTGAGGGGAGGGGGTCTCACCGCAAATCTTGGTATCAGGCTGCCTGAT
This sequence comes from Scyliorhinus canicula, assembly GCF_902713615.1. Classification (NCBI taxonomy): domain Eukaryota; kingdom Metazoa; phylum Chordata; class Chondrichthyes; order Carcharhiniformes; family Scyliorhinidae; genus Scyliorhinus; species Scyliorhinus canicula. The sequence goes on along the minus strand of NC_052165.1, from coordinate 51,728,993 downwards.
CAAAATGACAGTCCAATATCGTTAATCCAACGGAACCAACAAACTCTCCCCGTGCTTAAATTAGTATGGTAAAGGAGGGGGCATTTCATATCAGGCTCCACTCCTAGAGCCAGTGAGGACCAGTAGCGATTCTCTGCTGGCGGGAACACTAAAGCATCCACAACGGAGAATTATGGCCATGGTGTTTCTTCAGTAACACATATAAAGGAGCCAATACCGTTGACAGATTTGGAAAAACACCCATAATAATTAATTATCCTCAGGAATGATTTAAACTCTGATGCGTTTCTAGAGGCCAGTGTCTCCTTTATTGCCCCTACTTTGTCCTTCTTGGATTCCCATCAGCAACCACATAGTAACCAAGGTAAGCTACTTCGCTGGCCTTGAAAGTGCATTTTTCCCTTTATAGGCGGACTCCCGCCTCCTGAAATCTTCTCAGCACTTCTTTTAGATTAGCCAAGTGCCCTTCTTCAATTCCACCAATGATCAATTCTTCATCCAAATATACAACGACATGCGACAAGCCCAGTAATAAATTTTGCGTGGTTCTTTGAAATATGGTGCAAGTTGATGAAATACCAAAAGGCGAGCGTGTACACTGATATAATCATTTATGGGTGTTAGTTGTCACGTAGCCTCTGGAAGCATAATCCAACTCCAATTGTTGATATAATGAAATGAAAATCTCTTATTGTCACGAGTAGGCTTCAATGAAGTTACTGTAAAAAGCCCCTAGTCGCCACATTCCGGCGCCTGTCCGGGGAGGCTGGTACGGGAATCGAACCTTGCTGCTGGCCTGCTTGATCTGCTTTCAAAGCCAGCGATTTAATCCAGTGAGCTAAACCTATACATGGTACATATCCAATTTTGTATATGAATGTCCTCCGGCCACTCTTGCATAAAAATCCTCTAACTTTGGGATAGTGTTTCTGTCCAGCTTTGCTGCTTGGTTTACTGTTAATTTATAGTCTCCGCAAATGTGGTCTGTTTTATCTGGTTTTATCTTCTTTCCCTCCTCCTCAACTCCATTTGCTTTGAAGAAAAATTCTAATCAATCTTCATACCGTACCCAATCTTCAGTAGAGACATCGAATGGATCCACTCTACCAAATACTGGCATCTTTGCAGCTCTCTTCTAGCTTGACTTCGACTGGACCAGATTCGGAGCTGTTGATCTTGCAAGCACACTTGCTGCTTTGCTTTTACCTCATTGCCAAATGTTGTAACTTGGCTCCGCCAGTTACAAATGAACTATAACATTTAATGGCAACTAATCTATGGATCCTATAAATAACTATTTACAGGGTGATGCAGATTCAGTGCTTCCAGCCTTGGCTCTGGGATCTAACTGAGCAAAAGCCCGCTCCCTGCTTAGGTGATCCCGTGGGCTAATTAGTGATTGGACGAATGGGTCAAATGTTCCTTCAGACGATCATCCCTTAAAGGGGCTAGCTACTACATAGAGGAACAAGATTATTATGTTCTTTTCCCCAAGATGTAACATAAAATAGTGTCTGTTTAATTAATCATAGAACTTACAGTGCAGAAGAAGGCCATTTGGCCCATCGAGTCTGCACAGGCCCTTGGAAAGAGCAGCCTACCTAAAGCCTACACCTCCATCCTATCCCCGTAACCCAATAACCCCACCTAACCCTTCTTTGGACACTAAGGGCGTGGCAAATCCCCCTAACCTGAACATCTTTGGATTGTGGGAGGAAACCGGACCACCCGAAGGAAACCCACGCAGACAGGGGGAGAAAGTGCAAACTCAGCACAGACAGTGACCCAAGCCGGGAATCGAAACTGGGACCCTGGAGCTGCAAAGCAACTGTGCTAACCACTGTGCTACCGTGCCCCCCATAGGGTTCAAGTTCAACTTTAAATTCAACATTTGTCCAGGATAATGTAATGAAAAGCTGTTAAAGCACTTTGAATATTTCAGTTCATCTGTAACGAAGCTCTGCAAGTGCTGTACTAATCGTTTTAAAAATAACATTATATAATTAGAAATATTTTCACCACATCGTTTACTGGTCAATTGAATTTAAGCTTGAGCTCCATTTTTACAATCAGAATAGATTTCAGGTTCTTTTTTTGCCTTATTACTGGGCTGTGATACACAATGATTGCATGCATTATCATTGCATAACATTTAATATAATTATTGTATGTGAGCTAGCACCAAATGGTGTGTATATCAGGGCACAAGATAATTCAGCCCAATTTAGTTGATCCAATTGTCATATGACCCATATGGTGTTATCAAGGAACTGAGTATAGTAATGTGAGAGAACACATGACCCGCACCTAGCGATCAGTCTAGTTTTTGACAGAACAAACATAGAGCAAACATGGAGGTAACTCCTAAATTGAACCCTTGGCTACTGTGGTAGTCACCGCTGATTATATAATAGAGGTAATATGGTAAGGCTCCTGTACTACAGGTATGTGGATAGATCCCTGCCTGCTGGCTCTGCACAGTAGGTGGAGTATACATGTGTGTGCACACCGAGATGCTCCCGGGAGCAGTTGCAGGAGGCCACACATCTCTGCTTAATAAGGCCTTGATTACCCTCTACTCTCGTCTCGTCGTAATTGATAGTGCATCAATTTATTAAGCAGAGATATTACAGCGATTACTACGCATCAGGCCAGATCACCTGCAACTGCACCCTCAAGCAGCGAACGCCACGTCGGCCTTCGACCACTGGCTAGCTTGCTTCAAAAGCTACCTCGGATCAACGACTGAACAGCCCTCGGACGCACAGAAGCGTCAGATCCTGTACTCACGGGTGAGCTCTGAGATTTTTCCCCTTATCCGGGATGTGCCCACTTGCCCTGAAGCTATGGAGATTCTGAAAGGACACTATATCCGGCTGATCAACAAACTCTACGCCAGGCACCTCATGTCCACGAGGCAGCAACTCCCCGGTGAGTCATTAGACGATTTCTGGCGTGCCCTGCACATCCTGGCGAGGAACTGCGATTGCCAGGCAGTTTCGGCCGTTAAACATACAGAACTCTTAATCAGGGATGCTTTTGTTATGAGCATGGGGTCGGCGTACATCCGCCAGCGCCTATTAGAAGGGGGTACGCTCGACCTCACGGCAACCAGGCAACTCGCGGACCCGCTAACAGTAGCATGCCGTAACGTACAGTCGTACGCCCCCGACCGCACGGCATATGCCCCCGACCGTACAGCGCCCTCATGGCATCATAGGCCCCACCAGCAGCCGCCCCCAGCCAACCCCAAGCCTGCACCGCGGGCAGCCAGCCAACCCCCGGGGGCCCAAATGCTATTTCTGCAGGCAGACAAAGCACCCCCTGCCCAGCATGAAGTGCAACCTGCAAGGCCTACGGAAAGAAGGGACATGTCACTGTACATAGGCCCAGTGTTCCTGCACCCCCCACATGCGACCCGTGGACACCGCCATTTTTGTCCACGCAGACCATGTCTGGCTCATGGGCGCCACCATCTTCCTCCCAGCTGAACATGTGCAGCCCGTGGGCACTGCCATCTTCCTCCCAGCGGACCACGTGTGGCCCGTGGGCGCCGCCATCTTTAACGCCGCCTGCCATGTGCACCCCGTGGGCGCCGCCATCTTCGGCGCTATTTTGGACGGCATCGCAGGACCCCTGCTTCATCTGGCCGTTCATCGCCTGTCACCGCCGCTGACCAGCCCGGGGCCTACCAACACCAGCAGCAGCTCGCCTTCATCATGCTCGACCAGTCCCGGCCGCATAACCTCGCAACCGCGGCGACAAGGGTGAAAAACGATGGGCACAAGACATCCTGCCTTCTTCACTCCGGGCAGCGCCGGCCCTAGGGTTGCTGGCGCCCCGGGCAAGCTGAACTTCGGCGCCATTCGGGGGGGCGGGGCCGGGGGGTAGGGGGGGCGGGGCCGGGGGCCGAGGGGGGGCGGGGCCGAGGGGGGGTATGGGGGGGCGGGGCCGAGGGGGGGCGGGGCGGGGCCGAAGGGGAGTCGGGGGCCGGGGCCGAGCCCGAGGGGGGGGGGGGGGCCGGGCCGAGCCCGAGGGGGGGGCGGGCCGAGCCCGAGGGGTGGGGGGGGGGGCCGAGCCCGAGGCGGTGGGGGGGGGGCCGAGCCCGAGGCGGGGGGGGGGGCCGAGCCCGAGGCGGGGGGGGGCGGGGCCGAGGCGGAGGCGGGGTAGGCGGAGGCGGGGTGGGCAGGCCCGAGGCGGGGTGGGTGGGCCCGAGGCGAGGGGGGCGGGCCCGAGGCGCGGGGGCGGGGCCGAGGGGGGGGGCGGAGGGGGCCGCCCTGGGGGAGGGCGGCCACCGCGCATGCGCATTTGGCACCGGCCCAACTGCGCATGCGCGGGACCCGAGTCTGGCGCCCCCTAGCACATGGCGCTCCGGGCGACTGCCCGAGTTGCCGGTGCCTTGGGCCGGCCCTGACTCCGGGAGTACAGAAAGATTCATCCACCCCTCTGTGGTAAGGTGCTGCACCCTCACGGTACACCCCGTTACCTAGAGAATCTTCCTGGCCTCCGGATCCCATTCCGTGGAAATCCGGGGGTACTGCATCATCACCCTCACCGTCCAGAGCATAGAGTTCAGCAACTTCTGGCTCTACGTCCTCCCCAACCTCTGCGCTGCCCTGTTACTCGGCCTGGACTTCCAGTGCAACTTCCAAAGTCTAACCATATGCGGCCTCACGACCCTTAAGGTCGACCCATCTTCCCTGTTTGCAAACCTCATGCCGGATTGCAAACCCGTCGCCACCAGGAGCAGACGGTACAATGCCCAGGACAGGACCTTCATCAGGTCAGAGGTCCAGTGGCTGCCGCGGGAAGGCATCATTGAGGCCAGCAACTGCCCCTGGAGAGCCCAAGTGGTAATAGTAAAGACTGGGGAGAAACAGAGGATGGTCATTGACTACAGTCAGACCATCAATCGGTACACGTACTTCCTGAACGTGGTCGATGAATACTCCCAATTCCCCCAACACCAGAAGCCCGAAGTGCTACTTTTGCGGCCAGGGTAAGCATCCCAGACAACGCTGCACTGCACAGAACGCGACTTGCAATGGGTGTGGGAGGAAGGGCCACTTTGCAAAAGCCTGCCAGGCCTGATCTCTCCCTAAAACCCCTAGACCCAGCAGCGCTGCCTGCTGCCTGTCAGGGCCGCCCCCAGCTGCTGCGCCACCCGTCATCTTCGCCGCCATCTTCGATTTTGCCCGCCACATGCGACCAACGGGGTCCGCCATCTTTTCGCCATCTTGTACTCCACCCGCCACACATGACCCATGGGGGCCGCCATCTTTGATGCCATCTCTGATGCCATCTCTGATGCCACCAGCCATGTGCGACCTATGGGGCCGCCATCTTGGGACCAGCCTCCCGGGAGGCCTGCTCACCCAGTCGAACGCTGGCCGCTGCTACCTCCAACCGGCCTACCCATCACCTTCCGAAGCTCGCTTCCATCACACTCGGCCAGTCTCAGCCTCATCACCTCACAAAATCTACGATGACCGTCCGGATCCACAGGCATGAGACAGCCTGCCTTTTCGACTCCGGCAGCACAGACAGCTTTATACACCGAGATACGGTAAGGCGCTGCTCCCTCCCAATGGGTGTGGGAGGAAGGGCCACTTTGCAAAAGCCTGCCAGGCCTGATCTCTTTTTCGACTCCGGCAGCACAGACAGCTTTATACACCGAGATACGGTAAGGCGCTGCTCCCTCCCAATTTTATCTGCGACCCAGAAAATCTCCCTGGCTTCCGGATAACATTCAGTAGAAATCCGGGGTACTGTGTCACGACCCTTACTGTACAAGGCGTAGAGTACACTACCGTCCTTCCCCATCTCTGCGCTGCCCCATTACTGGGGTTCGACTTCCAGTGCCACCTCCAAAGCCTTACTTTAAAGTTAGGTGGCCCCCTGCCCCGCCTCACCGTCTGTAGCCTTGCGGCCCTTAAGATCGCCCCACCCTCGCTCTTTGCTAACCTCACTGTTAGCCCGTCGCTACTAGGAGCAGATGATACAGTGCCCAGGACAGGGCCTTTATCAGGTCAGAGGTCCAGCGACTCCTACAAGAGGGGATCATTGAGGCTAGTAACAGCCCCTGGAGAGTCCAAGTGGTGGTCGTCAAGACTGGGCAGAAGCACCGGATTGTCATTGACTACAGTCAGACCATCAACCGGTGCACGCAGCTTGATGCGTACTCCCTCCCCCGCATGTCTGACATGGTCAACCAGATTGTGAAGTATCGAGTCTTCTCCACGGTTGACTTGAAGTCCGCGTACCACCAGCTCCCTTTCTGCCCAGAGGACCGCCAATACACTGCCTTCGAGGCAGATGGCCGCCTCTACCACTTCCTCAGGGTTCCCTTCGGCGTCACCAATGGTGTCTCAGTCTTCCAACGAGAAATGTACTAATGGTTGACCAGGACGGGCTGCAGGCCACGTTCCCGTACTTAGATAATGTCACCATCTGCGGCCATGACCAGCAGGACCATGACGAAAATCTCTGGCACTTCCTCCACACCGCTAAACTCCTGAACCTCACCTACAATCAGGAAAAATGCATTTTCCGCACAACCCGCCTAGCCATCCTTGACTACGTGGTGGAAAACGGAGTCCTAGGGCCTGACCCTGACTGCATGCGCCCCCTCCTGGAACTCCCCCTCCGCCACTGCCCCAAGGCCCTGAAGAGATGCCTGGGGTTCTTCTTTTACTAAGCCCAGTGGGTCCCCAATTATGCGGACAAGGCCCATCCACTTATTAAATCCACGATTTTTACCCTGACGGCTGATTCCCGCCTGGCCTTCAACCGCATCAAGGCAGATATTGCCAAAGCCACGATGCACGCTGTGGACGAGTCCATTCCGTTCCAGGTGGAGAGCAATGCGTTGGACTTTGCTCTGGCCGCTGCCCTCAACCAGGCGGACAGGCCCGTGGCTTTCTTCCCCGTACCCTCCATGCCTCCGAAATTCGACACTCCTCCGTCGAAAAGGAAGCCCAAGCCATTGTAGAAGCTGTGCGATATTGGAGGCATTACCTTGCCGGCAGGCAATTCACTCTCCTCACTGACCAACAATCGGTTGCCTTCATGTTTAACAATACACAGCGGGGCAAAGTCAACAACGACAAGATTCTGAGGTGGAGGATCAAGCTCTCCACCTACAAATATGATATCTTCTATTGACCTGGGAAGCTCAATGAGCCCCCACATGCCCTATCCCACGGTATATGTGCCAGCGCACAAGTAGACCGACTTTGGGCCCTCCACAATGACCTCTGTCACCCGTTTTTTTCACTTTATCAAGGCTCGCAACCTGCCATACTCCACCGAGTAGGTCAGGATCGTGACCAGGGACTGCCAGGTCTGCGCGGAGTGCAAACCGCACTTCTATCGGCCAGACAGAGCACACCTGGTAAAGACCTCTCACCCCTTTGAGCACCTCAGCATCGATTTCAAAGGGCCCCTCCCCTCCACTGACCATAACATGTACTTCCTCAACATTGTTGACGAATACTCAAGATTTCCCTTTGCAATCCCATGCCCTGATCTGACCTCTGCCACCGTCATCAAGGCCCTGCACAGTCTTTTCATCTTGTTCGGGTTCCCCACCTACATCCATTGCGATCGGGGTTCCTCCTTCATAAGCGACGAGTTGCGTCAGTTCCTGCTCAGCAACAACATCGCCTTCAGCAGGACAACAAGCTACAACCCCGGAGCAACGGACAGGTGAAGAGGGAGAACGCGATGTTCTGGAAGGCCGTCCTCCTGGCCCTACGGTCTAGAAGTATCCCAGTCTCCCGCTGGCAGGAGGTCCTCTCCGATGCTCTCTACTCCATCCGATCGCTCCTGTGCACTGCCACCAGCGAGATCCCTCACAAACGTAAGTTTGCCATCCCCAGGAAGTCCACCTCCGGGGTCTCGTTCCCGTCCTGGCTGACAGTCCCAGGGCCTGTCCTCCTCCGGTAGCACGCAAGGAGTCATAAATCAGATCCCCTTGTCGAGAAGGTTATGCTCCTCCATGCCAATCCACAATATGCCTACGTGGCACATCATGACGGGCGACAGGACACTGTCTCCCTCCGGGATTTGGCACCTGCAGGTTCCCCAGCGACCATCACCACACCCCCGAGCCTACACCGTCTCCCTCCACCACTACCCAGATACTTCAAGAACTGGCACCCGCAGGCCCACCGACGACCATCACCACTACCCTCGCCCATACACCGCCCCCCCCCCCCTCCTCCACCGACTCAACTAATGTGTGAAGAAGCGGACAACACGCTCCCGGATGTGCAGGTCTCGACATCGGTGCCCACACCACAGCCGGGACTGAGGTGATCACAGCGGAAGGTCAAGGCCCCCGACAGACTTGATCTTTAAGTCCACTTCACCCACGCTGGACTCTTTTTTTAACAGGGGGTGAATGTGGTAAACCACTGTAGTGTATAATATGTGTATTGTGGTAAATCGCTACTGTATTATATGTAATGTGGTAAACCACTGCCCGATGGCTCCACCTCCCTTTGGGCCCGTTAGAAATGTGGCTGGTTGGGTGGCGCAGTGGGTTAGCCCTGTAGTCTCACGGCGCCAAGGTCCCAGGTTCGATCCCGGCTCTGGGTCACTGTCCGTGTGGAGATTGCACATTCTCCCCGTGTTTGCGTGGGTTTCACCCCCACAACCCAAAGATGTGCGGGGTAGGTGGATTGGCCACGCTAAATTGCCCCTTAATTGGAAAAAATGAATTGGGTACTCTAAATTTATAAAAAAAAAGAAATGTGGCTGGTCTCCGCCTCTGACCCAGTTTGGGATCAGCAACCAGGAGGCTTTCTGTTTAGTTTATTAAAGCCTCAGTTACATTCATTACTCGTTTTGTGTTCATTGATGGCACATCACTTTTGCAACCCTAAAACATAATGCTGAAATGGAGAAATCTGCATCCATTGTTTAAATATTTTTCAAGGCTGACTGCGAGCACCATTGCAGCAGGAGCCCAGCTGCTCTGGCTGTAGCACTGGCTGCAGTTCTTTGTGAAGGTCAGTGAAAACAGGAACTCTGTCATGGCGCCTGTTTACATTCAGAGGCTGGCAGCCATGAGTCAACGTGCAGACATTGTGCTGGGAAATGGAAAAGAAGCATAGATGATAGGCAGTCCAGGAGCTGTGTGAACCTCAGTCTGAAGTCAGAGAAAGGGAACAGTACAGAAGAGCAGCAGCTGTGCAGCAGGATCAATCATTGGAAGCATTATGTCTCCCAGCTGCAGGCATGGGCAAGGGCTGTCTGCTTCAAAGAAAAAATGCACAGCTTTGTGTGGCCTTATCTCTCCGTTGATGTCCCACCTCGGGGGTGGGGGGGGGGGGGGGGGTTGGGGGGGGGGGGGGGGGGGTGAGGGTGCAGGCACCGCCAGAGCCGCCACCACTGCACTTAGTCTCAAAATGGGAGAATTCCAGCTTGTGCCACCAAATGGATAGCAGTGCCATCTTGAATTTCACCAATGTCTTAAAGCAGAACCTATCCTTTATCTAGAGTTCAAAAATCAATTTCAGATTGATTTGGATTTATCCAAGGCCCAGACCAATCACATAATTGAGCCTTTTGGAGAAAAGGCTTTAGATACACAATTACTTGGCTAAACAGTTAACGCATAGCTTTATTTGTAAGGCCATGTAGCAGGCAACATTATTGCTGGACAAGGGGGGCGATTCATCGAGCCCCGCGCCAGGCCAGAGAATCACCACAACCGCGCCACAACGCCCCGCGCCGGCACACGATTCTCCGAGGTGCAGAGGCGGCGCCGTCCGCTGTAATCAGCGGGGCCGCCGATTCTCCGGCCGAATGGGCCGAGCGGCCGCACCAATACGACAGAGACCTGCCAGCGCCGTTCACCCATGGTCGCTGCCGGCGGGAACTCTGCGGGAACGGTCGGGGGGGGGGGCAGCCTGTGGAGGGGGGAAGGGGGCTCCTTCACCGGGGGGGCCTACGATGGAGTCGGGGCCCACCGATCAGCGGGCCGGCCTCTCCCCCCCCCCCCCCAAAATCCGGGCCTACTTAATGGCGCGGCCGACCCCTGAACACCGACACCATGTTGGCCGGGGGGCCGGCGCGCTAAAGAAGTCCCCCGCACATGCGCAGGTTGGCGCGGCCCAACTGCACATGCGCGGGTTGGCGTGGCACCCATTTGGTGCCGCAAAAGGAGGCTGGAGTGACATGAAGTGCTCCAGCGCCGTGCTGGCCCCCTGTGGGGGCCAAAATCCATCATGCCAGGGCCCAGTTCGCACCGTCGTGAAACGCAACGGTGCGAATACTTGTTCTCCATATCGGAGAATTGCCCCCAAGGAATCAAATAATCATCTGTGAAATTTGAAGGAGTACTAAATTCACTCGGTTTATTTTCACTCAAAAAGCAACAAAATCCCCGAAAATTTAATGTGTGGCCAGATGTTAGGAAAATCTGTCAACTTTTATTAATGATCGTTACAGGATGGCTGAAGACTGAAAATACAAAGACCTAAAATCTGAATTATTCTTAAATAGAATAGTTACATAGGAACATAGAAATTAGAGTCAGAAGTAGGCAATTCAGCCCTTCGAGCCTACTCCTCCATTCAATCAGATTATGGCTAATCTCTTCCTGGTCTCAAAGCCTGTTCCCCATATCCCTTTAATCCATTTTTTAAAATCAGAAATATATCTCTCTCTTGTTGGAATTGCAAGCATACTGAAGCGAAGAAAGAGCGAGGCCTCGAGAAAGTTATTTAAATTTTAAGGCAGCCTGAACTCTATGTGCAGCACATGCCCATTTTAAGAAGAGCAAATGAATCATGATACAAAGGAAACCCCACACTCCAGTTAGTTAAACAGCACAGAAGCAGGGGCACTCCAGGCCAAGAGAAGCAATGCTCTAACTGATCAGTAGAACGACCATGCCAGTGTTGTGGCGTAAAGCTCTCATAGGTGAGCCCTTTCAGCCCAAAGCTTTCAATGTAACAGGATTGGACACTTCCGCAAACTTTGCAAGGTCCAATCATCTAAATGGACAGAAGGCCCAAAGATGATTCATGAGATTGAGACTGCACACCAATAAGTCACTCAGCCATGCTTCTTAGGTGAGATCAAAGAACTGGGGGCTGGATTCTCCGCCCTGCTGCACCACATTTCTGTTCCACCCCGCCGGCGGGATGCTCCGTTACACTGGCCGGTCAATGGGGTTTCCCATTGTGGGGCTGCCCCACGCCATCAGGAAACCCCCGGGCTGCCGTTAAAATGGAGCATCCTGCCGGCGGAGAATCCAACTCCTAGGTTTTCATTTTAGAATGCAGATATTTCAGTTAACGGCCATCTCACAAACTCAAAATTGGTCACAGGGGCCAGTTAAAGTCCTATCGGATAAAGAATCATAGCTGAGAGACCTCTGGCTTCGAACAACAAAAGCATCACTCTAGAGGCCCGGAAGAATCTGATTTCCAGTTAGGTATAATTTTGGCACCACTGTGGTATGGCACCAAACAAGAATGACGTGCATTGGTGAATATTAAAGGCTGTGTGGTCGGCCTTTAAGATGGTATGTGAATCTCCCTGTAGGGGTTGTATGCTCGTTTTCAGCTGTGTTAATATACTAGAATGCTAAACGAGTGCTACGTATATCAACTGGCAGAGATTCTGCATGTGGTATGCAGAGATTCTTGTATGTTTCTAGATATCTAAAATAGCTGTTACAAGGTAATTTTTCATTACCCAACTGCATTGTAATGCCAGAATCTCATACTGGTTTTCTTTTAGAGGACTAAATTTGTTCGAAATTTTATATAATGTATATATTTTTTCTCAGATCATCAACCTCTTTGTGGCTGTAATCATGGATAATTTTGACTATTTAACTCGTGACTGGTCCATTCTTGGTCCTCACCATCTGGACGAATTTAAGAGAATCTGGGCTGAGTATGACCCTGAGGCCAAGTAAGTGCGACCACTTAAATCTCAGAATTTAAAACATTAAATTTAGGTATTGCATACATTTCTTCTTTGTTTTATATTCTTCATTAATCTGACATAAACCCTATGCTATATGCCATATTTATCTGCATTTTAGACTCTCAGTCTATGCATGAGCCTAAGTTCCAAATTCTAGGCCTGAAGGACCACCACTTCTGTTCCTAAAGTCTGAACCACACATTATATGCAAGTAGAACAGATGTTTCTCTTGGCTCCACTTGGGGAATCAACATAAGTCCAGAATCGGAAAGATAATGTGCAGAAATCAGTTTCTGCCCAGAGTACTGTCCAAAATTTCCCCCAGTTGTATAAATAACAGTTCACCTGCAGCTCAGCTGTAACCAATATGACAGCATCATTGGTGCTTATGTCCCAACCCTTCACTCCACCTTGATAAAATCCTCACTGCCATCCAAAGAAGAAAAAAAGTCATCCTTCAGGGGGTCTTTAATGCAAGGATTAACCATGACTCCAATGTCTGGAATAGAAACATCGGGAATAACAAGGTCGCAAAACCCACTGTAAATGGCGTCCTCCTGATTACAACGTGTGCTCAGCATGGTCTCATTTAAGAGAATCTGGGCTGAGTATGACCCTGAGGCCAAGTAAGTGCGACCACTTAAATCTCAGAATTTAAAACATTAAATTTAGGTATTGCATACATTTCTTCTTTGTTTTATATTCTTCATTAATCTGACATAAACCCTATGCTATATGCCATATTTATCTGCATTTTAGACTCTCAGTCTATGCATGAGCCTAAGTTCCAAATTCTAGGCCTGAAGGACCACCACTTCTGTTCCTAAAGTCTGAACCACACATTATATGCAAGTAGAACAGATGTTTCTCTTGGCTCCACTTGGGGAATCAACATAAGTCCAGAATCGGAAAGATAATGTGCAGAAATCAGTTTCTGCCCAGAGTACTGTCCAAAATTTCCCCCAGTTGTATAAATAACAGTTCACCTGCAGCTCAGCTGTAACCAATATGACAGCATCATTGGTGCTTATGTCCCAACCCTTCACTCCACCTTGATAAAATCCTCACTGCCATCCAAAGAAGAAAAAAAGTCATCCTTCAGGGGGTCTTTAATGCAAGGATTAACCATGACTCCAATGTCTGGAATAGAAACATCGGGAATAACAAGGTCGCAAAACCCACTATAAATGGCGTCCTCCTGATTACAACGTGTGCTCAGCATGGTCTCATTTAAGAGAATCTGGGCTGAGTATGACCCTGAGGCCAAGTAAGTGCGACCACTTAAATCTCAGAATTTAAAACATTAAATTTAGGTATTGCATACATTTCTTCTTTGTTTTATATTCTTCATTAATCTGACATAAACCCTATGCTATATGCCATATTTATCTGCATTTTAGACTCTCAGTCTATGCATGAGCCTAAGTTCCAAATTCTAGGCCTGAAGGACCACCACTTCTGTTCCTAAAGTCTGAACCACACATTATATGCAAGTAGAACAGATGTTTCTCTTGGCTCCACTTGGGGAATCAACATAAGTCCAGAATCGGAAAGATAATGTGCAGAAATCAGTTTCTGCCCAGAGTACTGTCCAAAATTTCCCCCAGTTGTATAAATAACAGTTCACCTGCAGCTCAGCTGTAACCAATATGACAGCATCATTGGTGCTTATGTCCCAACCCTTCACTCCACCTTGATAAAATCCTCACTGCCATCCAAAGAAGAAAAAAAGTCATCCTTCAGGGGGTCTTTAATGCAAGGATTAACCATGACTCCAATGTCTGGAATAGAAACATCGGGAATAACAAGGTCGCAAAACCCACTGTAAATGGCGTCCTCCTGATTACAACGTGTGCTCAGCATGGTCTCATTATAACAAACATCCTCCTCCGCCAGAAGAGTAAATTGTAAACTAGCCGGAGAAATCCGAGATGAAAGCACTGGACGCCCCCTTATTATGTCATTGTTCAGGTCAAGGATGTAAGTGATGTCTGTGTCACTTAATTTGTGTGGGCTATTGATGCTAGTCAGATTATTGACTTATTCCATGAACATCCACTGAGCATTAAGACATTGTAAGATCCAAAAGTCTAAGCAGAAGATCAATGTCACAAGTGTAAAACAGCCCAAACAAATTCCAAGTGCAGCTCACAACCAATCTTAAAAATGTTTAGCGATCCAACTAAATTATAGAACAGTGGGATCAAACAAAGTCAGCTGTAGTTGATTCTTGTTCCCAGACCATTGGGTTGTGCATCTCTTTCACCAGGACTGGTTTGATGAAAATGATGCTCAAGTATGTGACCTCCTGGAACAAAAACAAGCATTCAATGCCTGGCAGAACAACTGAAGGTTTCAACTGAAAAATGTAGCTTTCGATCAGCCCAAGGCTGACACCCGAGGAAGTGTGGGAAGAGAAAACCAGAGAGATCCAATTATGGTTTTTTTATTAATTTGCTCACGGGATGTGGGTTCTGCTGGCTAGACCAGCATTTATTACCCATCCCTAATTGCCCTTCAGAAGGTGTTGATGAGCTGCCTTCTAGAACCACTGGTCTTTGTGGTGTAGGTCCACTCACTGTGCTGTTAGGAAGGGAGTTCCAGGATTTTGACCCAATGACAGTGAAGGAACAGTGGTATAATAAGCTGATCATAATGTGTTTTTGAAGCCACCAGAGCCAGATCTATAAACTGGGCGGGATTCTCCGACCCCCCGCCGAATCGGAGAATCCCAGGGGGGACGGCGTGAATCCCGGCCCGCCACTCCGACGTCGGCTGCCGTTTTCCCCGGTGCCGGTTTTCAGGCTAGGGCCGTTCGCAGCGGCCCCCCCAGCAATTCTCCGGGCCCCAATGGGCCAAGCAGCCGTCAGTTTCTGGACAGTCCCGCCAGTGTGAAATGGACATGGTCCCACATGGTGGGATCTGGTTGGTAGGCCATCTAGTGGAGTCCTCGGGGGGGCGCAGGGGGATCTGACCCTGGGGGGTGAGGGGGGGGTCCCACAGTGGCCTGGCCCGTGATCGGGGCCCACCGATCTGCGGGCGGGCCTGTACCGTGGGAGCACTCCTTCCTTCTGCGCCGGCCTCTGTAGAGCTCCGCTATGGCCAGCGCGGAGAAGAACCACCCTGCACGTGTGCGGAACCATGCTGCCGGTACTGCGCATGCGCCAACTCGCGCCAGCCCTTTGGCGCCGGCGCCAACCCCTCTGCCGCCGGCCTAGCCCCCTGAAGTGCAGAGGATTCCGCAACTTCCGGTTGGCCCGACGCCGGAGAGGTTCGCGCCGTTCTTGGTGCTGGGCCATCCCGCCAATTGCGGGAGAATCCCGCCCACTGGGGCCAAATGGACAAATTTCCCTTTGTTGTTGTTTCTGTTCTTCAGAATGACAATGCCATCTTTCAATGCCGGAAGGAACGTTTTCAACAACTCCTGAACTGTGAATTTACAGTGGTAGCTGATACTCTCTAGGCAATCCCCGAGTACCCTGTGGTGGAAATCTATTGGTCAGCCACCATTAATGGGAGATTTTGGTCAGGATCTCATCATTGCATTCATTAACCTGACCAAAATCTCAGTAAATCTACAAGGTTATGTGGATTGTACTCCAAAGATTTTGATGTCCAAGAATCCTCATCGCAACCTTTCAATGATTTCACAATGATATGACTGCATCTCTCTCGAGTGAAGGATCCCTTCAAAATCCAGACTGGGGTCAAGCAAGGCTGTATAAGAGTTACCATACTATTTACAATCTATTTGACAGTGGCTATTCAACTCATCAAAGGTCAATTGCCCTCTGGTGCCGATATTAAATAGTATCAAGATGGAAAATTCTTCAATCGTGAACATCTCAATCCCAAAATTAAATTTACCTCCATAGATAAATGGGGCGGGATTCTTCATTGGCCGATGCTGAAACTGCAAAACGCGATTGGGCATAGAATAGATTCCGACACCAAAATCGCGGCGGGCGCATAATTGCAATTCTCCGTCACCTCGACAACGGCGTCAATGTGTACCAGAACGCGGGTAGACACGATTTGAATATCATTAGCGGGCCGGACCCAGTATTCTCTGGGGCCTCTGTGATTCTCCTCCTCCGATGAGAACGAATGTGGAAAAACGTTGTTGAGTGGCAGCACGTGGCGCAGTGGTTAGCATTGGGACTACGGCGCTGAGGACCTGGGTTTGAATCCTGGCCGTGAGTCACTGTCCGTGTGGAGTTTGCACATTCTCCTCGTGCCTGTGTGGGTTTCACCCCCACAGCCCAAAGCAGTGCAGGTTAGGTGGATTGACCATGCTAAATTGCCCCTTAATTGGAAAATAAAATAATTGGACACTCTAAATTTAAAAAATGAAAATTGGTGTTGAAGTAGAAGATAAGCCATGATCCAGTTAAATGGTAGAATAAACTCAATGGCCTGTGTTCCTATGTTCATACAAAATCAATTTCAATAGACTGAACATGGTGTCTGGATGACCAAAAAATATCTTCCACAGGGTCCTTTCTTTCAACTTTCAAATGATCGGTATTATAGGGGAGGACAAATCAAATGTTTCAAAGACACTCTGAAGTACTCCATGAAGCATGGTAGCATTGATTTTGATCTCAGAGTGGCAGCCACCTGTCCGTCAAGCTTTATGCCCCAACATCTTAATGATGAAGAAGAGAAGCAGCAGAGAGGGGAGGAAAAATGCAAATTGTGCATTCCGGAGCCCACTACCTTGTGGGACATCCTTGCCCATGTACCCAAAGATATACAGGTCGAAAATTGTTTTATAGTCAGATGAAAAATAGGCCTCATCCTCCAATTGAGGGACAGCAAACGACAATGATACTGTCCTGCAAATTTTGAGGTTTCCTTGGGACATGCATCTGCAGTAGATGTAGCCTTAGTCTTCATCAGAATTTTCAATTTTGGGTTGGGGACCCAGCTGCCATTTCAGTTCCGGTCCCCAGCCCTGCACAGAATTTTAAAGGCAGGGAGTGGACTCACTGTCTAATTGAGGATGGCAGGCCGTCTCATAGGCCTGGAAGGTCAATGGAAGGCTCCAATGTGGACACACTGGCAGACTCACAAGCCAAGGTGGGAGCTTGAGGATACATACTGGAGAGAAACAATATTGAGCCACCCTCTGAGAAAGCAGTTGTTTTTATTTTTAAAAGGCCACAACTGCTTGTCCACGATCGTGGAGGGACAACCTCACCAAGGAAAAGCTAGTAGCCACAGCAGCTATTATGAATCAGCAGAAGATTCATCACATGATCCATTGGTCCACCACCCTTTACCGCTCTGAACCCATCAAGTTGGTTTGGATATCGTCCAGACCAACTGATTCTGCACACGACCCCAACTGAAAATTTTAGGCAGTGTAAGGATGGGGGTAACAGCAAATCATAGAAACATTGAATCCCTACAGTGCTATTCAGCCCATCGTGTCTGCACCAACCCTCCGAAAGAGCACCCCACCTATGCCCACTCCTCTGCCCTATTCCTGTAACCCCACCTAACCTTTTGACACTAAGGGGCAATTTAGCAATGCCTTCAATTGGCTGTTTACCAAGAAGCAACAAGCAGCCAATCCATCCCCAAACTACCCTCATTGGCTCAGAGTCAGGATGATGGCAATGAACCAGCACAGAATCCGGTGGCATAAAGTTACATGTCTGCCTGCCTCCAATCTCAGCCCTAAAGAATTAAACAACCCAATCCTCTGACTGTAGGAGGTCACCTGACACAAGGCCCTGGTTCTAAACCTTACAGTCCAGAGGATTGGAGGAATTTCTGGTGGCAGACCAAGGACTTTCAACATGACTCAGACATCCATTGGGGCTGACAGAGGGAAATTCACCTAATTATTTCCTGCTTTTGATTGTAAGTGCTTACCTGTACAACCTATCAACTCTGCACTCTTTGCCTTGTTTATCTGTCACATGTATTATGGCTCAGAGTTTTTGCTTAATTACACTTTCTCTTCAGTGCAATTTTCCCAGTATCAGTGTAAAGGTGTGAGGGGTGAGTTGGCTATGATAGATCAGAGAACTTCTTTAAAATGCATAATGGTGGATAATGGGTGGAATTTATCAGTTTCATTGCGCCCTACTTGGTGACGGGACGAGGCAGTTGAATCTCACAAGAGGCCTCTCACGCGTTTCGCGATGCTTGCAACATCTCGTGAGATTCAGTTGAACCTCGCGAGACATTGCGATCTGGATCTTGCCTTCACTGGGTGAGATCCAGATCAGCATTAGGCTCATTTAAATATGTCTGTGCTGGATTTTCCCTGCACTTGGGAACTAACGGCTTCTGAGCAAGACCTTGACCAGGCTCCATTTAGTACTGGTCCACAGGTGTAACGGCACCTGAGTAGGTCTCCCAGGCCATTGGAGACCACCAGGTAGTCGGGCATTGGGCAGGGTGATACCCTGGCACTTCCACTGGCACCCGTACACCTTGGCACTGCCATCCTGCCACTTTGGCACTGTCACCCAGGTACCCTGGCAGTGACTAAAGTACAGCCTAGATAGGGTGTTCCTCGCCAAAGCCAAAAGTACAAAGCACTGCTGCTACCAAGAAACACCCACTAAGCGTGCCCAAAAACAGACCCTGGTTTTTTTCTCGTAGAATGGGCTAATATTTAAGGAACATATGGCTTCATTGTAACAGTTACACAGTCCTTTCTGGCCAAGATCACAAAAGGAAAAACTGCCCAACTATGGCTAACAAAACAAATTAAGCATCAAAATGAGTAATAGGACTCAAAACATTAACTCTGTTTCTCTCCTAATAGATGCTGGCAGACCTGCTTTGTTTTTCCGGCGTCCTCTGTTCTTGATTCAGATTCCAGCATTACCATATTTTGCTTATTTTATACATTTAATCACAGTTGGCATGCTAGGGGAAGGGGGTATGTAGAATAAATAAGAAAGGCTTGGGATGGATTGTCCATGGTATTACTGATTCCGTAAAATTCACTCAGCAGTGGAGAAGATCTTGGATGGCCTTCTAGTCCAGAGATCAGTAGAGGCATTAACTGGCCAACCAAAGGCCAAGTAAGGGCCTTTTCCCGTCATCAATGGCAGAATAGAGGAATGGCGTGGGACACTACCATGTGAGGAGATGGCCCAGTAAAAACTTGCAGCGTATCTGTGCTCAGGTGTGAGAAAGCCCTCCTGAACAGGCAGTCTGTGGCCCATTAAGGGCCTAGCTGACTGTCCCGGAGAGCCAAACCCCTGTACCTGGTGCCAGGGAGAATCCATGATGCTGCTCCTGACTTGGTGCAGACCCAGTTGTGGCCACTGCTCCTGGTAGCGCTGCTGGGACTCGAGAGATTTGTAGTTTCATTGTGTCCTCCCACAATTTGCTTTCCTATCTATCTTTGTAGCTTCAACAATTTTGGCGACATACATTCGATCCCTTCATCCAAGTCATTAATGTTGATCATAGGTAGTTGGAGCCCCACCATAGATCCCTGAGGCACACCACTATTTCAGTTTGCCAAGTTTGTTCACTGCCAAGTAGTGCTTTCACACGTCATGTGGAGCGCTGGAAATTGGTTGCCTGCTAGCTCATCCATTGTCTTGTGAAAAAATGAAAATGAAAATCGCTTATTGTCACGAGTAGGCTTCAGTGAAGTTACTGTGAAAAGCCCCTAGTCGCCACATCCCGGCGCCTGTTCGGGGAGGCTGGTACGGGAATTGAACCGTGCTGCTGGCCTGCCTTGGTCTGCTTTCAAAACCAGCAATTTAGCCCAGTGTGCTAAACCATTTTCTGATCTGTAAAGAATCAATTAGAAGGAAAAGGAGAAATTAGCAGAAAATACAATCTTTACTCTCACATAAAGCTGAATATTTTCACATCTTTTATTTAATATCTGCTGTTTATATTGTTGCAGGGGTCGCATCAAGCACTTGGATGTTGTTACGCTCCTGAGAAGGATACAACCCCCTTTAGGATTTGGCAAGCTGTGTCCACATAGAGTGGCCTGCAAAGTAAGTATTAATGCACTTTGGCAACACTTCTCCCAACCTTCCTACCCGACTCATGAATCATTAGCTGGTAAGTTTGCACCCATAGGGAAAGATTTTATTTCATTATTTGTCATAAAATTGTAAATGTGAGAACTCATTTACAATTTTACAACAAGCAACTATCCACAGGGAGCCGTTTGAACAGGCCAAGGAGGGAATGGTGGGTGGCTGGATGTAGGACTGACCTTCGGGAGGGAGCAGCCACGCTAGCAGGTAATGCTGGGGAGGTATGTGATAACGATTGGGTTGTTGGAGGGGACGCCGGTGATGCTCATGAATGTAAATGTGCCGAATTGGGACAATGTGGGGTTTGTGAAGGGGTTTCTGGGAGTGATCCCGGATTTAGACACGCACCAGTTGACTATGGGGGGCGATTTTAACTCTGTGTTGGAACTGAGGGTGGACAGTGTTGTAGGAGCGGTTTCAAGGCCAGTGTATTGATTCAGCTTCCACATGGGACTATTCCCTGTGGCTCAGCTCAGTACAGAGAGGAACAAACACCACAACCTGGATAAGATGGCTTATTTAATCAAGCTTGTTACATGTACACAGAGAACAGACTGGTTATCGGCCAAGACCTGTTCTGCCGAACAAAGACCAGAACACAGTACTTATACAACGTTCAAAAATCAATAGCCCACCCCAGTTGGACGCAATCCAATCCCTGAAGCTGCTACTTTTAAACTTATCCAATAGAATCGCAAGCAGTGTTTAAACTTCACCCAATAGAATCGCAAGCAGCACATGATTGATACTCATCCTGACAGCTGTGTACAATCCCAGCAGCTTGCTGAATGATTTTGAGAAACAGAACAACAGAACCAGCACCCTGAATTATTTCACAAAGACAAGGAGCGGGATTCTCCGACCCCCCGCAGGATCCCTCCCTCCTGGACATATTGGCGAATCCGCTGGTCATCGTCAGTTCACTTGAGGTCATCCGCGTCCACGATGGACACATCCCTATATGGAGTCAGTTCATGTCGGCCAATGGTAATAGAGTCAGATAAATTGGTTAGAACAACATTACGCCCAGGCATATCACACACAATTCCTTGCTTGGTTTAGTTGTTATACAACGTAACTCATTAATTGTTGTCTGATAAGTGCCTTCCACACAAGCTGACTGACTTGCTGGCTAAGGTCTGTAGCTGTTTCGGCATCCTGGTATATATCCTGAACTGCAGCTCTCATTTGCCCTTTCATAACCTCAATCCCTTCACTTATCTCCACAATGTCAAGGGCGTTGATTTCTACTATGTCTCTCTATTGTCGCTTACGTATTTTCCATCAACTCCCGTCCAAAATCCCCCTCTCCAAGGCTACAAAGAATCCTAGACCACAGCAATAGACTGGTAAGTGTAGATTGGCGACATCAATCATAACTCTTACATGTGCATAACCTGATACTATGGCCACTGATTCATCAGTGAGGGTCAGAAATAACCCGTGTCCCACAGTGTGGCTAGTGATATGCTCATCATATTCGGGCTTTGGGGTTGTCCTGGACTCGTGGTTGTAATTGAGCCAGAGCTTGCCGGTGTCACAGTTGTGGTGGTAGGCTTCGTAGGCCACCATCAAATTCACCAACCCACCGAGAGAGACATTTGACCATGATGTTTGATGGTTTTTGGACTCACATGAACAATTTGGACTTATTGTTTCATCACTGTTCTCATGACTTGTATGTACCTTAACTTATCTACCTGTTTTGTGTTCAATTTTCTTAGTGTACAGAAAATATGCAACATATAAAAAAGGGGGGATGTGGTGATGTGCATCACTGTAAATAAACAAGGGGTTAATGTAAATATATGTAGACTAGCTAGACACTAGAGGGAGAACCAGAGACATCACACACACACACTCAACCAATAGATCAGTTAGATAGGACACGACCAATGAGCATTCACGATACACACAGAGGTGACACGACCACAGGAGGGCATTACACCAACTCATATATAAAGGACACCACACACATCATCTGCCTCTTTCCAGTGGAGACAGTCAATGAGTAGAGACACAAGGTTGATATGATATCACTCCCACCACGTGGATTGTAGCAGTCTAGTTAGTCAGTCTGAGTAGCTATAGTAGGATTAGCGGTAGTGTCGAACCCAAGTTATAGAAATGAAATGAAAATCGCTTATTGTCACAAGTAGGCTTCAAATGAAGTTACTGTGAAAAGCCCCTAGTCGCCACATTCTGGCGCCTGTTCAGGGAGGCTGTTACGGGAATCGAAACCTGCCTTGGCCTGCTTTCAAAGCCAGCGATTTAGCCCTGTGATAAACAGCCCCTGTATATAGTTTAATAAACGTGTTGAAGTTATCTCCACATCTGATCCTTCCTTTGTCAAGTGCACCACAAGGACGCCGCTTATGCTACACCTAGAGCATAACAACATCTACACCCATTTTTGTTCCCTCAAACTTTGTTTCTTTTCTTCCTACCGGTCAATTGTGTCAGGAATAATTATTTTTCAACCTGACCCAAAGTTTTAACACAAAAGCAATCCATTACAGGATCAGACATAATCAATTTAGATATCTCAAACTCCAATCAATCCTATTAAATTAAAATGGTCTCATTCTTACATGTGTGAATTTATATCCGGATAAAAATTCCCACATGTGGTTCAGAATAATATTGGAATCATGCCTCTGGCCAGAAAACATGACTTCAGGTTTTTGTCAGCTGTTTGGACTTGAAGCACTTAAATGATTAAACATTAAAAAAAAGAAAACACAACTTCAGGCAGCAAGTGTTTTGAAACAAATATAATCATTCCTCAGAAAGACAAATCTTAATAATAACATTACTCTACGAATCCCCTCCAAACAAACGAAACACGATACTGCTGCTCGTAAAGTTCACAGCAGGCCTTTGTCCTTGCTCACCGCAAGCTGACACTCTTTCGGTTAAAGTAATGAACAAGGTTCACTACCCTTTTTCATTATAAAACTTAAACTGTTTGTTTGATTCATTTATCTTTCTTTTTTCCATTTAATCCAATCCTCAACACCTGACTCATAGGCATCACCTATCCTTTAGTAAATTAAAATCTCAAAGGCATTTCACTCAAATACATTATGAACGACCAAACCTTTGTTCCCTCACTGGGGTGATGCATGCTTAGAATTTCTACGTTTAACTGGTGTTATTGAATTTCCATACATCCACAATTTAATCTTGTATCAAGTAATTTACACACATGTTTCAGGGCTATTTAAAAAGCAATCAGTGGTATGCTAAAACAGTTAACTTTTGTGCTCCAATTCTTGTTCCTTTGTCATTTTTTTTTCAACCTCCCTTTTCTCCTCAGCTGCCCTAAGCAGTGGGATTTCAAATCCTGTTACACATACTACATCAGAATAATGACACCAGCTTTGTCAGACTGGTCACTTACTCTGAGTTCCTCTGGTGTTCCCTGTTCTGGCCTCCATCGAATCGTCATGAGGCCCTACTCTTTCCAATCTTTTTAACACGGTGGTTTATCCTGCTCTGCTCATCGGCGTGGAACAAAAGTCCGTCTTTGCCCACCCAACGTTAGCATGTTCTCAGTGTTGCATGTGTCCACCGCTACCTAGTTGCAACTTTCGCACGACTTATGGATCCGACCACCTGATCCGTAACTCCTCTATCTACTGGGTGGTAAACTAAAATGTGCTCACTCGTATTAAGGAGGCGGATCATTCTGCCAGAATCCTGTGTGCGCCCGAGCTCGCTGCGCCAAATATCATAGGAGCAGTTTCAAGACCTGTGTATTGAGTCAGCTTCCACATGGGGTTGTTCCCTGTGGCTCAGCTCAGTACAGAGAGGAACAAACACCACAACCTGGACAAGATGGTTTGTTAATAAAACTTGTTACATGTACACAGAGAACAGACTGGATATCAGCCAAGACCTGTTCTGCCGAACAAAGACCAGAACACAATACTTATACAATGTTCAAAATTCAATAGCCCACCCCAGTTGGATGTGATCCAATCCCTGAAGCTGCTACTTTTAAACTTGTCTAATAGAATCGCAAGCAGTGTTTAAACTTCACCCAATAGAATAACAAGCAGCGCATGATTGATCCTCATCCTGACAGCTGTGTACAATCCCAGCAGCATTCTGACTGTGAGAAACAGAACAACAGAAACAGCACCCTGAATTGTTTCACAAAGACATATGGGCGGGATTTTTCCATCGGGCGACCATGTGCCCACACCAGAGTAAAGACGGGAGTGTTTTGCTCCGGCGTCGGCGCCCGTTCCGGGACCCCATTCTGTGGCCCACAGGGGCCTCGGATGGCGCTGGAGCTGCCTTGCCTGCCCTGACGCCAAATGGTGCACGGCTACAGGAGCCGGCGCGGAGCAAAGGAGGCCGGGGAGGTAGAGAGGCCAGGCCGCCGATTGGTGGGCCCCGATTGTGGGCCAGGCCACTCCGGAGGCCCTTCCCCCTGGGGTCGAACCCCCCAACCCCCCCCACAGGCCGCCCCCGGACCCTTTAACGCAGAAGTCCCGCCGGCTCAGAGGATGTTAGAACGGCGCCGGCGGGACGGCTTTTTGATGGCAGCCTCTCGGCCCATCCAGGCCGAAGAATCTGTGCGTCAGCCCATGTCGGCCCTGGCCGGAGAGTCAGCGCATATCCCGACCGACGCTGCGTTGACCATTCCTGCGACAATGGCGCCGAATTGCGTCGGGGCAGCGTGGCTTAATTCGCGCAGCGCCGATTCTCCGGCCCAGCCCAAGATGTCAGATGTCATGTCCTTTTGGTCAAGTTAGCTATCCTAAATCCCATTTGATTACTTATTACTGCCATGTCCTAAAAAGACATGTTTAATGGTTAATAATGATTACTCAGTCCTATAATTTATCTCAATTCTTAATAAAATAACTTACGTAAAACTACTCTAGTGGCATGCTAACGATTCAGTTTTAAGAGGTATCATCGCTGAACCCCACCCTTCAGGCAGCTTGAACCTTAAGTCAATGGGAAGGTTGAGGATGGCAAAGGAGTTGGGATGGTTTATGGTTCACATGGGAATGTTGGACCCATTGAGGTTTAGGAACCCGGGTGGGGAGGCAGTAGTCCTTCTTCTCGCATGTGTATAATGTATACTCCAGAATTGATTTTCTTTGTGGTGAGTCGAGCAGTGTTGGTGGGGATGGTGGAGGCAGATATATGGGAATCATGAACTCTGATCATGCGCCACACTGGCTGGAGGTCAGGCTTAGTTCGAGGCAGGAGCAGAGGCCAGAATGGAGGCTGTATCTGGACTTTTGGCGGATAAAGGTTTCTGTGACAAGGTGCGGTCGTGATCAGAGACTACGTGGAGCTGAATCAGCACGAGGAGGTGTTGGCAGCCACATTTTGGGAGGTGTTAAAGGCGGTGGTTCAGGGGAGGGTATCTCGGGACAGGAAGAGGATGGAAGGTTGTTGGACGAAATAGTCGAGGTGGACAGGAAATATTTGAGAGCTCCCACCAAGGAGGGGTTGATGGAGAGAAAAAGGTTACAGGGGCAGCTTGACAGGCTGATGACGGGAAAGGCAGTGGGGCAGTTGCAGAGGGTGAGGGGGTTGCAATGTGAGTATGGAGAGAAGGCTAGCTGCATGCTAGCCTACCAGCTATGGAGGCAGGCCACATCTGGGAAATTCTGAGGGTGCAGACAGGGAAGGGGAAGGTAGTGTTGGACCTGGGGAGGATAAACAAGGTGTACAGGGCCAAGCCAGAGGGTGAGGAGGGAAATATGGAACAGTTTTTGGATGGGCTGGTGTTCCCAAGGCTGGAGGAAGAGAGGAGCCTGAGACAACATAGGACGTGCCCCCCCCCCCCCCTCACCATCCACTCATTATATACCTCAACTAACAGGGGTCCCAGCTCCCACCCAAACTTCTTGTAGAACTCGGCTGGGAACCCATCTGGACCGGGGGTCTACCCCGTCTGAATTGACCTCACCAATGCATTACCTCCCTCTTATTGATCGGGGCCTCCAGTCCCTGTGCCTCCAGTCCCTGTGCCTCACCCACCCTCGTGATCTCCAGCCCATCCAAAAACTGCCTCATACCCTCATCCCCCACCGGAGGCTCCGAGCTTTATAATTTCCGGTAAAAATTTCAAACACCCTATTCACTTCCCCTGCTCTGTTACCATCACCCTGTCACCCCTGTTGAGGCTAGGGATGGATGTTTAAATACTCTATGTGAAGTCGGCATAAGGAAGGGGGTAGTTTTGGGTATTCTAAAAGGCATTAAGGCGGACAAGTCCCCAGGTCCAGATGGGATCTATCCCAGGTTACTGAGGGAAGCAAAGGACGTAATAGCTGGGGCCTTAACAGACTTTTTTGCAGCATCCTTGAGCACGGGTGAGGTCCCGGAGGACTGGAGAATTGCTAATGTTGTCCCTTTGTTTAAGAAGGGTAGCAGGGTTAATCCAGGGAATTATAGACCTGTAAACTTGACGTCAATGGTAGGCAAACTGTTGGAGTAGATACTGAGGGATAGGATCTATTCACATTTGGAAGAAAATAGACTTATCAGTGATAAGCAGCATGGTTTTGTGCATGGAAGGTCATGTCTTACAAACCTAATAGAATTCTTTGAGGAAGTGACAAAGTTAATTGATGAGGGAAGGGCTGTAGACGTCATATATATGGACTTCAGTAAGGCGTTTGATAAAGTTTCCCATGGCAGGTTTATTGAAAAAGTGAAGTCGTATGGGGTTCAGGGTGTACTAGCTAGATGGATAAAGAACTGGCTGAGCAACAGGAGACAAGAGAGTAGTGGTGGAAGGGAGTGTCTCAAAATGGAGAAAGGTGACTAGTGGTGTTTCACAGGGATCCGTGCTCGGACCAGTGTTGTTTGTGATATACATAAATGATCTGGACAAAGGTATAGGTGGTCTGATTAGCAAGTTTGCAGATGATACTAATGTTGGTGGAGTTGCAGATAGTGAGGAGGACTGTCAGAGAATACAGCAAAATATAGATAGATTGGAGAGTTGGGCAGAGAAATGGCAGATGGAGTTCCATCCAGGCAAATAAAAGGTGATGCATTTTGGAAGATCTAATTCAAGAGCGGACTATACGGTCAATGGAAGAGTCCTGGGGAAAATTGATATACAGAGAGATCTGGGAGTTCAGGTCCATTGTACCCTGAAGGTGGCAACGCAGGTTGATAGAGTGATCAAGAAGGCATACAGCATGCTTGCCTTCATTGGACGGGGTATTGAGTACAAGAGTTGGCAGGTCATGTTACAGTTGTATAGGACTTTGGTTAGGCCACATTTGGAATACTGCGTGCAGTTCTGGTCGCCACATTACCAGAAGGATGTGGATGCTTTAGAGAGGGTGCAGAGGAGGATCATCAGGATGTTGCCTGATATGGAAGGTGCTAGCTATGAAGAAAGGTTGTGTCGATTAGGATTGTTTTCATTGGAAAGACGGAGGTTGAGGGGGGACCTGATTGACGTCTACAAAATTATGAGAGGTATGGACAGGGTGGATAGCAACAAGCTTTTTCCAAGAGTGGGGGTGTCAATTACAAGGTGTTACGATTTCAAGGTGAGAGGGGGAAAGTTTAAGGGAGATGTGCGTGGCAAGTTTTTTACGCAGAGGGTGGTGGGTGCCTGGAACGCTTTGCCAGCGGAGGTGTTAGAGGCGGGCACGATAGCATCATTTAAGATGCATCGAGACAGATATATGAATGGGTAGGGAACAGAGGGAAGTAAATCCTTGGAGAATAGGCAACAGGTTTAGATAAAGGATCTGGATCAGCGCAGGCTGGGAGGGCCGAAGGGCCTGTTCCTGTACTGTAATTTTCTCTGTTCTTTGTTCTTTGTTTTAAAGTGGCTTCCCAGAGAGAAACCTATAGCCTGGCAGTTCTGACTGAATGTTACAGCCAGAATATCCACGTTAGCACTCAAACAGCTGGTTTCAATCACTCCGCATTCTGGGAGCATAGCCTGCTGCTGCAATGATTTCAACATCTGAAGCAAGGACACTCATCTTCCATTTCATATTAATCCTTGTTTTCGCTTTACCCCTCCCCCTGCATGTGTCTGGGTAGAGGGTGGGATGGTAAACTGGCAAGTAGTAGATTAGCTGGCCTATTATAACTATTGCATGTCTTATCTCTATTTTCATTATAAATGAACAGTTGTGTTTCACTTACAAATCTGGTGCTTATAAGTGATTGCAGCAGCCAAGGGCAAAAGATCTCAGAAACTTTATACAAATTACACAAAAAATCTCCCATCTGCCCAATCTCCCTCGCTGCCACCTGCACCTTTGTAGAAACTTAATGCCAGTGTCTATATGCCCAATCTTCTTGGTGATACTCTCCACTTTGTGGTATCGATGGTAGCCATGATGTGGAGAAACATTAAGTTTCTACAAAGATGCAAGGAAGCAGATAAGATCAAAGAATAAACATAGAACATACAGAGCAGAAGGAGGCCATTCGGCCCATCGAGTCTGCACCAATCCACTTAAGCCCTCACCACCACCCTAACCCCGCAACCCAATAACCCCTCCTAACCTTTTTGGTCACTGAGGAAAATTTATCATGGCCAATCCACCTAACCTGCACATCCTTGGACTGTGGGAGGAAACCGGATCACCCGGAGGAAACCCACGCAAACACGTCTTGCATCATTGACTTTGTCTATATATGTGTTTCTGGAACGCACCTCTTCATTCACTTGAGGAAGGAGCTGCGCTCCGAAATCTAGTGATTTGAAACAAACCTGTTGGGCTTTAATCTGATGTTGTAAGACTTCTTACTGTGCCCACCCCAGTCCAACGCCGGCATCTCCACATCATGGCTACCATCGACACCGCAAACTGCCAGCTCAAAATAGAGAGGATCTCAAAGAAGATCGCGCATATAGACACTAATATTAAGATTCTACAAAGAGGCAAGAAAGCAGACAAAATCAAAGTATCAACTTGCATCATTGACTTTGTCCATATATGTGTTTCTGGAACCCACCTCTTCATTCACCTGAGGAAGGAGCTGTGCTCCGAAAGCTAGTGATTCAAAACAAACCTGTTGGACTTTAACCTGGTGTTGTAAGACTTCTTACTGTGCCCACCCCAGTCCAACGCCGGCATCTCCACATCATGACCCTTGACATCGGCTGCATTTGATCAAGTATGGCATCAAGGAACTTGAAGTCAATGGGAATTCAGGGGAAACTCTCCACTGGTCATATCTAGCAGAAAGGAAGATGGTTGTGGTTGTTGGAGGTCAACCATCTCAGTCCTGGGACATAGATGCAGGAGTTCCTCAGGGTAGTGTCCTAGGCACAACCATGATTGCACAATTTTCAGCACCATTTGCAACTCCACAGACACTGAAGCAGTCCATGCCCATATGCAGCAAGCCTTGGACAATATTCAGGCTTAGACTGACAAGTCGCAAGTAACATTCACGCCACACAAATGTCCACCTCCAACAAGAGAGAATTTAATCATCACCCCTTGATATTCAATGTCATTATCATCACTGAATCCCCCACTATCAACAGTGTGGTTTATCATTTGCCAGAAACTTAACGACTAGTCATATAAATACCGTAGCTACAAGAAGTCAGTGATTCAGAATTATGTGGAGAGTAACTTACCTCCTTTCTCCTCAAAGCCTGTCCACCGTCTACAAGGCACAAGTAAGAAATGAGATGGGATACTTCCCATTCACCTGGTGAGTACAGCTCCAACAACACTTAAGAAGATGGACAGCATCCAGTTCGAAGCAGCCTTGTTGATTGACACCCCATTCACCACCGTCAATGTTCACTCCCTCCACCACCAATACACAGTGGCAGCAGTCTGTACCAGCTACAAGATGCACTGCAGCAACTCACCAAGGCTCCTTCACCAGCACTTTCCAAACCTACAGCCTCTACCACCTAAAAGGACAAGGACACCAGATGCATAGGAACAACAACACCTTCAATTTCTCCTCCAAGCCACACCCTTGACTTGGAACTATATTGACGTTCCTTTACTGTCACTAAATGCTTCAAAATCCTTGAACTTCCATCCCAATAGCACCGTGAGTGTTCTGACAACACATCGACTGCAGCAGTTCAAGATGGCAGCTCACCACCACCTTCTCAGGGGCAAGTAAGGAGGGGAATGAATGCTGGTCTAGCCAGTGAGACCCGAGTCCCACGAATGAATAAAAATAAACAATCTCTAGGGGTGAATGCTTTGAGAACCATAGGTCCAAACTTGCCTGCACCTCTCAAGCAAGCTCTCCTTTCCAAATGTCTTGTCTCAAGTTATTTGTATACTGTAACTCAAATGATTATTTTCAAAATTTTCAGCATTTCCAGATTTTCCTGGGAATTCAGATTCTCAGGGCGTGATTCAGCGGACTTAAAACTAAGTTTCAGGCGTGTTTGCGGAGTGCTTCTCGGTGGCTGCAACGCCAAGATTCACCGGCACTTTGTCATTTCTTTTCAGCCTCTGGAAGGTTTCTTCCTGCCGAGACCACAGTTGAATCGATTTCGTGCTGGTGAGCTCTCAGCTTAGACCGACAGCCGCGATTCTGCAACCCCCTTTCAGGATCTCCCCCCGCTTTGTGGACGCCCCTTTCAACCCCCGCCCCCAACCTTATTAAGGCTCCTCGAATCCTCCCCATCCCTTTTAAGGAGCAGTCCAGGGAGGCACTGTCAGGGTGCTTGGTGACACTGCCAGGCTGGCAGTGCCAAGGTGCCTGGGTGCCAGGATGCTTACCGTCTGTAAGCAGAGACAGCCGAACTAGCGAGGGGCATCTGGACCTGCGAGGGGCAGCCGGACCTGTGAGGGGCATCCGGACCTGCGAGGGGCATCCGGACTTGAAAGGGACAACTGGACCTGCGAGGGGCAGCCGAACCTGCGAGGGGCAGCCGGACCTGCGAGGGGCAGCCGGACCTGCGAGGGGCAGCCGGACCTGCGAGGGGCAGCCGGACCTGCGAGGGGCAGCCGGACCTGTGAGGGGCATCCAGCCCTGTGAAGGGCAGCCGGACCTGCGAGGGGCATCCAGCCCTGCGAGGGGTAGTGGGACCCGCGAGGGGCAGCGGGATCCGCGAGGGGCAGCGGGACCCGCAGGGGGCAGTGGGACCCGCAGGGGGCAGTGGGACCCGCGAGGGGCAGTGGGA
Organism: Scyliorhinus canicula; assembly: GCF_902713615.1. Classification (NCBI taxonomy): domain Eukaryota; kingdom Metazoa; phylum Chordata; class Chondrichthyes; order Carcharhiniformes; family Scyliorhinidae; genus Scyliorhinus; species Scyliorhinus canicula. The sequence goes on along the minus strand of NC_052165.1, from coordinate 51,697,883 downwards.
CCCGCAAGGGGGCAGTGGGACCCACGAGGGGCAGTGGGGCCCGCGAGGGGGCAGTGGGGCCCGCGAGGGGGCAGTGGGGCCCGCGAGGGGGCAGTGGGGCCCGCGAGGGGGCAGTGGGACCCGCGAGGGGGCAGTGGGACCCGTGAGGGGCCGTGGGGCCCGCGAGGGGGCAGTGGGACCCGTGAGGGGGCAGTGGGACCCGCGAGGGCAGCCTTCTTGTTGTTCAGGCTTTGTGCCCAGTTTGAAAAAAAAGTTCAAGAGTGATATCACAGAAACGTGGTCAGCTGATTGGTTGGTGAGTAATTGACATTAGGGACCATCTTTAAATAGCTGAAACTTAAATACCTGAATAAGACAAGTTAGGGAACAAAGCTGGGAGGATAAAGCAATAGGGAAAAAATGAATGTGAAAGCAGAACCATGTGGCTAAAAAGACTATAAGTGTGCTACAAGTTGATATCTCCAAAGCAAAACAACTGGTGGGTGCGGTTATATATTCTATGATATATTCTATAATAATGAGCAGAGAAGGGCCCCAGTTAATATTATTTAATACTAGTTAATATTATTTAATATCAAGGGATTATTTTAACTTAAAGGGATAAGACCTGGCAGCAAAGCTCCACGCCATGGTCTGCTTTTCTTGCTCCATGAAACCTGGAACGTTTCCAGTTCTCAGGATCAGCAGATGTCGGGGAAGTGTCTCCAGCTGCAGCTCCTGAAAGACGAGGTTACGGAATTGGAGAGCCTCTGGGTCACTGGAGCATCCGCGGGGCAGAGAGTATCGTGGATAGCATTTATAGAGAGGTGGTCACACCACAGGCTCAGACTCCACAGGCAGGAAGGGAATGGATGACTACCAGGCAGAACATTAGGGCTAGGCAGGCAGTGCAGGAATCTTCTGTGGCCATTCCCTTGCAAAACAGATATACCATTTTGGATACTGTTGGGGCGGGTGGGGGTGTGGGGGGCTCTCTCAGGGAAAAGCAGCAGCAGCAAAGTCTGTGGCACCACAGTTGGCTCTGCTGGACAGCAGGGGAGGAAAAGGACAAACTGAGCTGTGGAGCACTGAGCTATTTCTCAGTCCGTGAGCATGACTCCAGAATGTTGCCTCTCTGGTGCCAGGGTCTAGGATGTCACAGAGCGACTAAAGGGCATTCTGAAAGGGGAGGGTGATCAGCCAGTGGACATAGTGCACATTGGTACAAATGACATAGGTAGAAAGAGGGATGAGATCTTGCAATGTGAATTTCGGGAGTTAGGCAGAAGGTTAAACAGCAGGACCTCTAATGTTGTGGTATCGGGATCACTTCCTTGCCACGGGCGAATGAGTGCAGAAATAGGAGGATAGGTCAGATAAACGTGTGGGTGGAGGGATGGTGCAGGAGCGAGGGATTTAGGTACTTGGATCATTGGGATCGCTTCTGGGGCAGATGGGGCCTACATAAGCGGGCTGAGTTGCACCTGGATTGGAGAGGGACAAATACCCTAGCAAGGAGGTTTGTTTAAGTTACTGGGCAGGGTTTAAACTAATTTGGAAGGAGCATGGGATCCAAAATAACAGTACAGTGATGAAAAGATGGAGTCAAATATAGAGGATAAACCAGGCAAGTCCAGTGAGCAGAGCAGACAGAGGTCTAATACGTTGCATGTGAGGATTGGTAGGCTAAACTGCATTCATTTCAATGCAAGGAGCCAGACGGATGAGATTGATGAATTCAGAGTGTTGATCAGAAAATGGGATTATGGTATTATTTATTGCAATCACAGAAACTTTGTTGAAAGAAGGGCAGGACTGGCAGCTGAACGTCCCATGGTATAGAAGTTTCAGGCGTGACAGAGAGGGAGACAAAAGAGGAGGAAGAATTGGATTATTGATTAGAGAGAACATCACAGCAGTACTCAGGGATGATATTTTAGTAGGTTCCTCAAATGAAGCTATATGGATAGAACCTAGGAACAAAAAAGGGAGCAATAATATTGTTGGGCATGTATTATACCCACAAAAAGTCAGGGAAAGATAGAGGCGCAGATATGTAGGCAAACCTCTGAGATTTGGAAGAAAAATTGGGTAATAATAGGGAATTTTAGCTTCCCCAATATTATTAACTGGGATGGTCAAAGTGTGAAAGGCTTAGAGGGGGCTGAATTCTTAAAATGCCTTCAGGGGAGCTTTTTATGCCAATACGCAGAAAATTCTACAAGGGAGGAGGAGATGCTAGATCTAGTTTTAAGGAATGAAGCCGGGCAAGTGTGTGAAGTTTCATTGGGGAGCATTTTGGAAGCAGTGACTATAACTCAGAAGAATTTAAGGAAGTTAAGGAAGTTTAAGGCAGCACGGTAGCATGGTGGTTAGCATAAATGCTTCACAGCTCCAGGGTCCCAGGTTCGATTCCCTGCTGGGTCACTGTCTGTGCGGAGTCTGCACGTCCTCCCCGTGTGTGCGTGGGTTTCCTCCGGGTGCGCCGGTTTCCTCCCACAGTCCAAAGATGTGCGGGTTAGGTGGATTGGCCATGCTAAATTGCCCGTAGTGTCCTAAAAAGTAAGGTTAAGGGGGGGGTTGTTGGGTTACGGGTATAGGGTGGATACATGGGTTTGAGTAGGGTGATCATTGCTCGGCACAACATCGAGGGCCGAAGGGCCTGTTCTGTGCTGTACTGTTCTATGTTCTATTATGGAAAGGGACAAAGAGAGACAGGAACTTAAGGTTCTTAATTGGGCGAGGGCCAATTTTAACAAAATACGACAGGATCTGTCCAAAGTTAACTGCGAACAGCTACTTGTAGGAAAATCTAAATCAGAGCAATAGGATTCATTCAAAAAGGAAATGGAGAGAGTACAGGGCCAACATTTTTCCATGATAGTGAAGGGTCGGAGCCATTAGTCCAGAGAACCCTTGATGTCAAGGGATATTCAGAATTGGATAAGGTAAAAATGGGAGGCGTATGGCAGACAAAAATGGCTCAAAACATCAGATGCCCTGGAGGAATATATGAAGTGTAGAGGGTTACTTAAGAAAGAAATGAGGAGGTCAGCACGGTGGCGCAGTGGTTAGCATTGCTCCTCACAGCGCCGAGGTCCCAGGTTCGATCCCGGCTCTGGGTCACTGTCTGTGTCGAGTTTGCACATTCTCCCCGTGCTTGCATGAATTTCTCCCCCACAACCCAAAAATGTGCAGGACAGGTGGATTGGTCACACTAAATTGCCCCTTAATTGGAAAATATGAATTGGGTAATCTAAATTTATATAAAAAAAGAAAGAAATTAGGAGAGCGAAGAAGGGCATGAAAAAGCACTGGCAGGTACAATAAAGGAAAATCCAAATGTATTTTATAAGTATGTTCAGGGCAGGAGGTTGACCAGGTTAAGAGTTGGGCCCATGAGGGACCAACATGGCAACTTGTGTGTGGAATCGGAAGATTTGGTTAGGTTTTAAATGAGTACTTCGCATCTGTGTTCACTACGGAGAAGGATGATGTAGGTATAGAAATCAGAAAGGCACATTGTGATTTGCTTGAACGACTTAACATAGAGAGAAAGGAAGTTTTAACAGGCCTAAAAGTGGATAAATCCCCACGGCCAGATGAGATGTATGCCAGGCTGCCTTGGGAGGCAAGGGAGGAGGTTGCAGCAGCTCTGACAAAAATGTTCAAATCTACTCTGGCCACAGGAATGGTGCATGAGAACTGAATAATGAGATGCCATTATTCAAGTAGGGAAGTAGGGACAAACCAGAAAATCACAGGCAGGTGAGTCTAACTTCAGTGATCGGTAAACTACTGGAAAAACATCTGAGGGAGAATTCTGACAATAGGGAGATCATGTCTCACAAATGTCAGAAGTATAATAAGTAAGTTTGCAGATGACACCAAAATTGGTGGTGTGATAAATAGCAAGGCCTTAGATTACAGGCCACTGGTTATATGGACAAAAGTGTGGCAAATGGAATCTAACCCCATGAAAAGTTTGAGGCAATGTATTTTAGGAGGACTAACAAGGCAAGGGAATATACAGTAAATGGTCGAATCCTATGATGTACAGAAGATCAAAGGGACCTGGATAGAGTGGGCACAGAGAGAATTTTTCCACTGGTAGGAGAAACTAGAACCTGAGGGCACAAACTCAGACTGAAGGGACGATGTTTTAAAACAGAGATGAGGAGGAATTTCTTCAGCCAGAAGGTGGTGAATCTGTGGAATTCTTTACCACAGAAGGCTGTGGAGGTCAAATCACTGAGCTTCTTTAAGACAGAGATAGATAGGTTCTTGATTAATAAGGGGATCAGGGGCCATGGGGAGAAAATATCAGGCATGATTGAATGGCGGAGCAGACTCGATGGGCCTGGTGCCCTAAATCTGCCCTAATGACCTCTTTGTCTGCAAGTTCACAGGTCTCTGAAGACAGCAGGTCAGGTAGATAAGGTGGTTAAGAATGCCTATTGGGATTCTTGCCTTTATTAACCAAGGCAAATGAATATAAAAGCAGGGAGGTCATGCTGGAGCTGTATAAAACTCTGGTTGGGCCCCAGCTGGAGTACTGTATACAGCTCTGGTCACCACAGAAAGGAAATGATTACACTGAAGAAGGTGCAGAGATTCACCAGGATGTTGCCTGGGCTGGATAGTTTCACCTATCAAGAGAGACTGGATAGGCTGGGGTTGTTTTCCCTGGAGCAGAGAAAGCTGAGGGGGGACTGATTGAGGTGTATAAAATTATGAGGAACATAGATAGATTGGATAGGAAGGTACTGTTCCACAGTGGAGAGATTAATAACCAGGAGGCAAAGATTTAAGTTAATGGGCAGGAGGTTTAGAGGAGATGTGAGGAAAAGCTTTTTCACCCAAAGGGTGGTTGGAATCTGGAACTCACTGCCTGAATGGATGGTAGAGGTGGAAACCTTCACAACTTTTAAGAAGTATTTAGATGAGCACTTGAAATGCCATTGCATACAAGGTTACAGACCATGTGCTGGAAAATGGCAGTAGGTGTTTGATGGTCGGTGAGGATGTGATGGTCCAAAGGGCCTCTTTCCGTGCTGTAAAACTCTATGGCTCTATGACTACCTTGCCCTGTCCCTGACCATCTGGGGGTCTCTAATGACCTGAAAAACCCCTTGAGCTGCCGTCACACCAGGTCCACGTTTGCAGAAACCAGTGCTAAACAGCAGCCTGTCGAGGTCTCGCAGACACAGCCATTGACTCCCAGGAGCCGGGTGACTACCTAATGGATCATTTAAATACGCAGATCTGGACCAGTGGGAGCAAGATCCAGACCTCGCCGGGTGGATTGAGTCAGGTGGCTCGCAATCGACCCAGCGCCCGGCACGGTGCACGATTTGGGGCTCTTGCGGAATTCACATGTTGTGCCTGGCTCTGCACTGGGTGCAACGTGGTGGCTAAATTGTGCCCTCAAATTATCATGTGAGATATTTTTTGGATAACTAGTTCAGTAGCATAATTATTGCATCACATATGTTTCATAGAAATTTGACATGAAAATTCAGCTAGGTGATGGGGACCAGACACAAATTAGGAAACTCCCCTGATTTTCCATCTATCATTCCTACTGTTTGATTTTATATTGGGTAGTCTGCCCAAGTTACCCTACATGCTTAAATACAATAACAGGAAAATTTGTATAAATAACTCAAAGTGAAGAAACTACTTATTTTGATCATAACCGCTTTAGGTTTCTTATTCTGGTTTTCTTATCCTTATTTTGAATAAGTTATTAATCTTCTTCATTATTTTTAAATCTGGATTATGCAACTCTTAACTTTAGGGTTTCCATTGAGTATATATTTAGTTTCCTTAGCATAACTTTAATAACTCACTGCTGTAAAATTTAGAATATTTTTATGGCATTTCAGTCAGCTATATTATTTTTGTCCTTCATGCAGCGCTTGGTATCCATGAATATGCCGTTAAACAGTGATGGCACTGTCATGTTCAATGCAACTCTCTTTGCTTTGGTTCGAACTGCTTTAAGGATCAAAACTGAAGGTACAGTATTTTACGTTATTTGACAGTTTATCTATTTTCAGATCTATAAGCTACGATGGCCTCTAATGTTGATAAGTTGATTAGGTGCCTGCTTCAGGACATCTATTTCTAACATGGTTATTTTGAAGGAAACAAAATAAGAGAAAGCTTCTAACCTCAGGATATTTGCAGACCAATGTACCCCAGAAGATGTGCTGCGGAACCCCTCAGAAGACCCAACTCAAGGACTCTGGGAATTGCCCAGGAAGTTTGAACTTTTGATGGGCAATTCCCCTGCTCGCAGAATCCTCCAAAAAATTATTCAAATCTGAGTTAAAGACCTGATTTACTTACCGAGGAAATGTTTAGCAAGTGAAATCCTGGTTTGGCAACCGGGTAACTACAGAACCGATCCCCACCAATCACTGACACTGACTACCCCACAAACTCCCTCCCCTACATCTGCCAATTCCCCCGACCCAGCCTAATGAGCCCCTGACCTGTCAAGACTTTACCTCAACCTATTCATCCACTTCACCCACATATCACCCTACTAGTTTGTCACCCTACCGACCTGCCACCTTGCACGCCTCACCTACCTCCTACCCTTCCCACCTGCCTCCCTACCAACCTGAAACCCTACCATCTTACTCATTTAACACCATTTCCCCTTACCCTTACCTACCTTACCTACCATAGTTCCTTACCCTTACACAATTACCTTCTCTTTGCAGCTATATAAGTGTCATTGGAGCACTTAAGCTCCTTACCAACCAAAATACAACAGCTGGTGCCAGAAAAAGAGGGTATGGATTCTACCTGGAGTATCTGTGCTGCTCCCTTTATGATTTATGGCACTAGGTCAGATGCAAAAGATCTTGCATCAAATGGCTTCCCTGAAATATCGGTGTGCGTTTTTTTGTCTGATCATTTTGGAATTATGGGGCGAAATTCTCCGACCCCCCGCAGATTCTCCGCCACCCGGGAATTGGCGGGGGCGGGACTCACGCCGCGCCGATCGGCGTGCCCTCCGTGCCGATCGGCGAGCCCCCTGCGGCGATTCTCCGGCCCGCGATGGGCCGACGTCCCGCCACTGAGAGGCCTCTCCCGCCACCATGGTTTCAACCACCTCTGGTGGCGACGGGATTGGCGGTGTGAGCGGGCCCCCGGGGTCCTGGGGGGGGCGCAGGCTGATCGGACCCCGGGGGGTGCCCCCACGGTGGCCAGGCCCATGATCGGCGCCCACCGATTGGCGGGCGGGCCAGTGCCGTGGGGGCACTCTTTTTCTTCCACCGTCGCCACGGCCTCCACCATGGCGGAGGCAGAAGAGAACCCCCCTACCTCGCATGAGCCGGTGGTGACGTCAGTGGCAGCTGACGCACCGACGCATGTGCGAACCGGCGAAGTGCTTTCGGCCAGCCCCTACGCCGGCCGGCGGGCGTCAAAGGCTGTTGGTGCCGGTTTTTCCGCCAGTCGGCGTGGCGCCAACCATCCGGCACGGGCCTAGCCCCCAAAGGTGCGGAGAATACCGCACCTTTGGGGAGGCCCGACGTCGGAGTGGTTGGCGCCAATCCGCTACGCCGGGACCCCCCGCCCCGCCGGGTAGGGGAGAATCCCGGCCATGGTTTCCAATCCTATTTTTAAATAAATTTAGAGCACCTAATTATTTATTTTCCAATTAAGGGGCAATTTAGCGTGGCCAATCCACCTAACCTGGACATTTTTGGGTTGTGGGGGTGAAACCCACGCAGACATAGGGAGAATGTGCAAACTCCACACGGACAGTGACCCAGGGCCAGGATTCAAACCCGGGTCCTCAGGCGCCACAGGCAGTAATGCTAACCACTGTGCCGCCCTATGGTTTGCAATCCTGATGAGAAAATCTGTAACTAAATTGTTTACAGATCGGAACTCACTGGAGGGAATTTTCAACTGTCAGATGTTTGTTTGTGCCTTGCCTGAAAGATGAATTACTGACAGAGGAATGTACAGAAAACGTGGACATATGCCTGCCTGATGCAATTTTTAAGTGGGCCCCCGGCACTTCTGTCCAAAGCAGATGGGGGGGGGGGGGGGGGGGGGGGGGGCGCTGTTTAAATATGCAGATTGGGGTCCCACACCACTTGAAAGTGAAGCCCATTCGAAAAAGATTATTTTTTATTTTTGGAAAGACCTTTAAGATAAATGTTTTCCATCCTGCTGCTGTTGGCCTATTCTCAATTAAGCATCACTCCCTTACCCCAGCACCCAGAGACACTACCTTCTGCCATCTTGGTACAGAGGCTGGATGATTTTCGAGAGCAGTAAACCTGCAGATTACCCATTTGACGTTGGCAATATTCAAAGATGGTTTAAACCTGAAAATAATTCAATCTTGCTGACACAGTGTCAGTGTCACTGGCACAATTCAGCGGAAGTAAATCTAAGTCCACTTTCAGATGCGTTTGGCGGGGTGTATCTCTGCCGTCGCTGCGCCAAGATTCACCCCGCTATTCACCTGCACTCTGCTGGGCTTTTTGACCTTGTGAGGTTTCTCCCCATCGTGGCCACACTTAGGCTCTTTTCGTGTTCCAGCTCCTCGCAGATTAGGTGCCATTTTGAATAGCTGCCCCGATCAGTATACGCCCCCGTTTCAGAGCTCTGCCCCCCCCCCCCCTCCCCCATCCCCACAAGCCCATCCGCTTTCTGGACCCCCTTTTTCACCCCCCCTAAACTTTTTTTGACCGCTTAAAATCCCCCTCTAATGGGCAAGGCACCCCAAGACCCAACCCCCGTCAATGCCCATCTGGTACATAGGCACCACTGACAGCCTGGCAGTGCCAAGGTGACCGAGTGACACGGGACTGCCAAGGTACTACACTGCCTTGACCCCGACCACCCGGGGGGGTCTCAAGTGGGCTGTGAGATCCCCAAGGTGCCATCACACCTAGTCCATGTTTGTGGAAACCAGTGCTCAATGGCGGCTGATTGAGGTCTCTCAGACTCGACGATTGATTCCTGGATGCCAGGTGAATATGGCGTCCCGGTATTTAAATGACCCTAATGGCTCATTTAAATCTCATTATCTGGATCTCGCCCAGCGAGGGCGTGATCCAGATCACGCTGGGCAGAGCAAGTCAGGCGATTCGCGATCGGCCCAGCGCCCAGCACAATGCCCGATTTGGGGCTTCCATGGGATATACCTATTGCATCTGGCTTCGGCCCAGTCACAACGCGGTGGCTGAATTGCTCCCTACTACCATTTTGCGCATGGGAAGCAAATCTCTTCCACTATCACTACCCCACTTGAAAGTTATAGATAAGAGGGAATTATTTTGATAAATTGAGATAGATTCTGCCTTTAACTGCAGGGCCCATATCTAAAATGCAATGTCCTTTCTGAACAGGGAATTTGGAACAAGCAAATGAAGAACTTCGAGCTATTATCAAGAAAATCTGGAAACGTACAAGTATGAAGTTGTTGGATCAAGTTGTGCCGCCAGCAGGAGGTGAGCACTCTACAAATATGGAACAGCTTGAAAAATAGAAGTTGCTATCTCATAATAACATATAATTAACTGACCATATGGTAAAGTATGATGTTATAGTGAGGGAACACTTCAAATAGTTGATAGGTGAATGGCTTTGAGGAATAATTCACAAATTATCTCAGTCTCTTCATGGTGATAATGGTTGATCTGTCAACATAAGAAACAGAAAATCTAAAATAATGCAGCAGCAGAGCAGGAGGCCATTTGACCCAGTGAATTTGCAGTGGCTCTTTTGAAGGGAAATTAAGTTTTTTCCACTCATCAATTGTTCCTCATAACTCTGAAATGTTAATTTCTTCAAATATTTATCAAATTATTTTTTCAAAGGCATGATTCAATCTGATTCCATCACCTTATCAGGCAGTGCATTCCAAATCCTAACCATTTGTGCATGAAAAAGTTTTTCCACTGATTAATTATCCAGTATCCCACATTTGTGCCCGCCAGTTAATAATACTAATCTTTTATTGTCACGAGAAGGCTTACATTAACATTGCAATGAAGTTACTGTGAAAAGCACCTAGTCGCCACACTCCAGCGCCTGTTCGTGTACACAGAGGGAGAATTCAGAATGTCCAAATTGCCTAACAGCTCGGGTGTGATTGCGTCCAAACTTAAACCTGTACCATTTAGCTTGTATTGTCTCTCTTCATTCTTCCTACCAAAATGTACCACCTTACCACTTTCTGTATTGAATTTCAACTGTGTCTGTACGGTTAACCAACCGTACCAGGATCTCTCACGTATTCTTTCAGCCAAGTTTCAAGAATGCTGACGTTTTGGGTTTAAAAATCTTATCAGTAGTGCTGCTGAAGCCAACAGAGGTTGAACATTCTGACATGTTAGCGCAACCTTCCATAAAGAAAGGCACATATGCCTGGTGATGTCATGATGCCGCACAGCCCTACTGGCTAATGTGACACCCATTTTCCAAATGTGGATCATGTAGGTCCATTTGCTTGTCACTCATCGAAGATCAAGCATCCATCTGCAAACAGGGTTCTGTACAATAGCTATTTACAGAGCCAGACAACAAGGTTCAGGTTACTTCTGCTGAGGCTGAGGCTAACTTATGCCAACCCATGGCCCCATCCCCCTGCTCCTCACACCCATTATGCCAACCCATTCCCTCCTATTCACCCCATAGCCCCTCACATCTTTATGCAAACCCATGCCCTTCTACCCAATCGCCCCAATGCTCCTCTGCCAATTTAGTGCCAACTAATACCAACCCATGCCCCACACCCACCATACTTTGCCCTTACCCCCTCCATGACAACACTCCCGGTATCTTTGGACAGTTCCCTGACAGCTTTGACACTATCTGGATAACCTTGACTTCCTGGACAGCTTTGAAACTGAGCAACTCTTTAACAGTTCCTTGACAGCTGGACAGCTGTTTATCAGTTCCTTGACAACCAGACAGTTCTTTTACAGCTTGACTGGTCCAATGAATTTATACATGAAAAGTGCCAAACCATATTCACATTTAGCAATACAAAAGGGTGCTTTTCTAATCAGTTCTAAACAGTTCTAATCAGCATACTCTGGGTTTCACACTGCAGGCCTTCCAAAATCCCACTTCAGTGAAGGCAGCTGGTGACTGAAATAGCTATCTAGCTCCGCAAACCACACATACACAAACCCTAGTCCAACTCCAATCCTACTCGACAAAAATGGGAAGTACAAAATTCATGGGCAGGACATAGAAATTTTGACCACTTCTGGAATTTTCACCATAACAGAGAGCCTCTCAATTATGGTGAAAATATGGGCCTGACAGTTTGTGGAAGTATTGTGCTGCTTTTTGAAAACTGATGCTCACAGTCAGGGAAGAAAAATGAATAACTGCCCAAGTATGGCAATTGTGATGGTGTATCTTATCTGCTACATGACTATGAAATGGAGCAAAGATTGCAGAGAGGGGAAGCCCTACAAGGAAGCAAAAAAGGACTTTAGAAGGCTCTATGCTAAAAGGACAAATGGGATCTATTCTAATACACCTATCCCTGAGAAGTGCCTGTGGTGATTCATGTTCACCAAGGGGGTGGTCAATGAACAGTGGGAATTCAGAAACAGGAATGTTACTGCAATAGTTTAAACTTTCATTAACTTTTGTCTTTTGTTATACCCCCCTATGACCCATGGGGACAACCCAATTCATTTCCCCATGAGCCCCATGGAGTATGAACTCCTTCGCTGAGGGATGGAGGCCCATCAGTGGGCTAGTTAATTCAGTGCCATAAAAGTGGGCTCGGGTAGGCACTGAGCTGGAGAGCCGTCCCGACTGGGAATGGGACCGTTACTTATAAATACTTTCCTTTTGGAAATAAACCATTTTCTGACACTCCTTTCCGGAATCCTCCATGACTATTAAACCGTTGCACAGTTTTGTGACCAGTAGCCCGCATGTGCGCGTGCGTACTACAACAAACACTGACATCAAACTAATCTGTACATGCATCTATTGTGGTTGAAATTCCTCTGTTGTTCAAGCAGACTCACTCAACAATTTTGGCAGAAGGCGAGAGAACATGCCACAAACTCCACCAGGGACTTGAATGCACTAACTCTCATCTATAGACTAACATTTCCAGAGTGGCCTTAGACAATAAGACGTAGGAGCAGAAGTAGGCCACTTGGCCCATCGAGTCTGCCCCACCATTCAATGTGATCATGGCTGATCTAATATCCTCAACTTTGCTTTCCCACCTTATCGCTTGATTCCCTAACTGATTAAAAATGTGTCTATCTCAGCGTTGAACATACTAATGACCCAGCCACTACAGCTCTCTGCGGTAAAGAATTACACAGATTCCTATCCTCTGAGAGAAGATATTTCTCCTCATCTTTGTCTTAAATGGGCAACCCCTTACTCTCTGATTGTGCCCTCTGGTCCTAGACACTCCCACAAGAGGAAGCATCCTCTCAGCATCTACCCTGTCAAGCCTCCTGAGAATCCTAAATGTCTCAATAAGGTGACCTCTCATTCTTCTAAATTCCACTGAGTACTGGCACAATCTACTCAACCACTCCTCCATACCAGGATCAACCTAGTGAACCTTCTCTGGACTGAACCCAATGTCAGTATATTGTTCCTTAGATAAGGGGACTAAATATGTTCACAGTATTCCAGATCTAGTCACTAATGGGTTGTATCATTTCAACAGTACTTCCTTATTTTTATACTGCATTTGCCTTCCCAATTACCTGCTGAATTTGCATTTCCCCCAAATCCTCCGTGCTGCAGTAGCTGTTCCTACCAAAGTGCATAACTTCACATTTTCTGACATTATATTCCATCTGTAAAGTTTTTGCCCACTCATCTAAACTGTCTATATCCTCCTGTAGACTCCTTGTGTATCCTCACCACTTACCTTCCCATCTATTTTTGTATCATCCGTAAACTTGGCAATAATGCATTCACTTCCCTCACCCAAGTCATTTAATATATATTGTAAATAATTGTGGCCCTAGCACGGATGCCTGTGGCATTCCACATGTTACAAGTTGCCATCTTTAAAATGGTCCTCTTATCCCAACTGTGTGACTTCAATCAGTTAGCCAATCGTCCATCCATGCTAATATGCTACCCAACACCATGGGCTCTTATCTTATTAAATGTTTTTTGAAATCTAAGTATATTACATCTACTGGTTCCTCTTCATCTACCCTGCTCGTTACCACCTCAAAGGTACCACCTCAGGCATGATTTTCTATTCATGAAGCCATGCTGACTCTGCATGATTCTATTATGCATTTCTAAATGCTCTGTTATTCCATCCTTTCTAATGGATTCTAACATTTCCCAATTGCAGAAATTAAGCTAACTGGCCTATAGATACTTTTTTTTTGTGCCCCTCTTTTTTTGAATAATTGGTAGTTTTCCAATCCTCTGGGACTTTTCCAGGATTTAAGTAACCCTGGAAGAGTACTACCAGTGCATCCACAATCTTTGTAGCTACTTCCTTTAATATCCTGAGATGCAACCCATCAGGGCTAGGGGACTTATCAGCCTTTAGCCCCATTAGATTCCCTCGTACTTTTTCCTTTGTGATTGCTGATGTATTTCTTTCCTTCCCCTTCTGCCCCTTCATTATTTATTTTTGGAATGTTATTAGTGTCTTCCACCATGAAGACTGACCCTTTAATAAGGACACAAGGGGGTCCACACTGATTAAAGTAAGAAACAAAGTTTTATTCACACAAACGATAGTTACACTACCCAGTAGATCCCTACTGGGTTCCAGCTCAGTCGGTGCCATACTGGCTGACCTTATCGACATGGGTTAATTAAGATACACCACCCCTAGCAGGAGACCTTGGACTCTACCAGGAACACGGGGAAGACAATCGTTCCCGCCACTTAGGTCCCATGCGGGATATTAAATAAGCAAAGTATTTGTTTAACTCCCCTGCCATTTCCTGGTTATTCTCTAAGGGCCTTTGTTCACATTGTCCTCTCTCTTCCCTTTTCTATATTTAAAGAAACTCTTGTTGTCTGTTTTTATATTACTTGCTGGTTTACTCTCATAGTTTAGCTTTTCTCTCTTTATTTTTTTTGTCAGCTTTTGTTGTTCTTTAAAACTTTCCAAATAATCTGGTTCACCACTAATCTTTGCCACATTATGGCCAGGATTCTTCATTTTTGAGTCTAAGTGGAGAATCAGGACTGGTCTCTACTACCACTGGGAGTGGGACCCAGATATGAGTCTCACTCGTTAACTGTGCAAATATATGCGTAGTGGAGAGCCCGCCAGTTTTGTCCAAATCACTGTTTGGGCCGCCATTTTGAGCAGGTGGTCCGATCCTGAGGTCCGGTGTGGGTACCCCTAACCCCCACAATGCTAGATCTGCCACCCCCACTAACAAAGAGGGACATCCCCCCCCCTCCTCACAACAGCAATAATAGGTCATGCTCCCTCATCAGTGACCCCCATTAGACTATCAGAGACGCCTGCTTGAAAGCTGAAAAGTAATCCAGGCAGTACCATTAAAAGAAACATCTCTGAATTTTCACTCCCCCTTTCCTAACACATGCTGCCTCAGACAAAAGTTTTTTAAGCAGCTGTTACAAATGTCAGAGGGTTTCTCGAAGCCAAGTACACTTGAAAAGGCTTCAAATCTCCTGACAGCCTTTGAAATGCAATTCTTCCATTCAATTTCACATAGCAATATATTTCAGTAGCCAGGATTTAACAGTTTCATCATCCAGGCACAGGTGATTTGTGGATTGTTTATTTATTTTTCCCTTCATGCTTGAATACATCTCCATTCATGTGCTTTGATGCTAATTGCAATGTTTATAAATACTCTTGCTTTGATTGACAACTCAAAAGCAGCTAAGTGGTTTCTGCTGTGAAAACGAGGGAGTGAAGTCTGTCTATCATTTCCTTATAAGACAACCCTTTCATTCCAGATAGCAATCCAGTAAACCTCCTCTGAACAGCCTTCAAAGCTGCTGCTTTAAAGACTTTTGTCTGAGGCAGCAGATGTTAGGAAAGGGTAAGTGAAAATTCAGTGAACCGCCTCCAAAGCATTTACCTCCTTCTTGAAATATGGAGACCAAAACTACGCTCAGTATTCAAGAAGTGGTCTCACCAATTCCCTGAATAACTGAAGCATAACATCCTTACTTTTCTCTTCAATTCCTCACATAATAAAGGATAGCATTCCATTCGCCTTCTCAACTACTTGCTGTGCCTGCATATTAGCCTTTTGTGGCTCATGCACTACAATACCTAGAACCCACTGCACTTCGTAATTCTGCAGTTGCCCTGTTTTTGTTTCTTCTTTAGTGAAGATAGAAGAAAAATATTTGTTCATTTCATCTCCATTTCCTTCTTATCCACTATTAACTTCCCATTGTAATTCCCTGGAGGAAGAACACTCAGTTTACACTACACTCTTCCTTTTTAAATACCTGCAGAAACCCTTACTAACTATTTTTACATTTTTAACTAGCCTACAATCATACTCTAATTTATTTTTCTTGATTAACCTTTTACTCATTCTCTGCCATTCTTTATATTATGACCATTCATCTGACCCACCACTCAATTCTGCGCAGTTATATGCTTTTTCCTTAAGTTTGACGTTTTCCTTAACTTCTGTGGTTAACCACGGATGGCGGGTCTTCCCCCAAGATTTTTTCCTTCCAGTAGGGATACACCTATTCTGAGTATACTGAAATATCCCCTTATAAGTCTGCTGCAGCTTCTCTATTAATCTACCCTCCAGCCTTAAATCATTTCAGCTAGTTCAGCTTTCATGCCCGCCTAGTTGCCCTTGTATGAATTTTAAATAGAGTAATCTTAGACCCACTCTTTTCCCTTTAAAACCGGATGTAAAATTTGATAATTTTAGGGTCGCTGCTACCTATGGGTGCCCTCACTCTGAGATCATTAATATATCCTGTCACATTATACAATACCAATCCTAATGTAACCTGCTTTAGGATCCACTGCTTTGAAAGTATCTCAAAAGCATTCTATGAATTCCTCATCCAGGTTACTACGCCCAATCTGATTTTGCAAGTTTATAAGTAGATTTAAATCATCAGTGATTCTTACCGTCCCTTTATCACAAACCCCCAATATTTATTTTTGTATACTTTGTCCTACATGGTGGTTTCTGTTAGGGGGCCTGTAGACTACAGTACTCCCGCGAGTGAATTATTTCGCTGACTGTTCCTCATCTCCACCCAAACCGATTCTACATCCTGATATCTTGAACCAAACTCATTGTGGAATTCCATTTAAAATGTTTGATAATGTTCTAAACGTCCTAATTCAGAGCAAATTTGCTGCACTCCTACAGTAAAGCTGTGATGAAATCTACCCATGATTAAGTGTAGTCTCGCATACACCTAACTAAGTAGAAATTTTCACTACACGTCTCGGATGCTAAATTATATCTTTATTGGGTGTCTGTTGATTATAATTGAGAGTTGAAATCTTCTTGTGGTTACAAATCAAATATTCTCAAGAAAGCCCCTGCCAGCAGAAGACGTTAAGAGATATAA
The DNA here is from genome assembly GCF_902713615.1 of Scyliorhinus canicula. NCBI lineage: Eukaryota > Metazoa > Chordata > Chondrichthyes > Carcharhiniformes > Scyliorhinidae > Scyliorhinus > Scyliorhinus canicula. The sequence continues at coordinate 51,681,350 of NC_052165.1, read as the reverse complement.
TTAAACTTAGTAGCGTACAAATGATCTGAATTTCAAAATACAGTAATGGTTTCTTGCTCAAAGCAAAACAGCTTGTGCAGACTTCGAGTTAGAGTAGAAATATGAAATAAAGATAGTAGATAGTCAAGCATATAGTATAGAGTGATTCCGGAATGAAAATGGCTGCCTGGACCTCTATTTTTAAAGGAATTTGTTATCAAACTGAGTCAATCTGTCCCTACCCCTGTAACATGCTGATTGGTTTGGGTGAGTTTCCAATAATTTGATTTGATGATTGGGTTGTCAGTCCTCAATGTGCAACATTATCTTGATGAACTTTTAAAATTAACATAAATGTTGCATGTGGAATTCTTAAATGTGTGTTGGAATGCAAACTCTGCTCTTATTATTGAACTGGTGTGTGCTCAACTCTGCAATTCTGTTCATTTGAACAATGGACAGTTCATATGGACTATAATGTCAATTTGACCTTCAGTAGAAATGTTGCATTTGCTTCTAGTTTGACTGCAAATGTTTCAAATTCTATGCTTTTATTATTGCAAGCTGAGGTTGTGTTTAATCATATTTGCAGTCTTACGATGGGATCCATTTTAAAAATGATTTTTGAACTTGGCTTTCGTATTTATAACAAAATGGCTAAATCAATTATCCTTTTACCTATCAGAAATAGCAGGTTTCCTTTAGCTGCATGAACATATGTAGTTTTGCTCATGATGAAGCTGCATGAACATACATAGTTTTGCTCATGATTTGCTACACTTAATGTAACTGCAACATAGTATATAACATCTTTATATTCCAGATGATGAAGTTACTGTCGGGAAGTTTTATGCCACCTTCCTAATCCAGGATTATTTCAGAAAATTCAAAAAGCGCAAAGAACAAGGCATTGTTGGGAAAGCAGTGCCAAAAAATGCACTCTCTCTGCAGGTACATTTGAGAAATCTTTCTGAATTCAAATATTATACTTTTTTCTGAAAAGTGTTGTGTATGCTGTAGATTTCCACCATAGACTTCAGTAGGACAGGAAGATTCGACCGGTGGCAAATGGTAAGCCACCTCCACCATGAGAAAACCTGCCATGGAATGGCTGGAAAATCCTGGTCATTATCTCATTATTTCTTCAGCATTTTAATGCAAAGAATGTTCTATTTAAATTTTGTTTTCTACTAGCACAAATAAATAAATTGATGTTACTATTGATAAGCAAATGGGCGTAGTGCTAGCACTGATCCCTCAAGGTGCCGAAGACCCGGGCTCGATCCCGGCCCCGGGTCATTGTTCATGTGGAGTTTGCACATTCTCCCCGTGTCTGTGTGGGTTTCTCCCCCACAACCCAAAGATGTTCAAGGTAGATAGATTGGCCATGCTAAATTGCCCATTAAATGGAAATAAATAATTGGGTGCTCTAAATTTATTTTTCAAAACTATTGATAATAAAATGTAATTTAGTAAACAAAAATGTCCTCATCTTATCAATTTTGAGACATGAGTAAAGGATTGGACCTATTACAGTTTAGGCACAACTTTGGATATTACTACAAATTGAGTGACTGTTTTTTGCAAGCAAAAAAGGTAGCTGATATGTTTCTCATCCCCGTTCTCCTGCCTTCTCCCCGTAAGCCCCGATTCCCTTATTAATCAAGAATAAAATTAAACTTCTAACAATCTAATACCTTTCTCACTCCTACATGTTTGACGGTGAAAAGGACATAGAACCAATTCACAGCTTTTAAATATCAAGTGATGAATCTCCGATAAAAACAAATAAACTTTGATTCAGACTGCACACCAAAGGAACATTTTTAAACGGTCAATCAAATTGTGAACTCAGACCACACTTCTGAGATAACTGTAGCCCTTGAAATGCAGCCTAGCAGCCTAAGGCAGTATCTTCCAAACCCACAACCATGACCATCCAGAAGGACAGATAGATGAGAACACCACCACCTGGGAGTTCCCCTCCAATCATCCTGCCTTGGAAATATATCACTGCCGTTGGGTCAAAATGCTGGAACTCCCTCTCTAACAGCACAGTGGGTATAGCTGCACCACATGGACTGCAGCGTTCCAAGAAGGCAGCTCACCACGAGCTTCTCAAGGGCAATTAGGAATGGGCAACAAATGTTGGGCCAGTCAGCGAAGTCCACATCCCATAAAAATTAATTTGAAAAAATTCAAATGACACAATAACAACCCTTAGGGAAATGTCAACAGAAATCTCATTTGAAACTGTACAATGGATGCTACAGTTTTTATTCCAACCTGCCGCACAGCCTGTCAATCAAAGTAGTGCAACAGAGGGTTTTTTTATCTCTAAACATTCAGATCATTGATGCACTATCAATTACAACGAGACGAGAGTAGAGAGTAATCGAGGCTTTATTACGCAGAGATGTGGAGCCTCCCGCAGCTGCTGCCAAAATGGCTGCAGCTCAGAGAGCCCACACATTTATACTCCGCCTACTGGGTGGAGCCAGCAGGCAGGGATCTACCCCCGTACCTATAGTACAGGGGCCTTACCGTAATACCCTCGCATGCAGTATACACAATACAACAATGGTGACTACCACATTCACACCCTGTAAAAAAAAAGCGGGGGTGGTGGAAACTATTTACATACAGGTTGTTTAAAATTTAAGAAAGAGGTTACAAATTTAGACGGTCGGGCGACTTGATCCGTCATTGCGAGCACCGCAGTTGTGGTGGTGATTCAGGCGTTGGTTCGGTTGTCGGTGACTCCGGGAGCATGTCGACCTCATCCACGGGTGGGACCAAGTGGAGGGTGGATCGTCCTGGAGCGGGGACTGTGGTGGGGTGTGCCGGGAGGAGGGAGGGTGGCCTCAGGGCAGAGGGGGGGGATGTGTGGGGACCCAGCTGGAGCCAGATCCCTGAGGGAGACTGTGTCTTGGCGGCCATCGGGGTACGCTACGTAGACATACTGCGGATCCGCCTGGAGTGGCTGTACCCTCTCAACCAACGGGTCCGCCTTGTGGAGCCGAACGTGCTTGCAGAGGAGAACGGGTCCTGGAACTGCCAGCCATGTTGTGAGCGAAACCCCGGAGGTGGACTTCCTAGGGAAGGCAGAGAGACGTTCATGGGGAGTTTTGTTAGTCGCAGTGCACAGGAGCGAACAAATGGAGTGAAGGGCGTCGGGGAGGACCTCCTGCCTGTGGGAGGACGGGAGATTTCTGGACCGTAAGGCCAGCTGGACGGCCTTCCAGACCGAATCATTCTCCCACTCCGCCTGCCCGTTTCCCCGGGGGTTGTAGCTGGTCGTCCTGCTCGAGGCAATAACCCTGTTGAGCAGGTACTGGCACAGCTCATCGCTCATAAATGAGGATCTCTGGTTGCTGTGGGCGTTGGCAGGAAAACCGAACAGAGCGATGATGGTGTTGAGGGCTTTGATGACGGTGGCAGACATCATGTTGGGATGGTGAAGGGGAATCTTGGGTACTCGTCGGCTACATTGAGAAAGTACATGTTGCGGTCAGTGGAGGGGAGGGGCCCTTTGAAGTCCACGTTGAGGCGTTCAAAGGGGTGGGAGGCCTTCACCAAGCGCGCACGGTCTGGCCAGTAGAAGTGCAGTTTACACTCTGCGCAGACCTGGCAGTCTCTGGTGATAGCCCTGACTTCCCCGATGGAGTAGGGCTGATTGTGGTCCATGGGTCAGGAAGTTGAAGATCCAGTTGCAGAGGGAGGAGCCAAGTCCTAGGTTTTGGAGCTTTGATATGAGCTTGGCTGGGATAATGGTGTTGAAGGCGGAGCTGTAGTTAATGAGTAGGAGTCCTTGTTATCAAGATGTTCCAGGGATGAGGTGCAGATCCAGGGAGATGGCATCTGCTGTGGACCAGTTGTGGCGGTATGTGATTTGCAGTGGATCTAGGCATTTTGGGATTATGGAGTTTATGTGCCTCATGACCAACCTGTCGAAGCACTTAATAATGACCAATGTCAAAGCCACCAGATGGTAGTCATTGAGGCATGTTGGCTGGTTATTCTTTGGCACCAATATGGTGGTGGTCTTCATGAAGCGGGTGGGTACCTCGGAGCGGAGTAGGGAGAGGTTGAAGATGTCCGCAGTTATGTGGATAGGGTGTGTGCCTAGGCTGGGTGCTCTTTCAGAGGGTTGGTGCTGACTCGATGGGCTTAATGGCCTCCTTCTGCACTGTAGGGATTCTATGATCTTATTGAAATTCGTATGTTCCTATGCATGACAGGAAGCTGTGAGAGACCGTCAAGGGGACACTGTGAGATGTCCAATTCACAGAAGTATAATTCACTGTGGTACTTGGTCCAGCAGGCCATCTGTTTACTTCTGTCGGTGAGCACTCCAAATCTGCCAACTTCAGGGGAGCAATATTGGTGATGGCAGGATCAAGTGCCCCCTAGATCACTTCATACATGGCTCGTAGATCTCCATTGTCACAGATGGGGTTTGGACTTCTTGACATATGATGATCTAGTGTTTGTTTATGCAATAACTCCCTGTCTTTTGCAAGATTGTCTTGACTGCTTTCAGGTTGTGCCATGTCTTTGCTGTTGGGTTTATGTTGTGTATCAATGACAACTGTACTCTCAGTTGAGTAGGTCTCAAACCAATCTTTACTATGGAATCCACCTTTACCAAATGATGCTTCGGTTGTATCATGATTAATGAGATCAGTGACTTCTAAGTTTATCAATACCAGCATCGGCATATTCCGATAAACATTTCATGGGTAGTTATTGTTCTAGCGAAAGTTTGGAGTACGTTGTTCTTGTATTCTGATAGCTTTCTTGGCTCTCGGTCAGTCCTCATTATGTATGGTTGGCCCAGAGCCCAGACAGCAATAGAATATTAGAACAACTGCTTCCCGGAAGAAATACTGTTTGATTGACAGCTCGGGCTCTCTAGTTCTCTGTGATCAATTTCACAATGTTTGTCAACACAAGTTGAGAAGGTTCAATGGTTTCTGTTTTGTGGTTCTTGACATTTCAAAGGGATTGGATGATTGACACTTTTATTAGTTTGCAGTCCACACTTTTCTTTCAAGAATTGGAGAAACTTAGCAATGGATCATATTTTTTCAAAGCCTTTTTTAGTATATTCCACTAAACACTGTGGTGTTCATTGGTTCTAGATAGTGTACATGGACATACCCGAGCTTAGCATAGGGGACATGAGGGGCCTGAGGGGCTAATAAAAAGGGCAGAGTTTGGCATAGGGGGCACACAGGATGGGTGGTGGCATGAGGTGGCATTGATGGAGTATGGGTAGTGCTTGGAGGGTGAAGGGAATGTGAGGGCTGCAGGGCCTTGGTGCTCTTTTCACTGGGACAAGGTCACACGGCACCAAGGTGGGCCTTTTAAAAAGCCCACCTCCACATCTGGCTACCCCTGGCTTTCTTTCCGGGTCAACTGGTCCGACTCTAGCCCGCAACAGGCCCCCGGCAATTAAGATTATGCCTTTGCAGCCACTTTCAAGGCGGACAGGCCAAGCTGGTAATGATCTCAACTCAACCTACCTGCCTCGAGGATGAAAATCCAGGCCTAACTTTCTAAATTTCAAAAAAACATCAAATGGAGGCCAAACTATTTGTGGACCCACACATGTGCAGTTCCCAGAAAGTTTCTCTTTGAAACCTACCTAGATTCCAATCAGAAAGCATAATACAAATTTCAGTTCAAACAAACTAAATTGTTGGCTGGTTCCTTGCAATAGAGTACTATTGTAAGCATCTTTATACTCCTGATCTGCCTGGCCGACAAGGACATTTATTTTTTCTGTAAAAGAACATATCTCTCTAGAGCTTTTCTGGCCCTGGATCCACGTTCCAACAGCTAAGGATTGGAGAGGAAGCCACCACTGCTCCCGACTCAGGCTTCAGTCCAATTTTGCAGTTGGGCTCCATTTATGTCATAAGAGCTTAATCCACATATTTAAAGAAGGGCTCCAGCAGCTTCAGGTGAGTGTCTGGCTACCTGTAGTTGCAATTGGCCAGAACTCCAGGGCTGAGATGAGAGTAATTGCCCTTGTCATTGAGGCAGCATTTGACTGAGTGTGCCACCTAGGAGCCCGAGAAAACTTGGAGTCAATTGGAATCGGGGGAAACCTCTCTCTGGTTTGGATTCTTACCTAGCACAAATGAAGATGGTCAAACATCTCAGTTTCAGGATATCACTGCAGGAGTTCTTCAGGGGAGTGTCCTAGGACCAACCATCTCCAGCTGCTTCATCATGACCTCCCTTTCATTGTAAAGTCAGAAATGGGGTATTCACTGATGATTGCACAATGTTCAGCACCATTAGCAGCTCTTCAGACACTGAAACATCCATGTCCAAATGCAGCAAGACCTGGACAGTTTCCAGGCTTGGGCTGACAAACCGTAATATTCAGACCACACAGGTGCCTGGCAATGACCATCTTCAACAAGGAGAATCTAACCATCACCCCATGACATTCAATGGCATTACCATCGCTGGATCCCCACTATCAACATCCTGGGTTTCCCATTGACCAGAAACTGAGCTCAACTAAATACTATGGCTCCAAGAGCAGGTCGGAGACTCATGGCAAGTAGTTCACCTATTGACCAGAAGCGGACTTGCACTTTCGGGGGCCCTGCACCCTCTCTGTTTTTAGGGCCCCTGTGACACGTTCCTCCCTCTGGTGACGTGGTGATTTGCCTCCAATGACATCAAGTTCCATCCAATCACATCAAGCCCCAACCCCATTGGCATTAAGCTCCTCCCCCAATGACATCAATGCCCTCCTGACCCCACCAACCTTCAACTCAAAGAATGCAACACAGACCTGTCTCTGGTGTGTGTTCAGTTCCTGGAGGTGAAGGCGGTAATGGTGGAATGACTCTCTCCAACCAGCAGGTTATATGGGAATCATTCCGTTTTGGAGATTGGGACGTTCATTTGGGAAGCTTTCAATTTCAGCAAGTAAACAAATAACAAAAAAACCAGATCCCTTCACCGGAAACTTGTTGAATACTTGGGAAAGATGCAAACTGCCGGATGTGATTTTACTCTTAAAACAAGGCAAATCCCCAGAGCTCAAAGTAGCAAGTTGATTGCTTGGAACACCTGCCATCATTTGATATTGATCATTTGGGGCAGCACGATAGCATTGTGGATAGCACAATCGCTTCCCAGCTCCAGGGTCCCATGTTCGATTCCAGCCTGGGTCACTGTCTGTGCGGAGTCTGCACATCCTCCCCGTGTGTGCTTGGGTTTCCTCCGGGTGCTCCGGTTTCCTCCCACAGTCCAAAGATGTGCAGGTTAGGTGGATTGGCCATGATAAATTGCCGTTCGTGTCAAAAATTGACCTTGGTGCTGGGTGGGGTTACTGGGTTATGGGATAGGGTGGAGGTGTTAACCTTGGGTAGGGTGCTCTTTCCAGGAGCCGGTGCAGACTCGATGAGCCGAATGGCCTCCTTCTGCACTGTAACTTCTATGTATCTATGATACAATTTGAATCATTAGAATTCAGCAAAGGCAAAGTCATCAGAAAATGAAGTGCAGAATGAACACAATGGAGTTTGGATTTTTCAGTGCAACAAGTACCTGGGGACCCAGCGGGAAAAAATATTCTTCCTGATGACACAAAGAAGGAATATAGGAGGGTGAAACATATGACAGAAGAGTCACATTTCGTATTCTATATTGAGCCAGTGATTCTTAAATAATGAAAAACGAATTGCATATAAAGTTCTGCCATTCTGTCAGTCCTCCATGTGGTTAGTAGAATTTTATTTTCTTTCTTCTTTGTTATCTTGGTCTCTGATTTTCTTATATTTTCAGAACCAATCCTGGTACCATGTTACGTTCTGGTGTTTGGCTGGATAGAATTAGTGCACTAGAGAAAGTCTAGTTCGTGACTAGTTGAATGTTTATTGTTGAACAATAACATGGGTAAGGTAACAATAAGAAAACTATCAAAATCTACTAACTACTATAGAATATAGAACAGTACAGCACAGAACAGGCCCTTCGGCCCTCGATGTTGTGCCGAGCAATGATCACCCTACTCAAGCCCACATATCCACCCTATACCAGTAACCCAACAACCCCCATTAACCTTATTTTTTAGGACACTAAGGGCAATTTAGCCTGACCAATCCACCTAACCCGCACATCTTTGGACTGTGGGAGGAAACCGGAGCACCCGGAGGAAACCCACGCACACACGGGGAGGACGTGCAGACTCCGCACAGACAGTGACCCAGCCGGGAATCGAACCTGGGACCCTGGAGCTGTGAAGCATTTATGCTAACCACCATGCTACCGTGCTGCTACTATATTACTATTATTAAATTATCTAAGAGCTACTACAAATATGACTATCCACTATGATGACTATCTCCAGACTCGCTGACGTAACAGTGTCACGTGGTTGTTCTTTTACTGCCAGCAGCTGGTTGGAGGTCATATCTATTAATACTTACATTATTGCTTATCATCACATTCCCTTTCCTTTGGAAAGGAACAATATTTACATACATTCTTTAAATTTAATATACAATATCTATGATTTGCATAATGCTTTAATTATTTGCATGTTTAAAGTCTATCACAAATTCAATCTGCCTAGCTTTCTTCTGTGTCTTGTTGACCTTCTAAGCACTGGTTGAACTTGTGAGTTTGACTGGTTCTCAACTATTGTTGAAGATGGTTCTTGCTGTGTTTCTATACTTTGCACATCTTCAGCTTGCTCTGTTACTGTGTGCTGAGGTACCGTTTGTTCATTTGTCCTGAGATTGCTTTCAACATCATCTGGTGGTTCTGAAGCAAGCGGCTGCTGAACCTTCAGCAAGGCTCTCCTGTTTCTTCTTAGAACTTGCCCTTCATCGGTGACGATGATGTATGACTACGGGCCTGATGGTTGTATTACCTTTGCACACTTCAACCATCCATTTCATCAGGATCTTCTATCCTGACTGTGCCATACTTTGCTAATGGTTGCTGACATCTTGTCGATCTATCACAATACCTCTTCTGCCTCCTTTATTGAAATGTGAGCTTTTTCAGAAGTTGGTTCCTGTGAGAGATATGGTAAGATAGTTCTGAGTTGTCGATTCATTAGAAATCGTGAAGGTGATAACCCATTAATCAATGGTGCTGCTCTAGAGCTAAGTAACACAAAATATGGAACTTCCCAACTGTCGATAGTTTGTTTGAGTAGCTGCTTCACAATGTGAACACCTTTTTCAGCTTTCCTATTGGATTGCAGATAAAGAGGACTAAAAGTAATATGTCGAAAATCATAGCTCTGTGCAAATTCTTTCCAGTCATGACTGCGAAAACATGGGCCATTGTTGCTCATGACAATTTGAGGTATTCCATGACCAACAAAAATGTCCTTGGTATGTTTGATGGCACATCTGGCTGATGAGTTGGCTAGTTGTACCATTTCTGGAAAGTTAGAGAAATAGTCCATCACTAACAGGTATTCTTTTCCTGCCAGATAACAGATCCATTCCCACTTTCTGCCATGGAATCATGATTAGTTTGTCCATTTGCATTGGTTGCTTTTGTTGTTTGTACTAAAATTCTGACAAGTTGCACAATTTTTTATCATGATCTGAATGTCTTGATTGATGCCTGGCCAGTATACCAATTCTCTAGCTCTTTGTTGGCATTTTTCTATGCCTAAGTGCCCCTCATGGATCTTCTCTAGAATCATGGATTGTGGAAATTGTGGTATTGCAATCCTGTTTTCCCTGAGCAAAAAACCATTGGCTGCACTTAGCTCTGCTCGAATGTTGAAATATTTGGAACAGGAGAGAGATGGGGCTTGAGCTCAGAGGGGATAGCTTGCATGTGGAGGCTATCCGTTAAAAATACCTTTTTCTAAGTGCAACGGCCAATCAAAACAGCTTGAAAGGTAACAACTCGGCATAGGAAGGCACTTACCAGAGTATAGTGAGTAGAAAAGATAGGACCATTGGATGAGCGACCATAAAGTCGGAAGAAGAGAGAGAGTACCTGAGGTGCAGCGGGCCAACTTGCATGTAGAGGTGGTGGCCGCATCTCGGGTGGCTCCAGCGCAGATGCCGACACTTCAGGTTATCGGCCCGATCAAAGGGAAATTTCTTTCTTCTCTTTTTTTCTTTTTTACATTAAAAAAAGTCGGAAGTCCTCAGGAAAACCGGTTATGCAGTCTGGGGCCCATGGATTGAGGCGAGGAAGCAGAGCTGCTGACAAATTCAAGCGGGGTCCAAGCCAGGCCGGTGCGGAGCTCCAATCCAGGCAGGCAGCTAGACCAGAAGGACCAAGTTCACCAACCTCCCCCTGAGAGAAAATGTATAAAAGGAAAGAGAACTAAAGAAAAAGCGGGAAAGAGAGAGTACAGCGAGGAACATAACGTCGGTGTGCATAAAAGAAAAGCTGACTTCCAAGTACCAGTTACAGTGATAGGCTGAGCAGACGCACATCAGGTGGCTCCCCTTCAAGCCCAGAAAAAATGCGCAAATTTGCCCAAATTTCAAAGGAAAAGAAAAAATTCCTCAACAGCCAAGAAAATATGCTCGCAAACAAGAGCTCAAGGGACTGAAGAGAGGGCAGAAGCAGCGGAAAGAGCCATACCAGTAGGTGTACAAGACGCAGACACACAATGCAAAGGGGCCCCGGCCACCCAGGAGAGAAGACGGCCAGTGAGCATCAACGTCACTCCCACCACCACCAGGAGATGTATGGAACTGACCACCATGAAGGAGGCAATCGGGATAGAAATCCAGGTGACGATCAAGGTGGCGGTGGCAGAGGCGATGGCTACCATGCAGAAGGCAATCGATGGGCTGGGAAGAAAGTGGCAACTCTTTTCAGGTTGATGATGATGAACATAGAACATACATACAGTGCAGAAGGAGGCCATTCGGCCCATCGAGTCTGCACCGACCCACTTAAGCCCTCACTTCAACGCTATCCCCGTAACCCAATAACCCCTCCAAACCTTTTGAACTAGGAAAGTTCAAAACCTGATGAACTAGGACTCAGGATAGGATGATCCATGACCTAAAAAAAGCCTTGATGTCGCCCTTGAGGCAGAAGTAAAAAGATTGGTGGTGGTCCAGGAGAACCTAAGAGGGAAAGTCGAACACTTTCGAACACCACCCACAGCTGCAGACTGGCTGGCAGACCTGCCAGACTTGTCAGGTTCTGGACAGCCCTCTTTGAGGCGATGCCCAGGGTTGTGGGGGTGAGAGTGGATCCTTGCCTGAGAGTGGCAGTTTTCGGGGTATTGGACCAGCCAGATCTTGGTCCCCAGATGTGGGGAAGAGGGCCAACGCCCTGACTTTTGCAATCCTGATTGCACGACAGAGAATCCCGCTTGGCTGGCGATAGGCAGCACCAGCCACAGCTGCAGACTGGCTGGCAGACCTGGCAGAATTTTGTCTACCTTGAGGAGATCAAGTAAACCATCCGTGAGTCGGACGAGGGCTTCCACAAAGTGTGGGGGCCATTCATCAGCCTGTTCATGGCCAACAATGACTAGGAAGAGACGGGGGTGGGGGAAGATGAGAGGGAGGAAGACAAGGCAAGGCACACACAAGAGAACGGGACAGAGGGGGGAGGGAAGGGAGCTGAAGGGAAGCACAGAACAAAGCAAGGGGACAAGGGGAGGGAAGGCCCTCCCGAACAATAAAAATTAAAAGCTCCAGCAGAAAGAAGCAGATCACAATACGGGGCGCCCAGTGCAGATGGCAACACTAAGAGGGGAACTAAACCACCAACGAGGGAAGGGGGGGGGGGGGAGGAGGGAGCGGGACCTCATGTAAAAACCAGTGTAAATAAGACACAAACTTGTTTGTAAATACCAGATACACATGAGCTGTTTTGTTAAACTGGAAAATGCCAATTAAAATATTTTTAAAAAAATATTTGGAACAGGATCCTTTTGGCTATTCCTCACTGAGATATTTTATGATCCTCTGTAACATTTCATCTTTGTTAGTTTCTTCTCTGATCAATTTTGATTCCCCATTGGACACTGGAAGAGTTTTGGTCATAAGATTCACATGTACCTTCATATGCTCATCCATGCGTTGCTCTTCCATCATATCCGTAGCTCGAGAGTGCATCAGCTACTATGATATGTTTTCCTGGAGTATATATGAGTTTGAAGTCTTATCTCTAAGTTCATCATCAAACGTTGTATTTTTGGTGACATCTCATTTAGATTTTTCTTTATTATCGCTACAAGTGGTCTGTGATCTGCTTCAACTAAGAATGTTGGTAAGCCATCTAGATACTGGTGGAATTTGTCAAAGCCGTTTATAAGACCGAAGCATTCTTTCTCGGTCTGAGCATATCTCCACTGTGTGTCAGTCATTGACCTTTAAGCATAGGCAATTAGAAGCCAATTTTCATCATTTTCTTGCTGCAATAACACTACTCCCAACCCATCTTTCGACAATATTTTTGTCTTCTTTGCAGCGTCAAACAATGTCAGCTTGAGCTGTTGTCAATGCTTCCTGTAGCAATTGCCACTGTTGCTCATGTCTTTCAGACTATTGGAAAATAGTATCCTTTTTGATAATTTCCGGTAAGCATGTTGTTTTTGCTGATAAATTTGGAATAAATCTTCCTACAAAATTTATCATACCTAGCATCCTGAGGACTCCTTTTTTGTCTGTGGGACATGGCATGTTTAATATTTCCTTTTTCTTCTCCTGATCTAGTTGTATACCTCAAGCAGACAGTTTGGCTCCCAAGAATGTAATTTATTTGACACCAAACTTGTATTTGCCTTTATTTAATCTGAGACCATACCTTTGTATGCTTCTCAGCACTTTTTTTTTAAATTTAGAGAACACAATTAATTTTTTCCAATTAAGGGGCAATTTAGCATAGCCAATCCACCTAGCCTACACATCTTTGGGTTGAGGGGGCAAAATCCACACAATCAGGTGGAGAATGTGCAAACTCCACACCGACAGTGAACCAGAGCCGGGATTGAACCTGGGACCTTGCCACCGTGAGGCAGCAGTGCTATCCACTGCGCCATGCTTCTCAGCACTTTGATAAGCCTTTCGTTGTAAGACCATAAAACCATAAGACATGGGAGCAGAATTAGGCCACTCGGCCCATCGAGTCTGCTCCACCATTCAATCATGGCTCATATTTTTCTCATCCCCATTCTCCTGCCTTCTCCCCATCGCCCCTGATCCCCTTATTAATCAAAAACCCATCTATCTGTCTTAAAGACACTCAATGATTTGGCCTTAACAGCCTTCTGTGGCAAAGAGTTCCACATATTCACCACCCTCTGGCTGAAGAAATTCCTCCTCATCTCTGTTTTTAAGGATCATCCCTTTAGTCTGCGATTGTGTCCTCTGCTTCTAGTTTTTCCTACAAGTGGAAACATCCTCTCCACGCAAACTCTATACAGGCCTCGCAGTATCCTGTAATTTTCAATAAAAGTCCCTCCTCATCCTTCTAAACCCCAATGAGTAGACCCAGAGTCCTCAACCGTTCCTCATACGACAAGCTCTTCATTCCAGGGATCATTCGTGTGAACCTCCTCTGGACCTTTTCCAAGGCCAGCACATCCTTCCTTAGATACAGAGCCCAAAACTGCTCACAATACTCCAAATGGGGTCTCACCAGAGCCTTATACAGCCTCAGAAGTACATCCCTGGTCTTGTATTCTAACCCTCTCGACATGAATGCTAACTTTGCATTTGCCTTCCTAACTGCCGACTGAATCTGCACATTAACCTTAAGAGAACTGTGAACAAGGACTCCCAAATCCCTTCGTGCTTCTGATTTCCTAAGCATCTTCTCATTTCGAAAATAATCTATGCCTCCATTCACCTTCCAAAATGCATAACCTCACATTTTTCTACATTGTATTCCATCTGCCATATCTTTGCCCACTCTCCTAGCCTGTCCAAGTCCTTCTGCAGCCTGCCTGCTTCCTCAAAGTTGTGGTCCCAGCACCAACTCCTGAGGCACACCACTAGTCACCGGCTGCCATCCTGAAAAAGATCCCTTTATCCCCACTCTCTGCCTTCTGGCAGTCAGACAATCCTCTATCCATGCCAGGATCTTACCCTTAACACCATGGAATCTTAACAGTCTCCTATGCGGCACCTTGTCAAAGGCCTTCTGGAAATCTAAATGAATCACGTCCACTGGTTTTCCTTTGTCTAACTTCCTTATTACTTCCTCAAAGAACTCTAACAGATTTGTCAGACATGACCTCCCTTTGACGAAGCCATGCTGACTCAGTCCTATTTTATCATGCACTTCCAAGTGCTCCACTCTAAAATCTTACCAATGACCAAAGTCAGGCTAACAGTCCTATAATTTCCCGTCTTCTGCGTCCCTCCCTTCTTAAACAGGGGTGTTACATTAGCTACTTTCCAGTCCTCTGGGGCCCTTCCTGCCTCCAGTGATTCCTGAAAGATCACCACCAATGCCTCCAAAATCTCCTGAGCTATCTCTTTTAGAACCCTGGGATGTAGTCCATCCAGTCCAGGTGATTTACCCACCTTCAGACCTTTCAGTTTCCCCAGAACCTTCTCCTTAGTAATGGTCACTGCACTCCCCTCTGCCCCCTGGGTCTCCTGGAGCTCTGGTATCCCACTGGCGTCTTCCATCGTGAAGACTGATGCAAAGTAACTTCAGTTCGTCTGCCATTTATTTGCTTCCTATTATTACTTGTGCTCTTCTTTTCTTGAACCCCAAACAATGATATTGTTTACATACACTCTGGCACCTGGAATTCCTGCCCAATGGAAAATGTCAGATGCTGAAATAGTACCAAATGGCATTCTAAGAAAACAGTACCGCCCGAATGGAGTGTTAAAGGTGCACAGCTTTGTGGTTTCTTCATCCAACATGAGTTTCCAAAAACCCAGCAATGTATCTAGCTTGCTAAAGCATGTTGCTCCGGATATCTGAATAAAACGGCACTTTTGAAGGATTATAACGGCATGTTGCTTTGGATATCTCACACGTAATCTGTTCTCTTTTCGGAATTGGATAATGTTCTCGCTTTATATTTTAATTGAGATCTTTGGGATTCATGCAGATTCTCAGGTCATTATTTTGTTTCACGCAGAGCATGGAATTCACCCAATCCATTGGTTTTCAATTTGTTTTATCACCCCTGGATTTTTCATCCTGACAGTTCATTTTTTAGTCAATCCTTTAATGGAGTTGGTACTCACCCTGGTGCATGTATGACTGGTTGCACATTGTCTTAAAGTTGGATCCGATAAGTGAATGGCAAAACTCTGAATCCTTTAAATATTTCTGGAATCACTTTAATGATTGAACCCACTGATGTACATTACGTGGTTACAGCACAGACATTACTGTATACTCTTTTTATCACTTCAAGTGTTTCACATGCATCCACGCCCAGTAGTGATTCATGCTCAGTCTGTACAATAAAAAAGTTCACTTTATTAATTTTATTCTTTACACTGACCTCTAGTTCGCATACTCTGTCACGTGAAAGTACCTTTAACAAATGAGTGTTTATAAATTGGTGTGTAGATAAATATCTGCAGTGAGAGTACCTTTAAGAAATGGGTAATTATTACTGCAGTGATATCAGAGAGGGGGTGGAGAGTCAAACTGTATCTCAGGCATCTTTGAATGCTTAGCCACCGCCATAATTATCTCATATTTTCGCATTTTGTCAGGTAATATTAACTGCAATGTTTTTGCCAAATCTAACAGTCTGTTTTTAGTTTCTGTCCGTGAGGTACTGCGTGTGACCGTCTCCACTCGCAAAAACTTCAGAGCCTCTGAAAGAGCCATTGTCCACAACACACTCCCCACTTAAACTAGAATCCCACACCTGAAAAGCAACCTCAATATGTTCACCGCTCACTGTCTTTAAGTTTTTAATAGATTGTGGTATGGGGAGCACACGGCCCACTCTATAGGTGTGGTACAGTAGAAGTGGAAAAGTATTTTTTAAAGCAAAACAATTTTGTTCTATGAACTCAAGTTAACCTTTTTAAAACATACAGTGCACATCTTAGCAACCATTAATTTAAATACAACCCCCAAAGAATACAACACTAAGTAATCCTTAAACTGTCATTTTAACATCTGTAAGACTTAAAAAAGAACTTTTAACAGAAGCACATCAGGTTAAAGTCACTACTGAGAGTAGTGATTCATTTTAAATCACCAAAGGATCGATTTACAATTTTCAGATTACCAAGAGAGAGGCTAATGCCCCTTCTGGCTGTCACTTCAGCTATCCAGCTCTGAAAACGAAACTAAAAAACACCCTGCAGCAAACAGCCTAACACAAAAGTAAAAAGCTGACAGACAGCCCAGCTCCACCCACACTCTGACATCACTGATAAACACCCATTTCTTAAAGGTACATTTCTTAAACACCCATTTCTTCAAGGTACTCTCACATGACACCTCCAACCCCTGTTTTTGGCAACACTTTATCCTGTCGTCCCCTCAGGTGGAGGCGAGGAAAGATTGGAACCTGCCTCCGTACAATGTCCCGCACTTGAAGGTACCGAAACCAGTTCCCACCCAGCAAATCAAACTTCTCCTCTAATGTCTCCAAGGTCGGAAAGCCTTCCTGGATGAATAGATCCCCAAACCTCTCAATCCCTGCCCGCTGCCATACCTTAAAGCCCCCATCCAGCCCCTCGGGGCAAACCAGTGATTGTCACAGATAGGTGACCATACTGACACCCCGTTCAGTTTCATATGCTGCCTCCATTGCCCCCAAACCCTTAGGGCTGCCACCACCACAGGACCTATAGAGTACCGAGCCAGCGAGAACGGCAGGGGCACCGTCAGTAAAGCTTCCAAACCCGTACCTTTGCAGGATGTCGCCTCCATCTGCACCCAGACCGACCCCTCCCCCACTACCCACTTCCTGACCATCGATATGTTGGAGGCCCAGTAATATTTCATAAAGCTTGGGAGAGCCAAGCCTCCCTCTCCATAGATCTGTTCCAGGAGTGCCCTCTTTACTCTTGGGGTTTTACCCACCCATATAAACCTCAATATTGCCACAGTCAAACTTCTTAAAAAAGCCTTTGGAACAAAATTCGGGAGACATCTGAAAAAGGGAAAGCAGTCTCAGAAGGACCGTTATCTTCACCGTCTGAATCCTCCCCGCCAGCGTCAGTGGGAGCATGTCCCATCTACGGAAATCCCTTCTCATTTGATCCACTGTTTTTCCCAAATTTAACGTGCGAAGTTGCCCCCAATCTTTGGCCACTTGAATCCCCAGATACCTAAAACCTCTCCTAACCACTTTAAAAGTTAGTTCCTTCAGTCTCCTTTCCTGCCCCCTTGCCAGGATCATGAACATCTCACTCTTTCCAATATTTAATTTATAGCCTAAAAATCGCCCAAATTCTCCTAATACCTCCATGATTTCGGTCATTCCCCCCCACCAGGTCTGTGACATAAAGCAGAAAATTGTCCGCATAGAGAGAGACCCTGTGTTTCACCCCCCCCCCCCCCCCCCCTCACTATACCCCACCAGGCATTCGTTGCTCTCAGGGCCATTGCTAAGGGCTCTATGGCCAGGGCAAACAGCAATGGGGAGAGCGGGCATCACTGATTTGTCTTCCGACATAGACTACAGTATTCCGACCAAACTCGGTTAGGTCTTACGTTAGCCACCGGCGCCTGGTACAATAATCAGACCCACTCCACAAATCCCTGTCCAAACCCAAACCTGCCTAAAATATCCCATAGGTACTTCCACTGCACCCGGTCGAAAGCCTTCTCCGCGTCCATGGCAACTACAGTAGTCCCCCTTTATAACGCGGGTGTTGGGGTCCAAGACCCCCACCCGCGTTGTAACCGAGCCGCGGATATCCATGATGGGGGTTTTAAATTTATTTAAAAATCTATGCTAGCGCTTCCCATTGTGAGTCTACGGGGGGGGCGGGGGAAGAGGTCAGACCCCCGTAGACTCACAATGGGAAGCGCTAGCATAGATTTTTAAATGAATTTAAAACCCCCATCGTGGACCCAATTAAAATTTCAGCGGCCGGCTCACTTTGATCCGGAGAGAAGCTGCTCTCAGTGAAATAATCAGCCGGCCGCTGAAATTGACACTGCCCGCTGCTCTCTCCCTCCAATCCAACTTTTAAGTTTTAATGTTTCTGATTGGAGGGAGAGAGCAGCCGGCAGTGTCAATTTCTTTTTTTTTCCTCCGGCTTGCCCCCTCTCCCCCCACATCCTCCAACTAGACCCCTCTCCCCCCCACACCCTCCGGCTCGCCCCCTCTCCCCCAACACCCACTGGGCTCTGTCTCCTCCTCTCCCCCAACACCCACTGGGCTCTGTCTCCTCCTCTCCCCTCCCCCCCCACCCCACCCCACCCACCTCACACCCTCCGGCTCGCCCCCTCCCCCCCCCCTCCTCCCCCGTCCCCCAACACCCGCAGGGCCCTCCTCTCTCCCCCAACACCCGCAGGGGGGGTCTCCCCCACACCCGCAGGGGGGTCTCCCCTACACCCGCAGGGGGGTCCCCCCCAAACCCGCAGGGGGGGTCCCCCCACACCCGCCCCCCCTCCTCTCCCCCCAACCCCCGCCCCCCCTCCTCTCCCCCCCCAACACCCGCCCCCCCTCCTCTCCCCCCCCAACACCCGCCCCCCCTCCTCTCCCCCCCCAACACCCGCCCCCCCTCCTCTCCCCCCACACCCGTCCCCCCTCCTCTCCCCCCCCAACACCCGCCCCCCCTCCTCTCCCCCCCCAACACCCGCCCCCCCCTCCTCTCCCCCCCAACACCCGCCCCCCCTCCTCTCCCCCCCAACACCCGCCCCCTACTCTCCCCCCCAACACCCGCCCCCCTCCTCTCCCCCCCCAACACCCGCCCCCCCTCCTCTCCCCCCCAACACCCGCCCCCCCTCCTCTCCCCCCCAACACCCGCCCCCCCTCTTCTCCCCCCCAACACCCGCCCCCCCTCTTCTCCCCCCACCCAACACCCGCCCCCCCTCTTCTCCCCCCGCCCAACACCCGCCCCCCCTCTTCTCCCCCCGCCCAACACCCGCCCCCCCTCTTCTCCCCCCCAACACCCGCCCCCCTCTTCTCCCCCCCAACACCCGCCCCCCCTTCTCCCCCCAACACCCGCCCCCCCCTGCTCCCCCCAACACCCGCCCCCCCTCTGCTCCCCCCCAACACCCGCCCCCCCCTCTGCTCCCCCCCAACACCCGCCCCCCCTCTGCTCCCCCCCAACACCCGCCCCCCCTCTGCTCCCCCCCAACACCCGCCCCCCTCTTCTCCCCCCCCAACACCCGCCCCCCCCTCTTCTCTCCGCCCAACACCCGCCCCCAGCCTTCTCCCCCCCCAACACCCGCCCCCCCTCTTCTCCCCCCACTAACACCCACCCCCCTCTTCTCCCCCCGCCCAACACCCGCCCCCCTCTTCTCCCCCCCAACACCCACCCCCCTCTTCTCCCCCCAACACCTGCCCCCCCTCTTCTCCCCCCCAACACCCGCCCCCCCTTCTCCCCCCCAACACCCGCCCCCCCCTGCTCCCCCCCAACACCCGCCCCCCTCTGCTCCCCCCCAACACCCACCCCCCCTCTGCTCCCCCCCAACACCCGCCCCCCCTCTGCTCCCCCCCAACACCCGCCCCCCCTCTGCTCCCCCCCCAACACCCACCCCCCTCTTCTCCCCCCCCAACACCCGCCCCCCCTCTTCTCCCCGCCCAACACCCGCCCCCCTCTTCTCCCCCCCAACACCCGCCCCCCCTCTTCTCCCCCCCCAACACCCGCCCCCCCTCTTCTCCCCCCCACCCTCTTCTCCCCCCCACCCTCTTCTCCCCCCACCCTCTTCTCCCCCCCACCCTCTTCTCCCCCCCCCCTCTTCTCCCCCCCACCCTCTTCTCCCCCCCACCCTCTTCTCCCCCCACCCTCTTCTCCCCCCCACCCTCTTCTCCCCCCCACCCTCTTCTCCCCCCCCACCCTCTTCTCCCCCCCCACCCTCTTCCCCCCCACCCTCTTCTCCCCCCCACCCTCTTCTCCCCTCCCCCCACCCTCTTCTCCCCCCCCACCCTCTTCTCCCCCCCACCCTCTTCTCCCCCCCACCCTCTTCTCCCCCCCACCCTCTTCTCCCCCCCACCCTCTTCTCCCCCCCACCCTCTTCTCCCCCCACCCTCTTCTCCCCCCCACACCCTCTTCTCCCCCCCCACCCTCTTCTCTCCCCCCCACCTCTTCTCCCCCACCCTCTTCTCCCCCCACCCTCTTCTCCCCCCCACCCTCTTCTCCCCCCCACCCTCTTCTCCCCCCCACCCTCTTCTCCCCCCCACCCTCTTCTCCCCCCCCCCACCCTCTTCTCCCCCCACCCTCTTCTCCCCCCCTCCCTCTTCTCTCCCCCCCCACCCTCTTCTCCCCCCCCCACCCTCTTCTCCCCCCCCCCACCCTCTTCTCCCCCCCCCACCCTCTTCTCCCCCCCCAACACCCGCCCCCCCCCTCGGCAGTGTCAATTTCAGCGGCCAGCTGATTATTTCAGTGAGAGCAGCTTCCCTCTCTGGATCAAAGTGAGCCGGTCGCTGAAATTGACACTGCCGGCTGCTCTCTCCCTCCAATCAGAAACATTAAAACTTAAAAGTTGGATTGGAGGGAGAGAGCAACGGACAGTGTCAATTTCAGCGGCCGGCTGATTATTTCAGTGAGAGCAGCTTCTCTCCGGAGCCGGCCGCTGAAATTGACAAAACTGACAGTTGGGGTCCATCAGCCCCCCCGCGGTATATCGCGAACCGCGGTATTGCGGAGCGCGGTATAACGGGGGACTACTGTACCACCTCAGCCTCGTGCCCTTCCACTGGCATCATTATTACATTAAGAAGCCATCTAATTTTGGATGTCAGGTGCCTGCCCTTTACAAATCCCGTATGATCCTGCCCAATTATCTCCGGGACACAATCCTCTATTCAAGTGGCCAGGATCTTGACCAATAATTTGGCATCGACATTCAAGAGGGAAATTGGCCTGTACGATCCACAGCTCTCAAGATCCTTGTCTCGCTTCAGGATAAGAGAGATTGATGCCTGTGATAACGTTGGGGGGAGTACTCCCAGCTCCTTTGACACGTTAAAAGCCTTAACCATGAGCGGCCCCAGTAACCCAGAGAACTCCTTATAAAATTCCACTGGGAATCCGTCTGGTCCCGGGGCTTTAACCGATTGCATTTTCCCCAGTCAATCTATTACCTCCCCAAGCCCAATCGGGCCCCCCAGGTCTTCTACCAGCTCCTCATTTACCTTTGGAAACTCTAGCCTCCCCACGAATTGATACATGCCCTCCCCGCCAACCGGGGGGTTCCGTCTCGTATAGCCGGCTATAAAATTCACGGAACACGTCATTCACCGCCCCCGGATCTGTCACCATCGCCCCTTCATAACCTTTATTTTCCCTATTTCTCTCGCCACCTCCCGTTTCCTCAGCTGATGCGCCAGCATCCTGCTAGCTTTCTCCCCATGTTCATATATTGCACCTTTTATCCTCCTCAGCTGACCCTCCGTTTTACCTGTGGAAAGGAGCCCAAACTCCATTTGAAGTCTCTGACGCTCCTTCAGGAGCTCCTCATTTGGAGACTCCGAATATCTCCTGTACACCTGTAAGATTTCTCCTACCAACCTGTCCAGCTCAAACCGCTCAGTTTTATCCCTGTGGGCTCGAATCGAAATACATTCCCCTCCAATAACCGCTTTCAGTGCCTCCCAGACCACCCCAGCCGCAGTCTCTCCCGTGTCATTGATCTTTATGTACCCCTGAATGGCCTCCCTCACTCGCTCACAGGTCTCCTCATCCGCTAACAGCCCTGTATCTAATCTCCACTGTGGGCGCTGAGGCATTCCCGTGTCTGCCCGTAGGTCTATCCAATGTGGTGCGCGATCTGAAACTACAATTGCTGGGTACTCAGTGTCCTCTCCCCCTGCTAGCAGTGTTTTATCTGGTACAAAGAAATCTATCCTGGAGTATGCCTTATGTACATGGGAGTAGAATGAGAATGAATATTCCCTGCTCCTTGGTCTCTCAAATCTCCACAGATCCACCCCTCCTGTCCGCTCCATGAACTCTCGGAGTTTCTTCGCCATTGCTGATAGTTTCCCGGACCTAGCACTCGACCAGTCCAATCTCGAGTGCAGGACCGTATCAAAGTCACCCCCCCCCCTAACCAGCTGGTGCAAGTCAAGGTCTGGGATCGTTCCCAGCACCTTCCTGATAAACGCGACATCATCCCAGTTTGGGGCATATATATTCACCAGCACCACTGCTATTCCCTCTAGCTTCTCGCTAACCATAACAAATCTGCCTCCCGGGTCTGCCTCTATCCTGCCCATCTCGAATGTCACCCTTCTGTTAATCAGGATAGCCACCCCCCCTTGTTTAAAGTACTGAATGAAACACTCACCCGACCCATCCCTTCTTTAATCTAATTTGGTCTCCCAGCTTCAAGTGTGTCTCCTGTAACATGGTCACACCCGCTTTTAACTGCCTCAGGTGTTCTACACGGGCTCCCTTGACCATTCCATTTAGTCCACGAACATTCCATGTAACAAGTCTGGTTGGGGGTGGGGGGGGGGGGGGGCTCCCCCCTCCCCCCTCCCCCCCCCCCCCTCCCCTGTTGATCAGCCATGACCTTTCCTGGGCCAGCTCTTAGCCCGTGTTCCGCACCTCACTTGGTCTGCCCCTCGGCAGTGACTGCCATCTGATCTCCATCTCCAGTCTCCGAGCTGTCCCTTACCAGTGAGCAGTTCCCCCTCCCATCCCCCCCCCCCCCCCCACTTCGTCTCTCCTCAGCTCTCCCCCTACTTTGCTCCCGTGGAACAGCTAGCCCAGCAGGTCCCACCCTCTGGTGCCAAGAAACCTGCCATCGGCCAGATTCTATCTCCCCTAAACATAACACAAGCACTAAACACAGTAACAACAATCCCCCAAAACAAATAAACTCCCCCAACGTGCAGGCAACAAGGCCAACCCCTCCCCCTTTAATTGATTCTGATCAGTCACATCGCTTTCAAACAGAATCAAACACATTCGAAGAAGCTTCAAGCAGCTTAAGCAAAATTATGCATGCAAGAATCAACCATCTTTCTTACAGAAACCCCCCTCCTCGTCGCAACTTAAAAGTTTTTTCTCTGTAATCCAGTACATAAAGCAAAAAATCAAAATCAAATTACACAAGAAAAATCCTTTTCTTCCCGATCATCGCGACTTAACTCAAAAATAAAAGACTGAAATTTTAAACAAGACAAAACAAAACACAGAACTATTTTTCTCCCCCCCCCCCCAATTTTCCCCTCCCCCAAACTCAGTCCACCACAGTTTGAATTTAAAAGTCCTTAAGCCAGATTATTGTCTTTCATGAAAGTAGCCATCTCTTTGGCATGTTAAAGTACAGCTCCCGGTTCTCGTAAGTCACCCAAAGACGAGCCGGGTATAGCTGTCCAAATTTAATGTCTATCGCAAATAGGGCTGCCTTAACTTTGTTGAAACTTGCTCTCCTCTTTGCGAGTTCTGGTCCCCAGTCTTGGTACACCTGGATCTCTGATTCTTCCCACATGTACCGTTTTGTCGGCCCGGCCCATTTCATAATATGCTCCTTGTCGAGGAGTCAATGTCGCCTCACCACCATGGCCCTCGGGGGGCTCATGACCCTGGGGCTTATGTACGAGCACCCTATGTGCCCAATCCACCTTCAGTGGCTTCTCAAACACATCGACCCCAACCATCTCCTCCAAGATCTTCCCCACGTACGTACCCTTATCTGATCCCTCCTTTCCCCCCTGAAAGCCCGACGATTCGGATATTTTTCCTGCGAGACCGGTTCTCCAGTCTTTTCCAGCAGTCATTTCTGTCTGTCCTGTAGAATGCTAATTTCCAAAGCCATCGCATGGACTCCTCCTATCGTTCAATCGCCAGTTCCGGCAACTTTTGAATCTCCTGTCCCTTCGTCATCATTTTCTCCTCCACTCAGCCTGAGTCATGACTTCTGCACACTCTTTTCAATGCCGGCCGAATTTTTCATCCAGGTACTCAACCCATTGCTCCATCGTCCAGTGAGCTGGCGTGGAAGCGCTTTGTCGCGTTACCATTGTGCTCAATGACCTCTGAGCTTTGCTTTCACTAATCTTTTGGTTTCTTCTTTTTCGAATCGTATTTGGACACGATTCCATAAATTGAGGGTCACCTCCTTTTCCTCTCCCTTCGATTAACTTATGTTGAGAAATGTCCTGAAAAATCCGGCTTAAAAACCATTCAGCGAGAGCTGCTGAATGTGCGACCGTTCACTCCATGGTCACCACCAGAAGTCGTATCTATTAATATTTACATGATTGCTTCTGCATATCATCAGGTTTCCTTCTTTCACATTACAAAGAAAAATGGCAAAAAGAATAGCAGGTCATTGACTAGATTGTCACTATGCAATATATTTTGACTGTCAGAGCAAAAGTCCTATTTTCAACCAACCACTCCCCATGGTTGCTGGAATGGAAACTCAGTGTGGGACATAGAATCATAGAATTTACAGTGCAGAAGGAGGCAATTTGGCCCATCGAGTATGCACCAGCCCTTTGAAAGAGCATCTTACTTATCCCACATCTCCACCCTATCTCCGTAACCTAGTAACCCCACCTAACCGTTGGATACTAAGGGGCAATTTAGCATGACAAATCCACCTAACTTGCACATCCTTGGATTGTGGGAGGAAACCAGAGCACCCGGAAGAAGCCCAGAAGGCACAGGAAGAAAGTGCAAACTCCACACAGACTTTCACCCAAGGCCGGAATTGAACCCTGGTCCCTGGAGCTGTGAGGCAGTAGTGCTAGCCACTGTGCCACCGTGCAGGCAATTGCAGGAGAATTTGAGTGGGTGAAGAGAGACAACGAGTGAGTTGTATCTGCTGGAGGTTGACTGTGTTGCGAACTGAGCGGCAAACTAACAGGAAATGCAAATTGGGAAAAAAAAGTTGCTAAAATTAAATGTGTGTGCCTTTTGATTCAACCACAGAATCAATGATCATGGAGAATACAGAAAGTAAACATTGTATCTAAATATGTGGGTGGCTATCTATTGGACATGCATGGAATTATTGCAACATGTGTGTTATTGTGGCCAGCCTCTGTCCATGTTTGATCTGTGTGACAGATTGGGATTTTCACCCCCAGATTAATGCAGTCAGAAATACCTTGACAAAGGGCAGTTAGTGATGGGCAATAAATGCTGGCCTATTCAGCAATGCCCATGTCCATGAATTAATTTTTAAAAAATTGTGGTATGAATCTGTCAGTTCCACACGCCATTCTTAACTGTCTCTTTGCCTAATTTCTGCTAGGGAGAGGTTACATTTAAAATTCCACCACAATATCCGTAGAACAATATATAAATGCAAATTTCATACTTTAGAAAGATACTTTTAGACCTTTCTCTTTTGTCCTGTTTTTCTTTCTAGGCTGGTCTGCGTACTTTGCATGACATTGGCCCTGAGATTCGTCGCGCAATATCTGGGGACCTGACAGCAGAGGAAGAACTGGAAAAAGCAATGAAAGAGGCTGCTTCAGCTGCATCTGAAGATGATATTTTCAGAGTAGGTTTTAAGTAAGATAAAGCTAATAGAGGGATATAAAATTTTCTCCTGAAATCCTGGAAGGGAAAGTATCATTTTCATAAGTGTGGAGCTCTTGTAGTGGGAACAAGGGGGAAGGGGTAGAGAAGAAGCATCATGAGAGAGGAGCCCCTCATCAGTCGTGCCCAAGGCTCAAGTAGGACTTATTGTTGAGCTTCCCCCGTAACCCCCCACCATGTCTTTAACCTCCTGCAGTCAGCCTCAACATCATAGCTGGACAGGAAGCAGCCCTGAAGTGGGCATTAATTGGCCATTTAGGGCAAGGGCAGGTGGCTAAGCAACTTGAAGGCCAACTGAGGAATTCCCTCCCTCCCCCCACCCCAATCCACTGCCCTCTTCCAGAGGGGGCATGGAAAATATTTCCTATTAAGCCAGTATTTTGCACAATATAAAGTTATGTATGCACCTTTGCAGGATAGTTTGGGTGGAATCTTAACAATATGACTGGTGCATTAATCATTATTTTGCATCTGTGCTATGTTGTCACAGTTAATAGATAAGAGTTGCAATTAGAATTCAATTCTCATTCTAACAGGGGCTGTTTAGCTCACAGGGCTAATCGCTGGCTTTGAAATCAGACCAAGGCAAGCCAGCAGCACGGTTCGATTCCCGTAACAGCCTCCCTGAACAGGCGCCGGAATGTGGCGACTCGGGGCTTTTCACAGTAACTTCATTTGAAGCCTACTCGTGACAATAAGCGATTTTCATTTCATTTTCATCTGTGGAAGGCAACGTGGAAGTCATCCCAGCTAGAATTAGAATTTTTAAGACACATCGGTCAATTGGCATAAGCATATTCATTATAGAGTACGAACAAAAATGTAACTATGTTGTGTGAGCTCATATGTTTAACAGGTCTTTGAAAAGCTGGATTATTCCCAGGAACTGGAGAAAATTCCATCTGGTGCCTATATTTAAGAATAGCAGCAAATCATAATAGTTTAATTTTTCCAGAAGCCAAAGCTCCAAAACCTAAGACTTGGCTCCTCACTCTGCAACTGGATCCTCCACTTTCTGACCCACAGAACACAACCAGTAATAATAAACAACAACACCTCTTCCACAATAGTCCTAAATACCGGGGCCCCACAAGGCTGCATACTTAGCCCCCTACTATACTCCCGGTACACACACGCCTGCGTGGCAAAATTTGGTTGCAACTCCATCTACAAGTTTGCTGACGATACGACCATAGTCGGCCGAATCTCGAATAATGACGAGTCAGAATACAGGAGAGAGGTAGAGAACCTAGTGGAGTGGTGCAGCGACAACAATCTATCCCTCAATTCCAGCAAAACTAAAGAGCTGATGATTGACTTCAGGAAGAAAAGTACTGTACACACACCTGTCAGCATCAACGGGGCTGAGGTGGAGATGGTTAGCAGCTTCAAGTTCCTAGGGATACACATCTCCAAAAATCTGTCCTGGTCCACCCACATCCACACAACTACCAAGAAAGTACAACAACACCTATACTTCCTCAGGAAACTAAGGAAATTAATGTCCACGATAATCCTTACCAACTTTTACAGATGCACCATAGAAAGCATCCTATATGGCTGCATCACAGCCTGGTATGTCATCTGCTCGGCCCAAGACTGCAAGAAACTTCAGAGAGTCGTGAACACAGCCCAGTCCATCACACAAACCTGCCTCCCATCCATTGACTCCATCTACACCTCCCACTGTGAAAGCGGGCAGCATAATCAAAGGCCCCTCCCACCCGGCTAACTCCCTCTTCCAACTTCTTCCAAGGGCAGGAGATACAGAAGTCTGAGAATACGCATGAACAGACTCAAAAACAGCTTCTTCCCCGCTGTTACCAGACTCCTAAACGACCCTCTTATGGACTGACCTGATTAACACTACACCCCTGTATGCTTCACCCGATGCCGGTGTTTATGTAGTTTCATTGTGTACCTTGTGTGCCTTTTTTATATGCCTTTTCTATCTCCTGATTTAATTTCTGCCCCACATCCTGACTGCTGCTAGGTGGCCTGTACATAACCCCCAACAGGGTCTTTTTACCTTTGCGATTCTTAAACTCTACCCACAGAGATTCAATACCTTCTGATCCTACATCACTGCTTGGTATCGATTTATCTTCATTCCTTACTAACAATGTAACCATGCGCCCTTTGTCCATCTGCCTGTCCTTTCGAGCAGACACATATCCTTGGGTATTTAGATCTCAGCCCTGATCCTCTTGCAGCCATGTCTCTGTAATGGCCACAACATTGCAACAAGCTCATTTACCTTGTTCCGTATACTGCGCGCATTTAGGTACAACACCCTCAGTCCTGCACCACCTCGCTTCTCATAGGAGGAGGAGTGGGGGGGGGGGGGGGGTGCCAAGAGGGGGCTGCATGAGGCCTCGTGTACCAGCACCGCCTGTCATTCGAGAACCTACCATACTGGGCATATCTTTGAAGACGTCAGCTGAGCTGGAAGACAGTGCGACATATCTGCCAGATGATGGTGCACCTGGCACCGCAGGGGTATGGGGGAAGGATACCCGCTCCCGATGGCTGCCAAGGTCACGGTCGCCCTGAATGTTTATGCCACGGGGCCCTTCCAGGCACCAAGTGGGGACCTGTCCGGGACCTCACAGACCTCTGTGGACAGGCCCATCCGCTCTGTGTGCCCAGGCGGGTCAATACATCCACTTAAATGTAGACCGAGCCCACCCGGATGCCCGGGCAGTGGGGTTCGCTGCCATCGCTGGGATGACTTGGTAATTGATGGGATGCATGTCCCCCTACAAGCACCTACAGGTGACAGGCCGCTTTACACAAACAGAGAGGGATTTCACTTGATGAATGTGCAGCTGATAAATAACCATCAGCTACTCATCATACATGTCTGCGCCTGATACCCGGGCAGTGTGCAAAACACCTTCATCCTGGCACAATCAACAATTCCTGACATATTCGAGACGCTCCCTCCCCCAGCTGAGGGTTGGCTCCTGAGCGATAGGGTATATCCACTGCAGTCGTGGCTGATGATGCCTTTCCAGAAGCCACAGACCGACGCGGAGACCTGCTACAGTGACACCCATGCAGCAACCAGGAGCATGATCAAGCGATGCTTCAGTCTCCCGAAGATGCGGTTCAGGTGCCTGGACCGCTCTGGAGGGGCTCTGGTATGAAGCTGAAAGGGTCACCCGCATTGTGGAAGCCAGCTGCGTCCTCCACAACATTGCATAGCAGAGGGATGCTAGAGGAGATGGAAGAACGCCAGGCCTCGTCCGACAAGGAGGGTGCAGAGGAGGGTTAGAGTGTGCAGGACATGGAGCCCAGGCAGGCACTGGAGGCCTGCGATGTGATCGTCTGCAGGTTCACCGACTAGGGGGAGGGCTGGTGGACGGGAGGGTCTGACCAGGGGCATGGACACCGCATTCCTCCCCTCCCCCACTCCATTTGCTCCACTTAATTTGACAATGTCTAACCCCTGCCCACGGTGACACTTTCCACTGTCCATCTGGGTGATCCCTGCATGCCAGCTGTGTCATAATATCCACTCATGGATATAATGAGATGCAGACTGGCAGTGATTGACACACAGAATACCCAATGAACACACACGACACAGAACAACCAATCACCAGACACTATCACTATAAAACACACGAGGCATTAATACTCTGCCTCTTCTCACTGGATACAGCTACAGAGATAGTTAGAGTGCACAAGGCCATGTGCACCTTCTCCAAGTGACAGAGAGCTAGTCTGGTCAAGCCAGTCTGAGGTTATCAGTTTAGATTAAGAGAGTGTCAACCCACAGCAGATTATGTACAGCAACAAGCAAGTTCAATGAAAGTGTTGGACCATCTCCTGTGTCGGAAGCCTGATTCGAGTCTCACTGCATCCAGTTGCAGTTGATGTTAGACCAACTCAGATAACACATCATGGTACCAAGGAACTATTAACTCTAACGAACATACCTCGAGTGACTCTGCAACGACCAGCAAGCAAACATCCAGCGGCATGGAAAAGATCCAGCCCCCTCCGCAACTCCGGATCTCCGACAACCTTGGCGCCAACTGGAAGGTCTTCAAACAAAAGTTCCTCCTGTATATCGAGGCCTCCAACCTCTAGGCAGCATCGGATGCCAGGAAGATACCGCTGTTCCTGTCCACTGCGGGGATCACGCCATCCACATCTTTAACTCGGTCACGTTTGTCGATGGCGAAGACAAGACGAAGTTCAAGACAGTTCTGCTGAAATTCGATAGCCACTACGAAGTCAAGGTGAATGAGAGCTTTGAACGGTGCATCTTCCAACAGAGGCTTCAGGGTAAGGATGAATCTTTTCAGTCCTTCTTGGCCCATCTCCGCATCCTAGCGCAGTCATGTAATTATGACTCAGCGGCTGATTCCATGATCCAGGATCAGATCGTTTTCGGGGTCCAGTCCCAGTCCCTGCGAGAGCAGCTACTCAAAATCAAACAGTTGACCCTCTCCGTCGCCATCGAAACGTGTATTGTCCATGAGCATGCCAGAAATCGTTACTCCCGCATCAGGGCAGCAGAAACTGCAAAACTGGCCTCCCACGATGCAGAAAGGGTGCAGGCCATCGCAAAAATGCAAGGCCTGACCATCTAGGAGAGTGGCCGTTTCGCGTGCTTTTCCCGGATCCGCACGCATGCGCGCCATGACCGGGAGGACGATGAGGCCGAAGACCCTACTGCGCATGTGCGAACGTTGGCCGACCACACTGCGCATGCGCGACGGCGCACAGAACGCACTGACGTCAGCGTCATGACGTGTCTAAATTGTCGCTCCGCCCATTTAAAGCGGCAATGTTCAGCCAAAGGCAGGCGATATCTACAGTGTGGAAAGCCTGGGCATTATGCGGCCCTCTGCAGGTCCGCTCCACTGAGCAACACCCAGCGATCCCAGCTGCAGTGCAGACGTTTCCGCTGCATACAACAAGGCATGCAGGATTCTGATCCCGAAAGCCCAGCAGACCCCGATGTTGACTGCCTTGAGTCACCGTATGGGGTGGGCATCATCACCACATGCGAGCTGGTCTCCACCTCGCCTGCAAACCGCCTTTCAATCCTGAGTGTGGATCCTGACGACGAGTGGTGTGCTGTCATCACGGTCAACCAGTCTCGCATCCGATTCAAATTGGACACTGGCGCGTCTGCGAATCTCATATCACAGTCAGACCTCCGAAACCAACCTAGCATTCTTCCACCAGCCTGCCAGCTCCTTGACTACAATGGCAATGCCATACCTGCCGGTGGATCATGCCAGCTAGCTGTATCTCACAAGGCAATCAAGGCGACGTTAAGATTCAAGATCGTCCAGCCTGACAAGACATCCCTGCTTGGTGCTCGCGCATGCAAACTCCTAAATCTGGTCCAGCGAGTCCATGCCATGTCCTACACACCTGCGACTGCCTCGCCCAATGCAAACCTACAGGCTGAGATAGATGACATTCTTACGCGATGCCACAATGTGTTTGATGGGATGGGCACGCTCCCATATCGCTACAAGATACTACTGAAGCCGAATGCCACCAGTCATCCATGCACCGCGCCGGGTGTCGGCTCCTCTCAAGGATCGTCTGAAAACGCAGCTAAGAGAACTCTAAGACTAGGCCATAATTTCAAAGGTCACGGAACCAACAGACTGGGTCAGCTCCATGGTCTGTGTCAAGAAACCCTCTGGTGAACTCTGCATTTGCATCAATCCCAAAGACCTGAATTGCAACATCATGCGAGAGCACTACCCGATCCCAAAGTGAGAAGAATTAACCTGTGAGATGGCTCATGCCAAATTTTTCACCAAGCTGGACGCCTCACAAGGTTTCTGGCAGATTCAGCTGGACGAGTCCAATAGGAAGCTGTGCACGGTTAACACTCCGTTCGCCAGGTATTGCTACAAACGCATGCCTTTCGGCATCCTTTACGCTTCCGAAGTCTTTCATCGAATATTGGAGCAAATGATGGAGGGCATCGAGGGGGTGCGAGTCTTTGTGGACGACGTGATCATCTGGTCCACGACGCCTGAGGATCACATCGCTCCCCTCAGACAGGTTTTCCAGAGGATCCACGAAAATGGCCTCCAGCTCAACAGGGCCAAAAGCTCATTTGGTCGGTCCGCTATCAAGTTTCTGGGTGACCACTTTTTACAGTAGGGTGTGCAACCTGATACTGACAAGGTACTGGCAATCAATGCCATGAAGACCCCAGAGGACAAAAAGGCGGTCCGACGTTTCCTTGAGATGATAAATTTTCTCGGAAAATTCATTCCTAACATGGCATCCCACACCACAGCCTTCCGGAATCTTGTAAAAAAGTCGACAGTGTTCCAGTGGCTTCCCTCACATCAAGCGGAGTGGCTTGAGCTGAAGGCAAAGCTCACCACAACCCCAGTTCTGGCATTCTTTGACCCAACCAAGGATACCAAGAGATCCACAGATGCAAGCCAGGACGGCATTGGTGCGGTGCTTCTCCAGAGAGACGACTCCTCATCCTGGGCTCCATTGGCATACGCACCCAGGGCCATGATTCTGACCGAGCAACGGTATGCCCAGATCGAAAAGGAGTGCTTGGGTCTCCTGACAGGAATAGACAAGTTTCATGACTACGTATACGGTCTGCCAAAATTCACGGTGGAAACAGACCACAGGCCCTTAGTCCACATAATCCAGAAGGATTTAAATAATATGACACCTCGGCTGCAGCGAATTCTTCTTCGTCTCCACCAATATGATTTCGAACTCGTCTACACACCAGATAAGAAGCTGATCATCATGGATGCCCTATCCCGATCCATCGCCATGCTGTGTGAACAGGACGACTTAATTCACCACATTGAGGCACAGGTACAGTTGTGTGCCAGCAACATAGAACATAGAACATAGAACATAGAACAGTACAGCACAGAACAGGCCCTTCGGCCCTCAATGTTGTGCCGAGCCATGATCACCCTACTCAAACCCACGTATCCACCCTATACCCGTAACCCAACAACCCCCCCTTAACCTTACTTTTATTAGGACACTACGGGCAATTTAGCATGGCCAATCCACCTAACCCGCACATCTTTGGACTGTGGGAGGAAACCGGAGCACCCGGAGGAAACCCACGCACACAGGGGGAGGACGTGCAGACTCCACACAGACAGTGACCCAGCCGGGAATCGAACCTGGGACCCTGGAGCTGTGAAGCATTTATGCTAACCACCATGCTACCCTGCTGCCCCTAACAGGCCCTATCCCGATCCATCGCCATGCTGTGTGAACAGGGCGACTTAATTCACCACATTGAGGCACAGGTACAGTTGTGTGCCAGCAGCATAGAACATAGACCAACCTCCCAGCTACTTATGAACGAGTTATCCAAACACGCGAAGAAACTGCCAAAGATCCTCTACTGCAGCGTATGATGCAACACCTCGCCCATGGCTGGCAAAAGGGGCAGTGCCCCCAGTTCTTCAACGTTAAGGATGAGTTAACGGTTGTTGAAGGGATCCTTCTGAAACTGGATAGAATCGTCATTCCCCAAAGCATGCAAACCATGGTGCTCAGACAGATCCATGAGGGTCACCTTGGGGTCAAGAAATGTCGGCGCAGAGCTCGGCAGGCAGTTTACTGGCCTGGCATCAGCCAGGACATTGCCAACACAGTCCTCAACTGCACAACATGCCAGAAATTCCAACGATCCCAGACCAAGGAAACACTGCAACAGCACGAGATTGTGATCTCTCCATGGTCCAAGGTGGGGATAGACCTCTTTCCCGCAAATGGGCGTGATTACATGCTTTTAATTGACTACTTCTCCAGCTACCCGGAAGTGGTGAAACTGTCGGACTTCACGTCCAAGTCCGTCATCAAAACCTGCAAAGAGACGTTTGCCAGACACGGGATACCACTCATAGGAATGAGTGACAAAGGTCCATGTTTCTACAGCCAAGAGTGGTCCGACTTTGCACGATCCTACCACTTCAGGCATATCACATCCAGTCCCCATTATCCGCAATCAAACGGGAGGGCCGAGAAGGGGGTCCATATTATCAAGCGGCTGCTTTGCAAGGCTGCAGACTCAGCCTCTGATTTTAACCTGGCGCTGTTGGCATACAGGGCAACCCCTCTATCGACTGGTTTGTCTCCGGCGCAGCTGCTCATGAACTGCAACCTGCGGACGACTGTTCCAGCCATCCATATTCAAGACCTTGACCGCCTCATGGTGCTGCAGAAAGTGCAGCGATCCAGGGACCAGCAGAAGATTGCGTATGATGCTCATGCCACTGATCTACCTGCATTGGCTCCAGAAGATGTTGTTCGCGTCCAGTTGCCTGAGGGAGGCTGGTCAGCCCCAGCTTTTGTCGTCAGACAGGCTGCCCCCAGGTCTTTCGTTGTTCAAATGGCTGCTGGCTCCATTCTTCGGCGCAATAGGAGGGCGCTGCGCAAAGTTGCCTGCCCACCATCTGACCGCACTTTTCCGCATGTCATCATGCACCATGTGGCCACCGATCTGGCAGCAGTCCCGCCTGTCTACAAGGCCACTGATCTGGCAGCAATCCCACCTGTCCAGGTGCCGTCGTCCCCCCCTGCACCTCTGAGGTGATCGACTAGAATTTGTCGCCCACCACAAAGACTGAATCTATAGACTTGAATCCTGTAAATTCTGTTCAGTTGCTCTTTATCTGCACGATAGACACCTTCCCATGTAAATATGTTCATTCACTCACCACTTGTACATAGTCACATATGTATATATAGCCACGTTCCAAAATTTATTTCAAAAAGGGGAGATGTCATAATATCCACTCATGGATAATGAGATGCAGACAGGCAGTGATTGACACACAGGATAACCAATGAACACACACGACACAGAACAACCAATCACCAGACAGGACACTACCACTATAAAACACACGAGGAATTAATACTCTGCCACTTCTCACTGGATACAGCTACAGAGATAGTCAGAGTGCACAAGGCCATGAGCACCTTTTCCATGTGACAGAGAGCTAGTCTGGTCAAGCCAGTCTGAGGTTATCAGTTTAGATTAATAGAGTGTCAACCCACAGCAGATTATGTACAGAAACAAGCAAGTTCAACAAAACAGTGTTGGACCATCTCCTGTGTCGGAAGCCTGATTCGAGTCTCACTGCATCTAGTTGCAGTCGATGTTAGACTAACTCAGATAACACATCAAGCTGTCCATTCCATCACACGGTCCCATTGAATCCCTGGGGTGGCGGTGTTGGGGACGGTCGGGGAAGGGGGTCAAGGGGAGCAGGGTATGTGGAGCCCAGGCCACCAAAAGGGTCAGCCCATTTCCCACCCCCCCCCCCCCCCAATGTCCGCCCATTCCCCCGCCCCCACCGGTCAGTCGAGACCAGCCCACCCCTCGCAATCTGACAGAGCACCAAAGCAGGTTTATCGGTGGTAATAGGTGTTTAATGTGAATGAATTTAAAGAGATATGTGCCCTAGCCCCTATAAATAAACTGTGCCCTGCACCAATGCCAACTTAACTGGTGTCTAATTTCCTGGCCTTACGGGTCCTAACGCCTAGGTGGTTCCACAGACTGTACAGCAGAAGTGGAGGTGGCCTGCTGTGACTCCTGCCCTGCGACCTGGGCCCCCATTGGTGTGTGCGTCTTCTGGGGCGACCGGGCCTGGATCGGCCCAGCTGCTGCTCTGGTGTCCCAGTTGAGTTGGTGCCGCCCCGTTCTGCCCACACTGCCCACCAGATGCACCAGGGACAGGGGGAGGGGAGTCCGGGATGCTGAGGTGTTCCGCCACCTCCCCTGCAGGAATCATCGGCTCCATCACCTCCTCCTCCCTCAGGGTGCCCGATGGCACCTGGGCTACTCCATGGGATGGGGCTGCGAACAGAGCTATCCGCTGAGGCTCCCCCGCCACCTGACTCTGCCAGTCCTGGAAGCCCACTCTGGTCTCGAACAGGGTCTGCATGCTGGCGGCCATGAAGCACAGGGAGTGGATGGATGATCTACATCATGCTGTGACTGTGCCACAACCTTCTGGGTTTGTGTCACATCAGCCAGTGACTGGGCCATCTCCCTCTGGGACTGGGCCACCTCCCTCTGAGTTTGTGTAACATCAGCCAGCATCTGGGCAATGCCACTGATGTTCCCAACCATGGCCTGCTGTGACTGTGCCATGCTCAGGAGCACCGCTGCTATTTCCAGGTGGCTCTTGGGACATGGTCACCTGTGAGACGGCAACCCTGTCCAGATTCTCGGCCAGTGCCTGCACAGAATGCCCCAGGCCTTGGACATGCTGCTCCACAGCCGAAAATGTTGCATCCAATACCTCCACCACGGGCGTCACCCGTGCGGTGTTGGCCTGGGTGGCACGCATTGTCAGCACCACCTCCTGCTGCTGCACACAGTTGGACACCTCCAACTGCACCTGCTGGTACTGGATGCTCGCCGACAATCGCTCATGTAGTCCCTGGCTCTGCAAATGCATCTCCACTATAGATGGGACTGTCTGTTCCAGAAGCTCAAGACCCGTCTGGATGGCACCTAGTTCCTGGGGTTGGCAGGCCCTCCAACCGTCCGCACCCCCCCCCCCCCCCCCCCAATGTCCCTTCCTCCACCTTCTTTACTGGAGCAGCTGTGTGGTGAGCACCAGATAGTGTCCCAGGAGCCCCTTCACTAAAGTGCCCAACCAAGATGAGTGTCTGTGGAATGGTGGAGGGTGTTGGAGATAGCTGTGACAGAAAATCACTGTCATCCTCCAGCCAGAACTCCTGGGTCTCAGGTGGAGGGCTGGTGTCCGAGGTGCTTTCAGCATTGGTGCCCTACTCATGGAGGGGGCTCCGGCTGTGGTACTGGATAGGGGCAGGGTTCGCCAGATGACCCACCCCATCTCCAGCAGGTCATGTAAAACACAAGATAAGACGCATGATTAGACCGGGGGTGGAGTGGGGATGTGGGGGTGGTGGTGTGGGGGTGGTGGAGTGTGAGGGGGTGGGGTGGTGCAGGGTGAGGGTGATATAGGGATAAAGGTGGTGTTGGAGTGAGGATGGTATTGTGGGGAGGTTGACATACATGTCATAGGGAACCACAACTAAGCGGGGTCTCACTTCCTCCGAGACCCACCAACACAACAAAATCTGTCTCTGGGCTTTCAGGGAGGCAAAGGTCAAGACGTCAGCCTTTCCCCCCACTTGAACTTCGACACTCCAAATATCTCCGGACTCTGAGTTACCGCTGTCTTTGCCATTACGTCTGGAAATCCCTTCCAAAGCTCTTTCAACCTCGATCACGGCCAAAACATGTGCAGATGGTTCGCTGATACCCACCACCCCCCCCCCCCCCCCACCCCCCCGTGCACACTGCCCACACCTATCCTCCATCCCCGCAAAGAACCGACTGATCCTGGATACTGTCATGTGGGCTCTATCCACCACCTGAAATTGGATAAGACTTAACGTCAAAGATGCATTCACCCTCCGTTCATGGTCTCCTCCACACTCCGGCTCCCCAACACCTCTCTCCCAGCTCCTCCTCCCAGTTGCAACTGACCTCCTCCACGAAGCACATTCCCGCTTCATCAGTTCCCCATATATGTCCGCAATCCTGCCCTCCCCAATGTCATTCTCGGGACAAAAGCTTGTCCTGCAGCATCGGGGGCGGCAACGCCAGAAAGCACGCTTTCTAATAAAGTCCATTATCTGCAGATAACCAAACCTATCCCCATTGGTAACTAGTACATCTCCTCGAGCGCTTCCAGGTCTGCAAACCTTTCTCCCACGAACAAACTCCTCAAGTACTCTATCCCCACCAGCTGCCACCCTCGGAACCTCACATCTAACCCCGCTGGCGCAAGCCTATGATTGTCGCAAATCAGCGCCCAGAGCAAAAATGCTACCAATCCAAGGTGCTGTCTACACTGGTTCCAAATCCTCAGTGCTGATACCATCACCAGACTACCGAACCAGCAAGAATAAAAGGGTCGTCAACAACAGTGCCCTCAACCTGGTGCCCCTCACGAGGCTGCCTCCATCCACTCCCAAAATGACCGCTCCTCCGAAGCCCATTTCCTAGCCATGTAATGTTTGCTACCCAATAGTAATTTGACAAGCTCAGCAATGCCAACCACCACCCCCTCCCACCCCGCTGAGCCCTCTCCAAGAACACCCTCCTCGCCCATAGCGCCTGTCCTGCCCAGACAAATCTCAAAATCAACCCATTCACCTTCCTAAAAATGGACTTAGGACCGAAAATCGAGATGTTTTGAAATACAAACAAAAACTTGTGCAGCACTGTCATTTTCTTCTTACTATGCCCACCCCAGTCCAACACTGGCATCTCTACATCATGCATATATGTATATTCAGCACACAAGAGTTCCCACATGGCACAAAGCTTGCATTGGGCAGGTCTGAGGTATCCTATCATGTCTCTATTTATTGAACGACTATCTAAAATGTACGATAAATAAAATTTGCTCACTGAACTAAATTATACTGATCAAAGAAATTACATGGACATTTTGAGTTATAATGGCAATTGCAGAGAGATGTAATCAAATATTGAGTGAAACATGATGGTTATAAGGTGTATTTACTATGGAGATATTATGTGATCTAAACCAACTGATCAATCTCGGATGTATAATTTCAGCTGTTGAACTACATAAATATTTAAGACTTTTGCAACATTTGGCTTTGGCACATGAGGAGACAATTTGGTAGAAGGTGCAGGCTTCATGAGTTGAATATCCTGTTCCCAATCCATTCTTTTTTATATTCTTTCTTTCTGGTTATCGTCCTATATTTTATATTGTTCCATGGCTGGTGGTGCAGGATGGAATCTGCACTCAGACCTATCGCATTATAATTGACCGCTTAAGGAAGTATAGGATTATTCAGTTTAATCATCCTTCCTGCTCATTGGAAGCTGCAAAACTCGGTTCTGCATCCACTTTGTACCCTTAGCAAATATTAAGACATCATTATGTAAGGAGTCAGAAATCCAACCACTCTAGCGCAGCTCATTTGTCCAACTTGCTGTAGTATTGGGCAGTTAATTTGACGTACTTATTGTGAAAAGTGTGGTTTCATTTATAAAGGATTTGTCTGTACAGTATAATATTGAATGTTTGACTGAGAATGATTTCTTTCCACAGAGGGCTGGTGGTTTATTTGGTAACCACGTTAGCTATTATCCAAGTGATTGTAGAGGCTCCTTCCCACAAACTTTCACCACACAGCGTCCTTTGCACCTCAATAAGTCAGGAACCTCTCAAGTTGAAATAGAGTCACCATCCCATGAGAAATTGGTTGATTCAACCTTCACTCCAAGCAGCTATTCTTCCTCCGGCTCAAACGCCAATATTAACAACGCCAACAATACTGCAATATCCAGATTTCCAATTCCAGTCAACTACCAAAGCACCGTCAGCACAGTGGATGGTCATAGCAATTCTTTGACTTCAGCACTTATATTGCAAGGCACAACATGGAAGATCAATCCCAAAAGGTAGGTTCGTAATATTGCAACATATATGAAATTGTTTCTCAGAAAATGCAATTCATTGTCATTTCAGTTTCAAGTCTGCTTATTACATTAACATTTTGATATAAAAGGATTATGATGGAAAAAAGGCTTTTTTAAGTATAACTTGAATCCATTATAACAATGATTGTAAATGTATAACTTTAGCCTCACCAGAATGGATAGTGTGAGTGCTGTATGTACCCATTACAACATGTGGTGTGCTTGTGGTGTGAGCTGTGCAAGTACTGGCAGTATGAATACAGGATGACCCCAAACCAAAAGGCAACAATTTCAGCTGACCTCATGACAACATGAACTGAGTGTACGAGGAAATGAGATTGAGTTACAGTACAAACATTTCAATACACAGCGGTACAGAGTGGAGAATCAAGCATTATTGTAGTAGCGCTAGTGTTAGGATACCAGACAAGACTCCAATTTTTGTTAGGTTCCCAGACGAGAAACCCAACAATTTTGCAATTCGTAAAACGGTAAGGAAAAGATCCTTCACCCCAGGGGTGATAACTCTGACCAGTAGGTGTCTTTTATTTCAAAACAAACTTTAATTTGAACACAGAATTAACCACGTTAACATCAAAGAAATAGTTTTACAACTAACAGTTAACCAGTTCTTAAATAAAAGGAAACACTTTAACTTATGCCCTACACCTTAGCACAGTAGCATGGTGGTTAGCATAAATGCTTCACAGCTCCAGGGTCCCAGGTTCGGTTCCCGGCTGGGTCACTGTCTGTGCGGAGTCTGCACGTCCTCCCCGTGTGTGTGTGGGTTTCCTCCGGGTGCTCCGGTTTCCTCCCACAGTCCAAAGATGTGCGGGTTAGGTGGATTGGCCATGCTAAATTGCCCGTAGTGTCCTAAAAATTAAGGTTAGGGGGGGTTGTTGGGTTACGGGTATAGGGTGGATACGTGGGTTTGAGTAGGGTGATCATTGCTCGGCACAACATCGAGGGCCGAAGGGCCTGTTCTGTGCTGTACTGTTCTATGTTCTATGTTCTACCTTCATTCTTTATTTTCCAATCAAGAAATCCATTGAAGTTTCAGTGCTACTTATAAATAAAGTTAACAAATCAGGTTTGCTTATTGTTCTCTGTGGAGAGACCTTTTGGAGAGAGACCCTTTCAAGAGCAGACACAAAGCATTTCTGTTCAACTCAAAAAACCCATGGCAAAATTACAAAAACTACAGATAGACCTGGCTCCACCTTTTAATTACATCATCTGTATCCCAAGCAGAAGGCATCCGCCCACTAGGATGTGCATGACCTGCATAGTTCAGACTAAACACAATCCATCATAAATTATCTACATGCCAGGGAATCTCCAAAAACATAAACAATATTCCATTAGCCCTTCATATGTAAACAAGTAAATGGTTAAAATAAATGATTACCTCACCTTTACAATTCATTAATCATAGCTTTAGCAGACATACTGCCTGTATGTATTTGGGCTCAGGGTTTTTACTAAAATTGCTGCAAAAATATATAGGCCGGAATTCTCTGGCCGTTTGCTGGTGCCCGAATTCTCTGGTCTCGCTGGCTGCGCACCCCCTCCAGTGGGTCCTGGTGGTGTGGGGTGAAAGCTGAGAATCCCACCAGCGAACAGCGCGCCACCTCCCACCACCGAGAAACTCACGGCTGGGAGGCTAGAGAATCCAGTCCATAATATATAACAATTTCCTACATTCATCACACTTTTTATCTCTGACCTTCACTCCTGTCAAGTGAGAATTTGTGATAGGTGCACAGCTTTGCTGAATATAGCTTTATGTAAGTATTGGGAAGTCCACTACCAAAAACAGGCTGTGCAAGCTTAACTCAGCCCAGCCACAACAGAATGCACTATAATGTGGAGCGCGACATGCCAAACTGCTTTATGTTTGCCAAGAGCTGACATGTATATCTAATTAAATAATTTTTCTTATCTGTTTTTGTGCTCTCTTGTGAAACAGGACACGGTATTATGAAACATTGGTACGGTATGTACCCTTCTGAGTGTTCTTTCATTTTAACTATAGCCGTTTCAGCCTCTGAAGTATTCTTGTTCCTGTTCAATAATAAATATATTTACTGTATTAGCTAAATTATTTTTAGAATCTCTTCAGATTCAGCTCTTCTGCAACATAATTGTCTGACAAAGGGCAAACATATGTACACCCAAGCCTCATCTAATGCCGCCTTGAGCCAAATATGAAGGGACATGTGACAGTTGTGTATGTTACTTTATCCTCCAATTCCATAGGAGCATGGGAACATAAGTAGGCTTTGTAGCTGCTGTTTCGACTTATTTTGTGCCACTGAAATAATATATTGACATTGGATAAATCCGTGGGCAGCACGGTAGCATTGTCGATAGCACAATCGCTTCACAGCTCCCACAGTCCAAAGATGTGCGGGTTAGGTGGATTGGCCATGATAAATTGCCCTTAGTGTCCAAAATTGCCCTTAGTGTTGGGTGGGGTTACTGAGTTATGGGGATAGGGTGGAGGTGTTGACCTTGGGTAGGGGGTAGGGTGCTCTTTCCAAGAGCCGGTGCAGACTCGATGGGCTGAATGGCCTCCTTCTGCACTGTAAACTCTATATATGTAACACGTCGCAATTTGCGCACATAATAATAATTTTTGTCACAAGTAGGCTTACATTAACACTGCAATGAAGTTAATGTGAAAATCCCCTAGTCGCCACACTCCGGCATCTGTTCGGGTACACAAAAGGAGAATTCAAAATGTCCATTTAACCTAACAAAGTATTCACCTGATAACCTATGGTGTAACAGAAACTTA
Organism: Scyliorhinus canicula; assembly: GCF_902713615.1. Classification (NCBI taxonomy): domain Eukaryota; kingdom Metazoa; phylum Chordata; class Chondrichthyes; order Carcharhiniformes; family Scyliorhinidae; genus Scyliorhinus; species Scyliorhinus canicula. The sequence goes on along the minus strand of NC_052165.1, from coordinate 51,639,472 downwards.
CAGCTAATATTTATCACAAACAAAATCTAATGACTAGTCAGTTAATTTTGTAAATTCAAGTATCTATTGTTTTGTTGACTAATTATAAGACATTGCTTAACAACGTCTCTGCAGAATTTGGTAGCAGAAAGTTTGCTCCTGAGAATTCAATAACAAAATCGACATAAATCGACTATGTGGGCAGCACGGTAGCATTGTGGATAGCACAATGGCTTCACAGCTCCAGGGTCCCAGGTTCGATTCCGGCTTGGGTCACTGACTGTGTGGAGTCTGCAAAGGGGAAGCGGGAGTACTCGTCAACCATATTAAGAAAATAAGCATTGCGGTTGGTAGAGGAGAGGGGCCCTTTGAAGTTGATACTGAGGCGCTCAAAGGGCCGGGATGTCTTCACCAGGTGAGCCTTATCTGGTCGATAGAAGCGCGGCTTACTCTCCGCGCAGATTTGACAGACCCTGGTCATGGTCCTGACCTCCTCAGTGGAGTAGGGCAGGTTGCGGTGCTTGATGTAGTGGAGAAGCCAGGTGACCCCCGGGTGGCAGAGGACATTGTGGATGGCCCGGAGTCGGTCATCTTGCACGCTGGCGCATGTGCCGCGGGACAGGGCATCTGGGGGCTCATTGAGCTTTCCAGGATCATACACAATATCGTAATTATAAGTGGAGAGTTCGATCCTCCACCTCAAGACCTTATTGTTCTTGATCTTGCCCTGCTGTGTGTTGTCGAACATGAAGGCTACCGACCGTTGGTCGGTGACGAGGGTAAACCTTCTACCAGCGAGGTAGTGCCTCCAGTGCCGTACAGCTTCCGCAATGGCTTGAGCTTCTTTTTCGACCAAGGAGTGTCGAATCTCAGAGGCGTTGAGGGTTCGGGAGAAAAAGGCTAAGGGCCGGCCGCCTGATTAAGGGTTGCGGCGAGGGCAACTTCTGACGCGTCGCTCTCCACCTGGAAAGGGATGGACTCGTCTACCGCGCGCATTGCGGCTTTGGCAATATCGGCCTTGATGCGGCTGAAGGCCTGGCGGGCCTCAGCTGTCAGTGGGAAGATGGTAGCTTTTATCAGTGGGCAGGCTTTGTCCGCATAGTTGGGGACCCACTGGGCATAATAGGAAAAGAACCCAAGGCATCTCTTCAGGGTCTTGGGGCAGTGGGGGAGGGGGAGATACAGGAGAAGGCGCATACGGTCGGGGTCAGACCCTAGGATGCCGTTTCTCACGACATAGCCGAGGATGGCTAGTCGGGTTGTGCGGAAAACGCATTTCTCCTTGTTATAAGTGAGGTTGAGGGATTGGGTGGTTTGGAGAAACTTCTGAAGGTTGGCGTTGTGGTCCTGCTGGCCATGGCTGCAGATGGTGATGTTGTCCAAGTACGGAAATGTGGCCCGCAGCACATACTGGTCCACCATTCGGTCCATCGTTCTTTAGAAGACCGAGACCCCGTTGGTGACGCCGAAGGGAACCCGGAGGAAGTGGAAGAGGCGGCCGTCTGCCTCAAAAGCCGTGTAGTGGCGGTCCTCCGGGCGGATTGGGAGCTGGTGGTATGTGGACTTCAGATCTACCGTGGAGAAAACCCGGTAGTGTGCAATCTGATTCAACATGTCCGCTATCCGGGGGAGGGGATACGCATCGAGGTGCGTGTACCAGTTTATGGTTTGGATGTAATCTACAGCCATCCAGTTCTTTTTCCCGGTCCTGACAACCACCACCTGAGCTCTCCAGGGGCTATTACTGGCCCCGATGATCCATTCCCGCAAGAGTCACTGGACCTCGGACCTGATAAAAGTCCTGTCCTGGATACTGTACCGCCTGCTCCTGGTGGCAACGGGTTTACAGTTGGCGGTGAGATTTGCGAAGAGCGGGGGAGGGTCGACCTTCAGGGTCGCGAGGCTACAAACAGTGAGGGGGTAGGGGCCCGCCGAACTTCAGGGTCAGGCTCCTGAGGTTGCACTGGAAGTCCAGTCCCAACAGAAGAGGAGCGCAGAGATCGGGGGAGTACATATAGTTTAAAGTTTGCGTATTCGACGTCTTGTATCGTGAGGTTCGCGACAGTGTACCCCCGATCTGCACTGAGTGCGATCCGGAAGCGAGGGAGATTGTTTGAAGTACGGGTGAGATTTGGAGCGAACAGCACCTTACCATGTCTCGGTGTACGAAGCTCTCCGTGCTCCCGCAGTCAAACAGGCAAGGTGTTTCGTGTCCATTGATCCAGACGGTCATCATGGAGTTCCAGAGGTGCTTTGGGCGTGACTGGTCGAGGGTTACCGCGCCGAGTTGCGGGTAGCCGGCGTGGTCAGAGGTGGCGGTGTGGTCCCAAGATGGCAGCCCCCGTCGGTCGCACGTGTCGGGCGGCGATGAAGATGGCGTCCAAGATGGTGGCCCCCATGAGTCGCATATGGCGGGCCGCGTGGGAGGTGGCGGCAAAGATGGTGGCCCCCGTGAGTCGCACGTGGCGGGTGACACGTCCGAAAGGGGCGGAGCCAGCAGACACGCAGCCACGCTGTGGGGTCTGCGGGCCTGTGAGTCCGAGAGTCGGGCCTGTGATTTGGAGGACTTGGACCGGCCAGGCAAACTTTGGCAAAGTGTCCTTTCTTGCCGCAGTCGCTACAGTTCGCGTTCCGAGCCGGGCAACGCTGCCTGGGGTGCTGGTGCTGGCCACAGAAATCGCAGGGTAGCCCCCCCCGGGTTTGGCGGGCAGCCACACAGCACAGGCCTGGGGTACTCTCTGGTCGGGTGTCCACGAAGGCTGTCGTGTGGTCAGAGGGGAAAGAGTTTTTGGCTCTGAAACGCTACTTCTAGAGAGGTGGCTAGTTTTACCGTTTCTTCTAGGTCGAGGGCACCCTTCTCGAGCAGGCGCTGTCTGACGTAGTTGGACCAGACTCCAGCCACATAGGTGTCCCGGATGGCAAGTTCCATGTGTTGCGAAGCCCTGAAGCCTTTGTAGTTTCAGTTTCGCGTGAGTACTTTCAGGTCGCGTAGGTACTCATCCAGCAATTCCCCGGGGCGTTGGCGGCGAGTTGTGAGGAGATGCCTCGCGTACACTTCGTTCACCGGCCTCACGATTTGCCGCTTCAGGATCGCGAGCGGGTCTGCATATGTGGCCACTTCCTCGATTTGCATGGAGATCCAATGGCTCACCCGGGCGAGGAGGAGGCTCAACTTCTGTTCGTCGGTGACGGAGGGCGAGGAGGAGGTGGCGAGGTAGGCCTCGAAACATCAGAGCCAGTGCGAAATGATCCCTTTGGCTTCAGCTGCCTGTGGGTCGCGTTCCAGTCGGTCAGGTTTGAGGGCTGCTTCCATCGCGATGTTGCAGCTGGTTAAATTGATGCGACCATCAATTCACACGAGACGGAGTTGAAGTGAACTGTGGCTTTAATCAGCTAGAACTAATTAGACTACCTGCGACTGCTCTGCACTAAGAGCCGCCTGCAGGGCTACAGCTCTATATACCTCCCCTCAGGGGGGCGGAGCCAGGGGCGGAGCCCACAAGGGCACCAACCTGATACAAAGTGGTGTAATACAATACAATGGTCCATAGGTGGAGCCCGCAAGGGCAACAACATAGTGGTAGTCACCACTGTTGTATATATATCACATATGAGGTGTAATACAGTAAGGCTCCTGTACTACAGGTACGGGGGAAGATCCCTGCTTGCTGGCTCCGCCCAGTAGGCGGAATATAAATGTGTGGGCTCTCCGAGCTGCAGCCATTTCGGCAGCAGCTGTGAGAGGCTCCACATCTCTGCTTAATAAAGCCTCGATTACACTCTATTCTCATCTCATTGTAATTGATAGTACATCAATTTATTAAGCAGAGATTTTACAACGATGGATCTCCGCATCAAGCCGGATCGTCTGCAGCTGCATCCTCAAGCAGACAACGCCAAGTCGGCCTTCGCCCACTGGCTAGCTTGCTTTGAAGCCTACATCGGATCTGCAACAGAACCACCCTCCGAGGCACAGAAGCTCCAGACCCTGTATGTGCGGCTGAGCTCCAATATCTTTCCCCTCATCCGGGACGCGCCTACCTACACTGAGGTCATGGTGCTACTGAAGGAGATCTACACCAACAAAATCTACGCCAGGCACCTCCTGTTCACACGGCATCAACTCCCCGGTGAGTCTGTGGAAGATTTCTGGCGTGCCCTACACGCCCTGGCGAGGGGCTGCGATTGCCAGGCCATTTTGGCCGTTGAACATTCCGAACTCCGAATTAGGGACACTTTTGTTATGGGCATAGGGTCGGCGTACATGTGCCAGCACCTCTTAGAAGGGGCTACCCTCGACTTTGCGGCGACCAAGGAACTCGCGATCTCACTAACATCGCCTCCCATAATGTACAGACGTACGCCCCCAACCACACGGCGCCCTCCCTCCTAGACATCATGGACCCCACCAGCGAACACCCTATCGTGGACCCCACCAGCGACCACCCCCAGCCAACCCCAAACCTGCGCCACGCGGCAGCCAACCAACCCCGGGGGGCCCAAGTGCTACTTCTGCGGTCAGACAAAGCACTTCTGGCAGCGCTGCCCGGCGCGGAGCGCGCGCTCTGCAAGGCAGGGGGAAGAAAGGACATTTCGCTGCTGTGTGCCAGGCCCGCTCGATCGCCGCTGTAACCAGGCCCATTGTCCCTGCGCCCCCCACGTGCGGCCCATGGGCGCTGCCATTTTCGCCTCTGCAACCCACGTGCGGCCCGTGGGCACTGCCATCTTCCTCGCCTCGGACCATGTGCGGCCCATGGGCGCCGCCTTCTTCCTTTCCTCAGAACACGTGCGGCCCGTGGGTGCCACCATCTTGCTTGCCTCAGGACACGTGCGGCCTGTGGGCACCGCCAACTTCCTCCTATCAGGCCTCGTGCAGCCCGTGGGTGCCGCCATCTTTAATGCCACCCACCACGTGCGCCCCATGGGCGCTGCCATCTTCCCCGCCTGAGGACCCCTGCTCATCGGGCACCTCATCGGGCCGCTCATCACCTGCAACCGCCACCGACCAGCCAGGGACCTTCCAACACCAGCCGCGTCTCGTCTCCATCACGATTGACCAGTCACGACTGCACAACCTCGCGACCGTGTTGACGACAGTAAAGGTCGATGGACACAAGACATCATGCCTTCTTGACTCCGGGAGCACTGAGAGCTTCATCCACCCCGATACGGTAAGGAGCTGCACCCTCGCGGTACACCCCATTAACCAGAAAATCTCCCTGGCCTCCGGATCCCACTCCGGGGGTACTGCACTGCCACCCTCACCATCCAGGGTGTAGAGTTCAGCGGCTTCCGGCTCTACGTCCTCCCCAACCTCTGCGCTGCCTTGCTACTCGGCCTGGACTTCCAGTGCAACCTCCAAAGTCTAACCCCTACCACCCCTTACTGTATGCGGCCTCACGACCCTTAAGGTCGACCCGCCTTCTCTGTTTGCAAACCTCACCCCAGATTGCAAACCCGTCGCCACCAGGAGCAGACAGTACAGTGCCCAGGACAGGACCTTCATCAGGTCTGAGGTCCAGCGGTTGCTACGGGAAGGCATTATCGAGGCCAGCAACAGCCCTGGAGAGCCCAAGTGGTAGTTGTAAAAACTGGGGATAAAAACAGGATGGTCGTTGACTACAGTCAGACCATCAATCGGTACACTCAGCTTGACGGGTACCCCCTCCCACGCATATCTGATATGGTCAATCAGATTGCACAGAACCGGGTCTTCTCGACAGTGGACCTGAAATCTGCCTACAACCAGCTCCCCATTCGCAAGGCGGACCGCTCATACACCGCGTTTGAAGTGGACGGCCGCCTTTATCACTTCCTTAGGGTTCCCTTCGGTGTCACTAACGGGGTCTCGGGCTTCCAATGGGAGATGGACCAAATGGTTGACCGGTACGGACTGCGGGCCACCTTCCCGTACCTGGATAACATCACCATCTGCGGCCACGACCAGCAGGACCACGACGCTAACCTTTCCAAATTCCTCCACAGCGCCAAACTCCCCAATCTAACGTACAACAAGGAGAAGTGTGTGTTCAGCACCAACCACTTAGCCATCCTCGGCTATGTAGTGCAAAATGGAGACCTGGGGCCCGACCCGATCGCATACGCCTCCTCATGGAACTCCCTCTCAACCCACTGCCCCAAGGCCCTCAAACGATGCCTGGGGTTCTTCTCGTACTACGCCCAGTGGGTCCCTAACTATGCGGACAAGGCCCGCCCACGCATTCACTCCACCGTTTTCCCACTGACGACCGAGGCTCACCAGGCCTTCAACCGAATCAAGGCCGACATTGCCAAGGCCGCGATGCACGAGGTCGACGAGACGCTCCCCTTCCACGTCGAGAGCGATGCATCAGACGTCGCTCTGGCCGCCACCCTCAACCAGGCAGGCAGGCCCATGGCATTCTTTTCATGCACCCTCCATGCCTCCGAAATCCTCCGTCGAGAAGGAGGCCCAAGCCATTGTAGAAGCTGTGCGACATTGGAGGCATTACCTGGCCGGCAGGTGATTCACTCTCCTCACTGACCAACGGTCGGTTGCCTTCATGTTCAACAACACACAGCGGTGCAAGATCAAAAATGATAAAATCTTGAGGTGGAGGATCGAGCTCTCTACCTACAATTACGAGATTTTGTATCGCCCCGGTAAGCTCAACGAGCCCCAGATGCCCTATCCTGAGGTACATGTGCTAGCGCACAAGTGGACCGACTCTGGACCCTACACGATCATCTCTGTCAGGGGTCACCCAGTTCTTTCACTTCATAAAGGCCCGCAATCTGCCCTACTCCATTGAGGAGGTCAGGGCTATCACCAGAGACTGCCAGATCTGCGCGGAGTGCACACTGCATTTCTACCGGCCAGACCGCGCGCGCCTAGTGAAGGCCTCCTGCCCCTTTGAACGCCTTAGCGTGGATTTCAAAGGGCCCCTCCCCTCCACCGACCGAAACACGTACTTCCTTAACGTGGTCGACGAATACTCCAGATTTCCCTTCGCCGTCCCATGCCCCGATATGATATCTGCCACAGTCATCAAAGCACTCAACACCATCTTCACTCTATTCGGTTTCCCTGCCTACATCGACAGCGACTGGGGATTCTCGTTTATGAGCGGTGAGCTGCGCCAGTACCTGCTCAGCAAGGGCATCGCCTCGAGCAGGACGACCAGCTACAACCCCCGGGGAAACAGGCAGGTGGAGCGGGAGAATGGGACAGTCTGGAAGGTTGTCCAGCCGGCCGTACGGTCCAAGAATCTCTCGGTCTCCCGCTGGCAGGAGGTCCTCCCCGACGCCCTTCACTCCATTTGGTCGCTACTTTGCACTGCGACTAAAAAAAACCCGCATGAACGTCTCCTTGCCTTCCCAGGAAGTCCACCTCTGGGGTTTCGCTCCCAACGTGGCTGGCAGCTCCAGAACCCGTTCTCCTCCGCAGGCACGTGCGGCTCCACAAGGCGGACCCGTTGGTCGCGAGGGTACAGCTACTCCATGAAAACCCGCAGTACGCCTACGTGGCAGCCACCAAGACACAGTCTCCCTCAGGGACCTGGCACCAGCTGGGTCTCCACCCCCCTCCCCGCCCCGGCGCCACCCTTCCTCCCCCCAGCGCACCTCACCACAACCCCCGCTCCAGGATGATCCGTCCTCCCCTTGGTCCCACCCGGGGATGAAGATGAGGTTGATACACTCCCGGAGTCACCAGCGACCGAACCAACGCCTGCATCGCCACCGGGACTTCGGCACTCACAACGGAGCATCAAGGCACCCGATCGTCATAATTTGTGAACTTTTCCGAAAATGTTAACCTATGCATGTAAATAGTCTTCCACCACCCCCGCTGGACTCTTTTTTAACAGGGGGTGAATGTGGTAGTCACCACTGTTGTATATATATCACATATGAGGTGTAATATGGTAAGGCTCCTGTACTACAGGTATGGGGGTAGATCCCTGCCTGCTGGCTCCACCCAGTAGGCGGAGTATAAATGTGTGGGCTCGCAGAGCTGCAGCCATTTCGGCAGCAGCTGTGGGAGGCTCCACATCTCTGCGTAATAAAGCCTCGATTACTCGCTACTCTCGTCTCGTCGTAATTGATAGTGCATCAACAATGCAATACAGTGGTGAATGGCTGTCATAATACATTCATCACACCTGCAACAGTCTCATCGTAAAACATGGCACCGTCCGCGCTAGACACAGTCCGCAGCCGCCACGCGCAGTTGACAAAAACTCAGAGCACAAGTGATCCAGGACGTCGGGAAGCCAGCCCATCGGGGGGGGGAGCATCGAGGGAGAGCCTTCAGGTGACATCCTGAGGCGGTCCCAATAGCGTGTGTCATACTCACCGATGTAGCCGTTTTGGAAGGGCGGAGCATCCAAAAACAGGCGGTGCCCTTATTTCGGTGTCAAAATGGATAATCCACCCGATCGCCGAATTCGATATTGCCGTCGGAAAGCGGGGAATCCTGCCCTTAGTCTCTAAAACAGGAAAATCCCGCTCATAGTCTCCCAAATGGAGAATCTCCTGCCAATGTAAGATCATCATAAAAATGGCCATCAATACACATGCACATTTGTCCAATAATGGATTTCGTCCTTCCAAACTAGGGTTGTATCAAGAGCTATTATTAAATTATAAAATGCCATTGTAAATTGTGGCATGATCAATGAAATGAATGGAGACATACAGTCATACAGATTTTAAAAATCTGAATATAAACGGATCTCTGTAAATATAGAATAGTGCTAGTCAAGTCTGTAAAACATCCCATAATATTGCACATCTTGTACTACAGATTTTTTATTAGTTTATGTCAGCTCTCCAGATGTCTGCCATAATTTTCCAATAATGAAACAAGGAAAAGGGTGAAATACAGAAAGAATAATCGATAAATGAAAATGCCGGACAGAATGAACAGGTTTTGCAGCATTTGTGTCAAAGCTTGGATTGATGGTTCAGAGCACTGAGCCTTAGATTGATGGTTCAGACACTGAGCCTTAGATTGATGGTTCAGACACTGAGCCTTGGATTGATGGTTCAGAGCACTGAGCCTTGGATTGATGGTTCAGACACTGAGCCTTGGATTGATGGTTCAGACACTGAGCCTTGGATTGATGGTTCAGACACTGAGCCTTGGATTGATGGTTCAGACACTGAGCCTTGGATTGATGGTTCAGACACTGAGCCTTGGATTGATGGTTCAGAGCACTGAGCCTTGGATTGATGGTTCAGACACTGAGCCTTGGATTGATGGTTCAGACACTGAGCTTTGGATTGATGGTTCAGACACTGAGCCTTGGATTGATGGTTCAGACACTGAACCTTGGATTGATGGTTCAGACACTGAGCCTTGGATTGATGGTTCAGAGCACTGAGCCTTGGATTGATGGTTCAGACACTGAACCTTGGATTGATGGTTCAGACACTGAGCCTTGGATTGATGGTTCAGAGCACTGAGCCTTGGATTGATGGTTCAGAGCACTGAGCCTTGGATTGATGGTTCAGACACAGCCTTGGATTTATGGTTCAGACACTGAGCCTTGGATTGATGGTTCAGACACTGAGCCTTAGATTGATGGTTCAGAGCACTGAGCCTTGGATTGATGGTTCAGACACTGAGCCTTGGATTGATGGTTCAGACACTGAGCCTTGAATTGATGGTTCAGACACTGAGCCTTGGATTGATGGTTCAGACACTGAGCCTTGGATTGATGGTTCAGAGCACTGAGCCTTGGATTGATGGTTCAGAGCACTGAGCCTTGGATTGATGGTTCAGAGCGCTGAGCCTTGGATTGATGGTTCAGACACTGAGCCTTGGATTGATGGTTCAGAGCACTGAGCCTTGTCCAGGTCTGAAAGCTAAGGGGCGCAATTTACCTAATTGCTGGGTTTTTTGTCCTCGGGGAAATTCTCTCTGCCAAAGCTGAACTTAGAGTGATTTCCTGGCGAGGAGGGTGCCTTTTTGGAGGGCTGCCCTGATCTTTCCCTCCGCCACACTTTCAGGATCCCCCCACCGTTTTCTACACCCCTTCTCCCAACTTTGGGGATGCGCCTGGGACCCCCCCCCCCCGGCCCGATCCCTGGTATTACCAACCTGTAACCCAGGCACCTTGGCACTGCTAGCCTGGCTCTCTGGCAATGCTACCTGGGCACCTAGGTGCTGAGGTAACAGGAGAATGCCAGGAGAATACCCTGCCCTGTCCCTGGCCACCCGGGAATCTCTGCTGGCCTGGGAGATCCCCCTGGTGCCGTTATGCTGGTCCACCTTTGTGTGAACCAGTATTAAACAGCGCCCTAGTGAGATCTCGCAGGCACGGCCATTTAGTCCCAGATGCCGGGAGAAGCTGCCGAACATATAATTAAATTATGCGTAGTACGTAGTACGCCTCTTTAAATATGCTGATTTAGGTCATGCCCAGTGAGGACGAGATCCAGATCGCGACATCTCACGAGATTATGTTGGATCTCACAAGATATTTCGAATGTCACAAATTTTGTGAGATTCAATGGCCTTGTCCCAACACCAAGTTGGACACAATGTGGCAGCTGAATCGTGCCCTAGATTCCTCACCAAAGATATATTGTAATTTATTTTCATTTATTTTTTGGCTAGCAATTGCCTGCTTCATCGCTACAAATGACATCATGGAGTAACCACTACAACTGCACATGCAAGGGGTTGGCAGCAAATGCAGCCTTTTTTCAAAGGGACAGACTCCTTCCCAACATTTTTTAAAATATTTTTATTAAATAACTTCTATATAAATATATATATATATAAAACACAACCAATTCCAAAAAGAGAACAAACAAGAAATCTCATAACAAATAAATAAAACCCCACTACCCCACCCTCCCTGCCGTTCCCCTCCACCCACCCTGCCTCCAGCGTTTCTACCTCCTGTAACCCCTCCATCACTGCTGATATCTTAACTATCCTTAAAGAAGGCAATAAACAGCCTACATCTCTGGGCAAACCCCCCCCCCCCCCCCCCCCCCCCCACAGACCCTCTCAAGGCAAACTTGATTTTTTTCCCAGCCTCAGGAATTCTATGAGATCGCTCACCCACACCCCAGGCTTCGGCGCCCCCGAGTCCCTCCACGCCAACAAAATTTCTTTCTCTCCGGGCTACCAGGAAGGCAAAGGCCAAAACATCAGCCTTTCTCATCCCCTGGACACCCTGGTCTTCCGACACTCCGAAAATCGCCACTTCCAGACTCGGGGTGACCGTCACCTTCAGTACCTTGGACATAACATAAGCGAACCCCCACCAGAACCCCTTCAGCTTTGGACAAGCCCAAAACATGTGGACATGGTTCACAGGCCTTCCCGTGCACCACCTGCACCTATCTTCCACCCCCTCAAAGAACCTGCTCATTCTGGCTGCCATCATATTCATCCTATGAACCAATTTGAATTGAATAAGGCTGAGCCTAGCACACAAAGAGGATGTATTCACTCTCCTCAGAGCCTCCTCCCATTACAGAGCCTTTATCTCCCTCCCTAGCTCTTCCTCCCACTTCCGTTTAACTTCTTCTATCGGGGCTTATCCCCCCCCCCAGTCCATTGATTCCTTACAATTCTCCGACACCCTACCCTCGCCAACTTCTGTTTTTTACACCAGCTTGTCCTGCAGCGCCGGGGGTGGCACCTGCTTCCTAACATAATCCCGAATCTGTAATTACCGGAACCCATTCCCGCTGGGCAGCTCATACTACTCTTCCAATTCCTCTAGGCTCGAGAAGCTGCATCCCACAAATTGGTCCCCAAACCGGTCGATCCCCGCCCGCCGCCACCCCTAGACACCTGCGTCCAACACACCCCGTGTAAATCTATGATTCCCAGAAATAGGTGCCAGACCAACGCACCCTCCAAACTCAAGTGCTGCTGCACTCTCAGGATGCCACCACCACCAAGATCGTGGAGCACCTGGCCAGTTAGAATGGCAGAGGCGCCAGCAACAATGCCCCTAAGCTAGTGTACTTGCTAGCGGCTGCCTCCATCTATTCCCGCACTGCCCCCACTACTCACTTTCTAATCGGGGTTATATTCACTTCCCAGTAATAGTTTATTAAATTTGGCAAGGCTTGCCCCACCCCCCATGTCCCCGTTCCAGCAGCACTTTCTTTACCCGTGGGAATTTCCCCGCCCACACAAACCCCAAAATCAGGGCATTAATTTTACTAAAAAAGGCTTTTGTGATAAAAATCAAAAGGTTCTGAAAAACAAATAAAAACCTCGGAAGCACCATCATTTTCACAGTTTGCTCCGCCCCGCCAGCGACAGCGGGAGCACGATCCATCTCTTAAAATCCCCCTTCATCTGCTCTACCAGCTCAATTTGCGGAATTGTTACCATCTCTGCGCCATCTGGATGCACAAGTATCTAAAGTTTGTCCCCACCACTAAAACTGTAGCTTGCCCAGTCTCTCTCTGCTTTGATCGGGGAGACCTGCCTCTTCCCCATGTTTAACTTATAAATTCCTCTAAAATGCTCATGATCCGCCCAATGCCTCTCGACGGGTCTGAAATGTAAACCAACAGATCGTCCGCATATAGCGAAACTCTACGCTCTACTCCCCCCCCCCCCCCCCCCCCCCCCCCCACCACCACTCCGCACTATCCCTTTCCAACTCCTTGACGCTCTAAGCGCTCTGTCACCAAGGCAAAAAGCAACGGGAAGGGTGGGCATCCCTGCCTTGTCCCACGATGCAATCAAAAATACCCCAAACTCACCTAATTCATCATGACACTTGATATCAGCTTCCTATATATCAACCGGACCAGATCCACAAACCTCTGCCCAACCCGAACTGTTCCAGTACTTCCCACAGATAGTCCCATTCTACCCGATCAAAGCCCTTCTCCTTGACCACATTCAAGGGGCATCATAATCGCATTCAACAAGCGCCTAACATTCACAGACAGATGCCTCCCCTTTCCAAACCCCGTCTGGTCCTCTCCTATCAGCCCTCAATTCGCAAGGCCAAGATCTTTGCCAACAGCTTGGCATCCACATTTAGCAGTAATATCGGGCAGTAAGACCCGCAGTGCTCCAGGTCCTTGCCCTTCTTCAAAATTAAGGATACAGAAGCCTGCGATAATGTAGGAGGATCTCCCTTCTCCCTCACCTGATTGTCCACCCTTACCAGCAGGGGCCCTGGATCCGCCGAAAACCTTTTATAAAATTCCACCAGGAACCCATCCGAGGCCAGGACTTCCTTGTCTACATTGTCCCCATGCTCTCCATCACCTCCAACAGTCCAATGGGTGCCCCCAGCCCCTCTACCAGATCTTCCTCCACTTTGGGAAACTCCAACCCATCCAGAAATCGCTGCAATCCCTCTCCCCCCACTGGGGGCTCCGATTCATATAGCCTCTTATGGAATTCCTCAAACGTCCCATTAACCCCACCGGGTCCAAGACCGCCCTTCCCCTTCCATCCTTCACCTTTCCGATCTCCATCGCCGCCTCCTGCTTCCTAAGTTGGTAGGCCAGCACCCTGCTCGCCTTCTCCCCATATTCATACACTGCCCCTCTGGCCCTCCGTAACTGCCCCACTTTCTTCCCTGTGGACACCACCCCAAACTACATCTGGAGCTTCTGCTGCTCCTTCAACAAACCTGCCCCCGGGGCCTCCAAATATCTCCTATCGACCCGCAGGATCTCCTCCACCAGCCTAGCCATCTCTGCCCGCTCCTCCCTATCCCTATGTGCCCGGATTGATATAAACTCCCCCCTGACCACTGCCTTAAGCCCTTCCCATAGCGTGGTGGCCAAAACCTCACCCGCGTCATTCAGCTCCACATCCCCCTGAATGACGGCCCTCACCCGCTCGCACACCTCCGCGTCTTCTAGCAATCCCACGTCTAATATCCTCCTCATCTGCTAGCAACCCCATGTCTAATCTCCCCCTCATCTGCTAGCAACCCCATGTCTAATCTCCTCCTCGTCTGCTAGCAACCCGATGTCTAATCTCCCCCTCATCTGCTAGCAACCCTATGTCTAATCTCCCCCTCATCTGCTAGCAACCCCATGTCTAATCTCCTCCTCGTCTGCTAGCAACCCCATGTATAATCTCCCCCTCATCTGATAGCAACCCCATGTCTAATCTCCCCCTCATCTGCTAGCAACCCTACATCTAATCTCTAATGCGGGCACTGGGCACCCCTCCGATCCACTTGCTAGTCCACCCAGTGCAGCACGTGGCCAGAGACCACAATCACCGAATATCCCGAGTCGACTACGCACGCCAGCAGAGCCTTATCCACCACATGATAATCGATCCGTGAGTATACCCTGTGCACATGTGAAAAGTACGAAAATTCCTTCGCCCTCAGCCTCCAAGGATCCACCCCCCCCCCCTCTCCGCCCCATGCGCTCCATGAACCCCTTTAGCTCCTTCGCCACCCCCGATACCCTTCCTGATTGCGGAATCGACCAATCCAATCTCAACTCGATAACCGTATTAAAATCCCACCCCCATAATCAACCGGTGCGAGTCCAGATCTGGGATCTTCCCCAACACCCGTCTCATGAATTTGACATTATCCCAATTTGGGGCATATACGTTCAACAGGACCACTATCATCCCCTTCAATTTACCGCTCACCATCACGAACCTTCTCCCTGGGTCTGCTACTATATTCCCCATTTTAAACGCTACCCACTTATTTATCGGCACCACCGCTCCTCGCATATTCATATTCAACCCTGAGTGAAAAACCCGTCCTCCCCACCCCTTCCTCAACCTAGTCTGGCCGCCAATCTTCAAATGCATTTCCTGTAGAAATTACACATCCACCTTCAAGGACCTCAGGTGTGAGGACACACGTGACCGCTTGACCAGCCCTCTCACGTTCCATGTGACTAGCCTGGTCAGGGGCACCTTGCCCCCCCCCCCCCCCCCCCCCCCCCAACCACCACCACCGCCTCCCCTGCCGATCAACCATAATCCTTCTTGGGCCAGCCCCTGGCTGACGTCCCACAACCCTCCAGGGCCGCCCTCGGATGTCCATCGTCACCAACGCCCTCCTTATTGCACATCAATCTCCCCATCCCCGTAAGCAATCCCCTCCCTCCCCTAAACAAAACAACAATCCCATTCCCCTCTACAGCTCTAACAACCTGTTCACCCCCTATTGCGCTCCCGTGAACTAGCTCACCCAGTTAGCCTGGGAGCCCCCGCCCATGGCGCTAAACAACCTACCCCCCCCCACTGATTTCCCCCCTCCCCCCAAAGATGGGCCAGGTACAGCATCCTGACCTTCGCCCACTTCTTAAAGAGGGCAGACTTTACCCGGTTGAATCCAGCTCTCCGCTTTGCCAGTTACACGCCCAGGTCCTGAGATACCGGAGCTCGTTACCTTCCCAGGTACATCTCCTCGTCTGCCTGGCGCAAGATCTTCTCTTCATCCAAAAACCGGTGTAGCCTCACCACCATCGCCCTCAGCGGCTTGTTCACCTGCAGCTTCTTCTTCAGCACCCTAATCGTCCGATCGACTTCCAGGGGCTGGTTGAAGGCCCCTCCCCCATGAACTGCTCCAACATCTTGGCTACACACTCGATTCCCTCTGCCATCCCCGTTATTCTCAAATTCTGCTTTCGGGAGCAGTTCTCCAGATCCTCCACTTTCTCCTTGAGCCGCTTCTGCGTCTCCCTCAATATCCCAATTTTGGCTGCCAGCGAGGTAAGCTGCTTCTCGTGTTCCCCCTCTGCCTCCTTGCCCTTCTGGAGCACCTGGCTCTTGGTCTCCAGCCTCAGCTTCACATGGTCGATCATCGCTTTTAGCGGGTGTACCATCTTCGTCAGGTCCTCCTGAGCCTCCCTCCTCTGTTCACTGAACGTTTCGTTCAGGTAGTCCACCAACTGCTCCATCGATCATTGGGCTGGTAGAGCCGACCCCTTACTCTTCACCAGCTTTTCCTGTGTCGCAGAAAGAGTTTATTGTTCTTGCAGCTCCTTCCTTCTGGACCCACCTCTGGTCCACGGATCCATCCACTAATCTTACCAGCGAAGTATGACGTTCCTCCACCACCTCTGCACCTTTTTTCTCCAAACATCCACCCGGCAACCAGGGAAAAGGTGCAAAAAAACACCTCGAGCAGGAGGTGCCAAATGTGCGACCTCTCCATGGCTGCCACTGGGAGTCCGATTCCACCAATTATGTCATAATTCGGATCATGAAACATTTGACTTCAAATACTTCAAAATTTAACTATTGTAGTGAATGTAATATATAGATGTATATATGTTAATTCACACTGTCTTTGTAAGCGCAGTAGCGCCATCCTACCACTAGGGGGAGTAGCGCTGGGAGCACTCAGGGATTGTACTGGGCTCCACCCTTGGCTCCGCCCATGACTCCTCCCCCTAGTGCAGCTGTATAAATACCCTTGTCCAGAGTCAGCCTGAGTTCACTAAGAATTCATCAACGGGTAACAGGCTAGCTCTGAAGTAAGTCGATTAAAGCCTAGATTCATATCGGAAACACGTGTCTGGTGAATTGATGGTTCCATCAACTATAAAGGTTCCTTTTTTTTATTTTATAGTCCAAAAATCTGTGCCTTGAAATCACAAATATTAAAATGATTCCCTTGTAATCAGGGGAATCAATAATTACTTGTTAAGTTCTTTAGTCAAATGTTTTTGAGATTTATTTGACACAGGTTTCTTTCTTTCAATACTGCTTGCCATTAACAGTACACATTTTTTAAAAGCTGGAAATATGAAACAAAAACAGAAAATGCTGGGAGCACTTAGAACAGATTCAGATGATGGATTCTACTATCTTTTCTCTGCTGTGTATTTCCAGTATTTTCTGTTTTTGTCACTAGGAATTCGTGAGCAATTTTACAGCAGTAAGGGTTATTATACAGTAATTGGCTATTGAAGTGAATAATGTTCAGTCATTTAATTATGCTCATTACCTCTTCCCAAGGATATACTTTGCTTATCAGATTTGCATGAGGTGCAAAAACCCTGCTGTGCTCTTATATTTTCAGCTCAGACTCTGAAGATAGCCGTTTGCCAATCATTCAGCGAGAGGAAGCATCTCCTGATGAGATTTATGATGAGAACTTTGAGGAAGATCCTAATTGCTGCAGTGAAGAAAGTATACGACTGTGAGTACTTCTTTCTAGTACATTTACTGCTTATAATGGGTGGGGAAAATGCCTCAGATCGGAGTGTGTGGTCCTACAGAGGGATGTATAGCGGGGAGGAGGGCGTGCGTGCCGCCAAATGTGATGTTTTATTATTGGGCAGCTAATGCAGAGAAGATGTTGAGGTGGTATGGGGACTAGGATGTTACTTGGGTGTGGATGGAGTTGGGGTCGTGCAACGGGTCTAGCTTGGAGGCACTGGTGATGGCATCGCTGCCTTTTGCCTGAGCAAAATATTCTTCGAATCCGATGGTCCGCTCCACTTTGAAAATGTGGCAGCCACTCTGTCAGCATTTTAAGATGGGCCCTATTTGTAGGAATTTGTAGGAGTTGAAGGAAAAAGCAGGACCTGGGGAGGGTAAGGGTAGCGTCACCGTCCACTTTATTGGAGAAGAGGGCAGCACGTCCAGTATATATGGATGGATCTTGGGCAAGAGCAAGTTTCAGTAAAAGTGGTGAAAGCCAGGTGGGAGGAGCAGTGACCCAATTTTGAGGAGGAGGTGTGGAGTGAGTACTTGGCACTGTACAGGTGCACTGAGGAAGGAGCAGTGCTCTGAAAGCTAGTATTTGAAACAAACCTGTTGGACTTTAACCTGGTGTTGTAAAACTTCTTACTGTGCTCATCCCAGTCCAACGCCGGCATCTCCACATCATATAAAATTATGAAGGGAATAGATAAGATAGAAGTAGGGAGATTGTTTCCACTAGCAGGTGAAACTAGAACTGGGGGGCATAGCCTCTAAATAAGGGGGAGCAGATTGAGGACTGAGTTGAGGAGGAACTTCTTCACCCAAAGGATTGTGAATCTGTGGAATTCCCTGTCCAGTGAAGCAGTTGAGGCGACCCGTTAAATGTTTTTTTTTTATAAATTTAGAGTACCCAATTATTTTTTTCTAATTAAGGGGCAATTTAGTGTGGCCAATCCACCTACTCTGCACATTTTTGAGTTGTGGGGGCGAAACCCACGCAGACACGGGGAGAATGTGCAAACTCCACACGGACAGTGACCCAGAGCCGGGATCGAACCTGGGACCTCAGCGCCATGAGGCAGCTGTGCTAACCACTAAGCCACCGTGCTGCCCTCGTTAAATGTTTTTTAAGGCAAAGATAGATTTTTGAACAGGAATTAAGGGTTATGGTGAGCGGGCGAATAAGTGGAGCTGAGTCCATAAAACAATCAGCCATGATTTTATTGAATGGCGGAGCAAGCTCGAGGGGCCAGATGGCCCAATCCTGTTCCTAGCTCTTATGTTCTTAAACTGACTGCAAATAATCATTGAGTGATATTTCAAAACTTGAAACATTAATTATTTAAATAAAATGAAATAGAGATGAGAGGGCAGGTGATGTTGCACTGTACCATATAATAATTGGGGGACACTGGCAGCCACATCTGCAGCTCGAGGAGCTTTAGCTCAGAGTTGATGAGCTGGAGTCCAAGTTTTAGGCACTTCTATGCATCAGGTTTCTGCAATAAATTGATGCATGATCAATTGCACAAAGACTCAGGTTGGGTACAACTGTGGCTTTATTGCAGTCAGATGCGTGGCCTCCTGCTGCAGCTGGCGAAATGGCAGATCAATGGAGGACACGCATATTTATACAGCTCCTTGTGGGCGGAGCCAGCCGACGGGCTACCGGCGAACCTGTAGTACAGGTCCTACCTTACATCCCCTAATACAGGTGTACAGAGTGGTTCACACACTGGAGCCCAAGTTTTAGACACTTCTATGCATCAGGGAGGGAGATAGTTACCTGGACACTTTGTTCCAGGAGGCAGTTGCACCCCTTGGTTAAGTACTTCAGATTGGTTTGTGGTCAGGACAGGAGACTGTGAGTGGGACAGGCATGGGGATCCAGAAGGTAGTACTGGAGGAAACTCAGCTATTCCCATTTCCAATAAGTTTGACATTCCTGCACCCTGGAAGGATGAGCAAACTGGCTACAGCAGTGTGATACAGGGGGACATTCAAATGGGAGGTGTAAAAAGAAATGTAGTAATAGGGGAATAGATGACGTTCTGTGCAGCTGAAAGCATGAGTCCCGAAGGCAGTGTTACTTGCTTGGTACATGGGCTAAGGACATCTTCCCAGGGCTGGAAAAGAACTTGGAGTGCGAAAGGAAAGAGCCAGTTATTCTGGTCCATGTAGATACGGATGGCATAGATAGGACTAAGAAAGAGGTTCTGTTACGTGAGTATGATTTGGGGGCTAAATAACAAAACTGAATCATAAAGTTAATCATCTCTGGATGTCTACTTGAGCCACGAGCAAATTGTCATAGGGTAAATAAGATCCTAAGAGTTGAACACATGGCTCAGAGATTGGTGTGTGAGGAATGGACTTCAGTTCATGTGACCACCTGGGAAAGAGGGAGTTGCTCTGTCGGGACAGGCTTCAAATAGAAAAAGGAGGCTTTTGTATGGTCTAGAAGGGTGGGGGCAGTCAAGACCCTTGAGAAATATGAGGAAAGTAGGAAGGTAATTAAGCGGGAAATTAGGAGGGCTAGGAGGAGTCATGAAAAGTCCTTGGCAAGTAGGATTAAAGTGAATCGCAAACCTTTTTATTCATATGTAAAAAGCAAGAGTGGCCGGGGAAAGCATTGGACCACCTAAGGACAGTGGGGGAAATCTACTTGTTGAGCCTGAGGAAATGGGGGAGGTACTAAATGAGTACTTTGCATCAGTGTTCACCAAAGAAAAGGACTTTAGCAACATATATTCAGTCCCTTCATCCAAATCATTGATATAGATTGTAAATACTTGAGGCCCGAGCACAGATCCCTGTGGCATTCCTCCCGTCACACCTTGCCACCCCAAAAATTATCCACTCTGTTTCCTGATGGCTAACCAATCCTTTATCCATGCTGATATGTCACCCCCTACACTATGAGCTATTTATTTTGCATTATAGCCTTTGAGGTTGCACCGTGTCAAATGCCTTCTGGAAATCTAAGTACAGCACATTCACAGCTTACCTTTTTATTCTTATTGCTTACTTCTTCCTAAAGGAACTCCAATAAATTTGTGAAACATGATTTTCCTTTTACAAATCTATGTTGACACTACCTGATTGCACTGAGATTTTCAAGTGCCCCGTGATAACCTTACCAACAATAGATTCCAAAAATTTCAACATGGCAGATGTTGAGCTAACTGGCCTGTAGTTTCCTGCTTTCTGTCTCTGGGAGGAAAATGTCCTCAGCTCAGGTAATCTTTTTCTGGTCTTCGCTCTCTCCTTTCCGTTGCGGGAGATCTTCCTGCACAAAGACAGATGGATTGACTGTGAGCACTATAAATGAAAGAGCATTTCAGAAGTATGCATTCCTGCTGTGTGTGCTTAGCCCTCCCCAGTAAGGGATTAAAATACCATTTGTGAAGGATCTTACATGAGATGGTGATCTTAAACTGACTACCAGAAATGCAAGCTGATGTCCCACCTGCTGGTATTGTGCGGCATTCCTGTAGACTCTAACCTGATGCCGTTATGAGAGTATGTGTTTGGAGTGAGGTAGACACCATCAGGTCATTCATTCTTTTCCTGCAAAGCAGGGATGTGTTTTTCTGTTGCCACGGGTGCTGACCTCCCTGTTAACCACCTCCCAGTCACGCCCGGTCAGGTACAAGGACTTCCAGATCCAACCCAAGAATATAGGACCTCCCACCTTTCCTGGAGGAGATTCCCCTTGATGACCTAGCTGAACCATCTGGGTCCTTTGTCCTTTTGTCCACTATGGTAAAGCAGGACTGTACAACACACCTACCTCAGTGAGTGAATGCCTTGGATGATGTTGTTGGCAGTGCCAGTGGAAAGTGCCTGAGTATTGCTCAATCATGACCCTCTTCTCCCCTGAGCGATGCACTCACTGAGCTCCTCCGGCGGATCTGTCTGTCGAGTGCATGACGTGGGAGATCAGTTGTAATTCACTCTGGTGTGCCCGTATTCCAAGGTGGAATGGATTATCTAATGGGGGAAGAATGATCAGAGCCTGATAATGTCATACAAATGTATTATATGGAGTTCCCGACGGTAAACAAGGGGATCCACTGGCAGGGCCGAGAACAATCACAAGACTTCCCGCAGATGTAACTCGATTTGGACCTTTAGTGAGATTTTCCGCTCCCATCACCAAATCCACGTTCAGAGGGATGTCTCTTGGCTGCTGCAACTCCGAGAAACATCCAGTCTTTTTTTGGCCTTGGGGTGATTTTCTCCGGGGCCTCACTTGCCAACAGAAAAGGCTCCTTTCCGATCGGGACGACATTGTGTCCAGACACCCCAATTTTCTCTCCCCTCCCCCCCCCCCTCCCTTTTCAGGCCACCCCTTCATCATTCCCCAACCTTGAGAAGACCCCTGAACCCCCCCCCCCCTCCGCCCCCCCCCCCCTTGCAGACACTGCAGGGTGCCTGGGCAGTGCCAGGCTTGCAGTACCCAGGTGCCATGGAGAGTGCTATAGTGCCACCCTGCCCTGTTCCCGACCACCCAAGATCTCCAATGGCTAGGAAAGCATCCCAGGTGCTGATATGCCTTGTCCACATTTATGTGGACCAGTACTAAATGGCGCCCTGTTGAGGTCTCCCAGGCGCGGCTGTTGAGTAGTGGGCGCCAAATGAATCTGAAACCTGGTTATTTGAATGAATCATTAGGCTCATTTAAATTTTCAGAACTGGATCTCGCCCCGCTTGGCACAGCGAGTCAGCTAGATTTGGGGCTTGCGTACGATTCACCTACGTGGTCACTGAATCACATCCTATATTATTGACTTGGATTAAAGGACAAAGGGTATTGTCACCAAATTTGCTGTTTCTCACAATATTTATTATTTATCCTATATAAATATATTTATTCCTGATCTTCACCACTTTGGTTTTCAATATTTATCTCAATTTCTCACAGACCTTTTTGACTTTAAAACCATGGACTTTTCTGAGAGAAATGCTTCTGAATTGGAATGACGCCTGATTTAAAATTTGCCTGATTATGAAAAATATTTAAAGTTTAACTGCGATGATTTTATCAAGGTCAAGTGTATTTTCCCCTTAGAAACCAAAACTACCAACAAAGAGTGTTCCTATTCTAAGTATTTGAATTCCACAGTATGCCATCGAATAGGCACCATAAGCAGTCAAATTCCTCAACAATCCAAGACACTCTTCATTCTGAATGTCCCACTTCAAAATGGTTTAGGGAACTACCATCAGGAGTATCATAGCAAATAATGAGACTATCCATCGGGAGTATCATGACAAATAATTAGACTATTTGTCCTGAGTGCACATTTTCTCGAATGATATAGGAATTGTTATAACAAGGAAATACTTAAATCTATGAGGTAATTAAATATTGTTTTTTATTTCAGAATGCCCGGATTTTTATTAGCTATGAATTTTCAATATAAGCAGAGACTTTAAAGATTAATTGATGCAGTATGTATGTTGGCTCCCATCACTAATGTTAGTCAAGTACAATACCTAATTGAGACTATCCATTCCATGCATAAGCATCTTAGCTATGTTAGCGAATATCTATTTCCCAGAACTTGGGCGGAATTCTCCGACTCACGGCGGGTTGGAGAATCGCCCGGGGCCGGCATGAATCCCGCCCCCGCCGTGGCCCGAATTCTCTGCCACCCGGGAATCAGCGGGGGCAGGAATCGCGCCGCGCCGGTCGGCGGGACCCCCGTGGCGATTCTCCAGCCTGCGATGGGCCGAAGTCCCGCCATTGACAGGCCGTTCCCGCTGGCGGGAATCGAAGCACATCTGGTGCCGGCGGGATTGGCGGTGCGGGCGGGTCCCGGGGGGGCGCGGGGCGATCTGGCCCCGCGGGATGCCCCCACGGTGGCCTGGCCCGCGATCGGGGCCCACCGATCGGCGGGCGGGCCTGTGCCGTGGGGGCACTCTTTTTCTTCCGTGGAAGAGACCCCCTCTGCTGCGCATTCGCGGGTATGACATCAGCAGCCGCTGACGCACCGCGCATGCGCAGACCTCCGCCGGCCGGCGACGGCCTTTCGGCCCCGGCTGACGGGGCGCCAAAGGCCGTTCGCGCCGGCCGACGGAGCGGGAGCCACTCCGGCGCGGGCCTAGCCCCTAAATGTGCGGAGAATTCCGCACCTTTGGGGAGGCCCGACGCCAGAGTGGTTCACGCCACTCCGTCCACCGGGACCCCCCTGCCCCGCCGGGTAGGGGAGAATCCCGGCCCTTGTTTCTCTTGCAGTGGAAATAATTTACTTTCAGAATTCTTTTGGTAAGTAGGTGAAGCTAAGAGAGCAACTGAGAAAAGGCTTCCTGGTGTTATTGAGCTGCAGAATGGAATGGCAATTTTTCTAGAGATTTGGCTCTTTGATTTTTTAAATTCAGGTTTGACTAAACAATATGTTTTATCTCTATGGAACCAACATTGGGTCACCATCATCGATACTTATATTTTTTGATTTTCTTGATAATTGTTCACATTAACATCAAAACTATGTATGTTCTTTTTTTTCGAATTTAATTGTGTGTTTGTCTCTTTTCTCCTGCTCCTTGCAGGAATTTCTATCAAGAGCATGATGATGACAAACAGCTCACTCCAACAGTGGATTACTGTGAGGAAAGTGATAAAAAGAAGCAGTCTCCTTCAAAAGGATTTCTTTCAGCAACATCATTAGGTAACTTTAAAAAAACATGAACTTTAATTTGTAACTGGTGCGGACATTAACCATAATTGCTGGATGAAAGTCACAAAATAAAATCTTAAGGTGCTGTGACAGCACATTGTAAATGTCATCATCAAAATCTTCTGTAGACAAACTTTAGATTGATTCTTTAACAACATGGTTAAAGCATATCACATCAAATCAAGACCTGTTGAGTTAGATATTGTGATTAGCCAAGCCAGTGAATGGAAAAGCTGCAGAAGTAGACGGGACTCCAGTGGAAATTTTCAAACTTCGAGAAGAATAGATCACCCGTCATCTCCAAAGGATGTTCCTGAAAATCTAGGACAGGGAAGAAATTCCTGCTGACCTCTGGGACGCCGTCATTGTCACCATCTTCAGAAAGGAGACAAAGCGCACCGTGGGAACTACCGAGAATATCACGAGCCTCCCAAGACAGGAAAGATCCTCACTAACCATCTTCTCCCAGTCCCTGAACAAATCCTTCCAGAAAGCCAGTGTGGCTTCCAACCAAACCGTGGAACCGCGGATATGATTTTCACTGCTCGCCAACTTCAAGAGAATTGCCAGGAACACTATCAACCACTCTGATCAAGGCTTTTGATTCAGTCAATCGGAAAGTACTATGGAAGACACTGTCAAAGGCCGGCTATCCAGAGAACTTCATCAACATCCTTCAGCTCCTCCATGACAAGATGTCGGCCGACAGTCCTCAGCAATGGAATAAGACTGTAACCTTCAAGGTCAACACTGGAGTCCAGAAGGGATGTGTCATCACCCGCACCCATTTCTCCACCTTCATCACCACCATCCTTCACCTTGTTAAGATCAAGCTTCCCAGTGGAATGGACATCTGGGATGGGGCTGGTTTAGCACACTGGGCTAAATAGCTGGCTTTTAAAGCAGACTAAAGCAGGCCAGCAGCACAGTTCAATTCCCGTGCCAGCCTCCCGAACAGGCGCCAGATTGTGGCGACTAGGGGCTTTTCACAGTAATCAATTTTCATTTCATTTCATTTTCATCGTCAACAAGGTGGATGGAAAACATTTCAACCTCAAACAGTTGAAATCCAAAAAGAAAACAACCTTGACATCACTGGTGGAACTTCAGAATGCAGATGACATCTTCATCTCCACTCTCTCAGAAGAGAATCAACCTCGCCCTCAGGCAAGATCCGGTCTCTCCTGAAGAAACATGGAACATTTCCCCTACCTATGGAACCACCTCTCCTCTAAGGCTGACATTGATGCAGAGATCCAACATCGTATCCAATCCGCGAGTGCCTCCGTCAGATGCCTAAGGACGAGAGTATTTGACAATCGAACATTCGAGCTGACACAAAATCTTCGTGTACAAGGCAGTCGTCCTCCAAATTCTTCTATATGGTTCAGCAACTAGGACTATGCACAGGCACCACCTCAATGTTGTAGTCAATATTTTCCCCGCTTCTGGACTGTGATAGAAAGATTCAAACAAGGTTCGTTAAGTAAGCAAAACTAAGCTTTATTTACGAACTACAACTGCTAGCAGTATGGCTGAGACTTGAAGTCGGAAGGCAGTCAAGTACAAACTGCTGGTTCCCTTCCAAGTCTGCCATATCACAAAAGAATAAGACGATTTTTATACATTATAGGATCAAGATAACATGAATACAGCTTGGTCAGGAATTTGATCAAAAGTAAAACATAATTAATAATCATTACAATGGCGTCACCTTGCTGACCTTTAGAGGACGCGGGGTCTCATATCATTATCTTGTATTTTGGTGCATGTTTAAGAAATGGAGCAAACTTGTTTATGGTACCGAAAGAGACAAGTTTTTAGCTTATCGTATGTATTTAGACTGCTCTGGTCTTATGACGAACGAGCTTTATCTGAGTTTAGAGTCAGCCAGTTCTCGGGTCAAGTTGACCTTGGCTGCCTGTATTTGTGCCTTAGGTTATGCGAAGTCAGTTTAAATTTAATTGTACCAAGAAAACTTGACTAGTTTTCCCATCATGCCATTATTTGCTTCGCACAATACCACATCAAGGCTCTGGAGAGGTACCAGCATTGCTGTGTCTGACAGATTCACCACATCAACTGGGACGACAGGGATACTACCATCAGCATCCTTGAAGGAACGAAGAGAACCAGCATTGAGGCCATGATCTTCCGATACCAACTCCTCTGTTCAGGATGTCAGTCCAGATTGCCGAAGCAAATCTTCTTTGTCCAGCTGAAGGAAAGCTCCCAAACAAGAAGAAGACAATAAAGCACTTCAAAGACACTCTGAAGGCTTACCTCAAGAAATTCAACGTAGGCATCAATGCCTGAGAGGCCCTTGCTCAGAAGTGCCCTACTTAGAGAAACCTTTAGCTTGAAGGGGCACAATTCTGAGAGGTCACCCGATGGCAAGTAGAGACCCGGAAAAGGAGGCTGAGAAAGGAATACCAGCGATCTAGAGTCCCAAGGACCAACCCCATCTCCCGGAAACACCTGCCATACTGCAGTGTGAGTTAGCTGATGTGATTAGCCAAGTCTGTGATACACTTATATGTATGGATGTCGGCTGAGAATAGGAAAAAATTTCATAGGTGCAATCCTAATTCCCATAAAGTAAGGTCACTCATGAAGAATCATCGTTTACAAGAGATACAAGAAGGTTTCTAGCATCTGTAGATCCTGTTATAGACAGACCTGGTAGAGAAATGAAACTCTTGTACCCTTTCCCCTACTGTCCATAATCAGTGTGGCTTTGGAGAGGAAGATCTGTGTGTTTCTCAGCCCCTAGAATGTGTTATCAATTTAAATAAGAGCAGCAAGCTATTATGGGTTTAAATGAAATGGGCAGTTTATTCATCCCAAAAGTCTAAATGTTACATCACTCATGCACGCACACACAAAAAAGAACATAATTTTAGAGAATAGTGCATTGTTACAAGCTGCAGACAAAAGAATAGTTGATTGTTCAAAATTTGCTTGTCTCCAGAAAAAAATGGTTATTGGGGGTCTGGTAAAGGCAGTGGACGGGATTCTCCGTTGCACTGGCAGCGCACTCACGCCAGGGATTTCCCAATGGCATGGGGCTGCCCACAATGGGAAACACCATTGGCTGACTGGGGGGATGGAGAATCCCACTGCTGGTGGGGCATACTGCATCAGTTTTCTGGTGCGGGTCGGATAATCTCACCCACTGTTTTCACTCTTATTGGTTGCTGGTCTGGAACAGACTGGTGAATTTCTTCCATGGATTGTGGAAGCCACCAATCCTCGAATGAAGAATTTTATTATGTCCAATTTAAGGTATTCCGCCCACTAAGTCGGACAGCCAGTCCACGCCTTGGGTAGTGCCGCTAATCTCCAACCAAGCAGGAGTATCTGGTGGACAATCAGGCAAAGGCTACGGTGTCCCTCTCCCTATAAAGACTACTCCGATACCCAGAATACTGCCACTAGTGGGCATGGCTCCATCCTCACAACCTTAGATATGGCCTCAAAAAAGTACCTAACAAGTCTGGGACAGGACCAGAACATGTAGGTGTAGTTGCCGGGTCTCCCTGGCACTGTTCACATTTGGCCTCTACCTCCGGGAAGAACCCGCTCATCCGTGTTCTGGTCATGCACTAAATTTGGTTGTGTTAGGCTCAGTCCTGCGTATGAGAGTTGGAGTTCACCCTATGCAGTGCTTGGATACAGATTCTCCCTCTATCTCCATGCCGAGCTCTTACTACCACTTCTCTCACTTCTCGTCCAGCAATGAGCATACCTCCTCCAGTAGACATCCGTACATGTCAGCGCAGCTACCATCTCCTAGCTCGCCCGAGGTTAGAAGTCTGTCCAGTGGGGCGCGTCCTAGTAGCTGGGGGAATGTTGCTATATCATTGCGGACAAAGTTCCTTATTTGTATATATCAGAACTCATTCCTTTTTGGGAGCTGGAGTTCTCCTAGGGTCACAACTCTGCTGTCTACATTTAGGTCTCCTACCATCAGTCCTCCTTCATCCTGTCTCCACCTTTTAAAGGAAGCACCTATTGTCACAGGGCAAATCTATGGTTCTTGCAAATGAGGGCCATGGTGAACATTGTGACCAGACTGAAGTGGTGCCTGAGTTGATTTCACTTTCTCAGTGTGGTCACTGTCATGTGAGAGTGCCTTTAAGAAATGGGTGTTTATAAATGGGTGTGTATATAAGTATCTGTAGTGAGAGTACCTTTAAGAAATGGGTGTTTAGAACTGCAGTGATGTCAGAGAGTGGGTGGAGTTAGGCTGTTTGCTGCAGGGTGTGTTTTAGTTTCGTTTTCAGTGTTGGAGCTGAAGCCAGACCAAGCAGGTGTACTGCTGTTCTCTCTGCCATCAAAAGACTATCTCTTGATCATTTGGTGAATTCAGAATTATAAATGCTTTCAGTAGTGACTTTAACCTGATGTGCTCTGTTAAATGTTTTGTTTTTAAGTTGTAGGGATGTTAAAAGGAAAGCTTAAAGGATTACTTAGTGTTGTAGTCTTTGGGGGTTGTATTTGAATTGATGGTTGCTAAGATGTTCACTGTATGTTTAAAAAGATTAACTTGAGTTCATAGAATAAACATTGTTTGGCTATAAAAAATACTTTTCCATTTCTGCTATACCACACCTGTAGAGTGGGCCGTGTGCTCCCCATACCACAATCTATTAAAAGTTGTGGGTCAGGTGAACTCCATGATACACTTTGGGGTTCTCTGAACTCTGGCCCATAACATCACCACCACTGGACTTCTTGAATATGTGGCTGGGGAGAATGGGAATGGGGCCATGGCCGGTGCTCGGAGGGATGCCCTGTCCAGGAGTTCTCCATTCTTAACCATTCCGCTCCTGGCTCTTTGATCCATCCCCGTACTCTTTATCTGCGGTAGCTCTCCAGTGGAAAAATAGGACGTTCGGGCATGCCAAGCCCCCAAATTCCTTCTTCTCTGTAGGACGCTCTTGCGGATCCAAGGGTTCTTCCCCCCACTCCCCACCCACCCACCCACACACACACGCACACACACACACACACACCCCTCCTGCAAGCTCATTTCACTCTTGCTCAGGTTGAAATGGCTCTGAACTGCCTTTGGAGTTCCATTATTTCTCCCATGCTGGCTAGAGGGTTTGAGACGTAGATGAACAGGTCATCCGCAAAGAGTGAGACTCTGTGCTCCCTGTCTCCTCTCTGGATGCCTCACCACACCTTCACTGATCTGAGAATGATGGCCAGCGGCTCAATTACCAGGGAAAATAGCAGCAGCGATAATCGGCATCCCTGCTTCCTGCCTCTGTGCAGCCGGATGTATTCAGAGCTGGTGGTGTTTGTCCATATGCTCGCCAAGGGAGAACTTTACTGTAGTTTCACCCAAGAGGTGAACCCTAACCCAAACAGTACCTCCATGAGGTACTTCCATTCGACTCTGTCAAATGCCTTCTCTGCCTCTAGGGAGATAATCACTTCTGGTCTCTCCTCTCTGGGTGGGGTCGTAATTATGTTCACGTCTGATGTTCACCATTAGTAGTCTGCCCTTGACAAAGCCCGTCTGATCGTCCGCGACTACCTCTGGCACGCAGCCCTCCAGTCACCTCGCCAGGGCCTTCGCCAATATTTTGGCATCAGTGTTTCGGAGTGACATGGTTCTGTATGACCCGCATTTTGTCGGGTCTATGTCTTTTTTAGGGGTCAGCGATATCAAGGCCTGTACCAGGTGAGCAGCAGGGTCCCTCTCGATAGCAAGTCACTGAACATCTCCCGCATGTGCAGGGTCACTGCTTCCTCAAATTTTTTTATAGAAGTCCACCTGAATCAGTTTGGACCTGGTGCTTTCCCCGACTGCATGGACTTAATGCTGTCCATGACTTCCCACAGTTTTAGTGGTGCTTTCAGTCACTGCCTGCTATCTTTCCTCCCCAACAGCTTGTATGTCCAGCTCACCAAGAAACTGGCTCATGTTCGAGTCCCCCTTCTAGGGGATCAGAGGTGGACTGGTCCTGATAAATGGTCACAAATGTCTTGTTGAGTTATCTGATGCTGTGACTAGTTTACCATTCTTGTGCTATCTCCCTTGTGGCTTTCTGCTTTCTCAGCTGGTGAGCCAGTAGGCGGCTGGCCTTGTCTCCATATTCATAAAAGGTCTCCCGTGTCTGGCAGGGTTGGTGCACTGCTTTCCCGGCGGAGAGCAGGTCAAATTCTAGTTGTAGGATTTTTTCTCTCCCCCAGTAGTTCCATGGTTGGGGCCATGGAGTGTCGCCAATCCACCTCTAATATGGAATTGGTCAGCTGTTGCCTAGCTGCCCTGTCTCTGAGTGCCTTGGCAGCTATTATTTCATCCCCTTATCGCCGACTTCAGTGCCCCACAGAATGTGGAGGATGAGATCTCACCATTCTGGTTGCAGGATAGGTGCCTGTCAATGGCTTGTGCCATTCTCTTGCAGAATGCCTTGTCGATGAGGAGGCTGTGGGGAGCACTGGGCCTGGCCCATTTCCAACCTCACATCCACATAGTGCGGTGTGTGGTCGGAGATTATTATTACGGAGCATTTTGCCCTGACCACCCCTGGAAAAACTGATTTACCCACTACAAAGAAGTCGATGCGGGAGTATACTTAGTTAACTTGGGAGAAAGAGAACTCCTTCTCCCTTGGATGGTTGAACCTCCACGGGTCCACCCCCTCTCCTCCCCCCTCTCGCCCCCCCCCCCCCCCCTTCCCAATCTGCCCCATAAAGGTGTTCAGCCCTGATTTAGGACTGGATTTCTTTCCCTGATTTGGGGATGCATTGGTCCGTCCTTGTGTCTTGTAAACAATTGAAGTCTCCTCCCATAATGAGTTGGTGAGAGTCTAGGTCTAGCACTTCTGCCATGGTCTTTTTGATGAAGTCTGCGCTATCCCAGTTAGGGGCATATATTTTCACAAGCACTACCGGTACCTCTTCCAGGATACCGCTGACCATTAAATAATGTCTCCTACCCCCAGGTTCGTGACCCTATTTGCCGCTGTACAGTCGTACTTTTACGAAACAGTATGGCCACCCACCTCTGGATCTCGTACCAAAGCATGCTTGGTAGGACTGTCTTATCCAACTCTTGCTTTACCTCAGTTGACCCTTCTCCCTCAGGTGTTTCTCCTGGAGGAAGACTATGTCAGCTCTCAGGCTCTTTAGATGCGCAAAGACTCTGGGTCTTTTCACTGGGTTGTTGAGTCCCCTAAAGTTCATGGTGACTATTCTGAGCAGGGGTTTTTTTTCTGTCCTCACCCCCATCTCTGCCCCCCCCCCCCCCCCCCCCCCCCACTCCGCCCTACCCCTGCTGCGGGATCAGCCCTGCGTGCAGAGTTACCCTTTGCTCTGGCTGCTTTCATGTGCGACCTGTTGTAACCAGCATTCTACCTGCCCCGTCTGTCAGATGCTCCCTTCCCTCCTTGCTGCGCCATGTCTCCTCCCACCACTTTCCCCTCCTCGCTCCCGTCACCAACATGCATGCCAGTGTGGTTACCACCCTTGCCCCCCCCCCCCCCCCCCCCCCCCAGCCCTGCAAGTGTTCCGTCCAGAGAATTAAGAAACAGTGTTAGTAATCCTTATATGTTCACTATTGCTTTCTTCCCAACCTGTTTATCTGGATGAACTCGTCTTCGTCCTCTGGTGTGTTAAAATAATGCCGTATGTTATCCAGAGTCTTGCCGGGTACAGCATTCCAAACTGCACCTTGTTTTTAAATAAAACCGCTTTAGCCCCATTGAATTCAGCTACGTCGGCCCCAATGTCCTGATAGATACAGTATGTCCCTCCCATCTACGGGACCGCATGCTTCTCATCCAGTTCAGAATTCGCTCTTAGTTCTCCTGCTCCAGGCCTTTGCCGGAGCGACATGTGGGCTCCATCTATTTCTGGGTGTTTGGTGAAGCCTTCCCCCCTCTGACCAGCTTTCCGAGCACCTGCACGATGTACTTCTCCCTCAGGGGCTGGTTTAGCGCAGAGCTAAATCGCTGTCGTTGAAAGCAGACCAAGGCAGGCCAGCAGCGCGGTTCAATTCCCGTACCAGCCTCCCCGAACAGACACCGGAATAGGAGCTTTTCATTTGAACTTCATTTGAAGCCTACTTGTGACAATAAGCGATTTGCATTTCATTTGATTCATTTCATTTCATTTCATTACTCCGTTTGGTTTCTGCCCTCGGGTAGCCCGATAATCCTTAGGTTCTGGTGGCGGGATCTGTTCTTCTGACCTTCCCCTTGAGCGCTCCCTAGGTTGCTACCAACCTTGCAATTTCTACCTTGAGCGAGGCGCTACAATCGCTCTGGTCAGAGCCTGCTTTCTCCAGTTCCTGCACAGTGGTCTCCTGGGCCTCCAGTCTCGCTCTGTTCTTTCCAGCATCTCTTTGAAGAGGGCCAACGTGATTTCTATGGCTGATCTCATGGCTGACATGAGGTCCTCCTTAATGGAGTCCCTGAGTGTGATTTAATGACCATGCTGCAACTGGATGCAGCTCAGATCAGAAAGATAATCCAGACCTTGAAGTTAGTTCAATCAGGTTTATTGAACTAATAGCACAGTTAGCACAGTTCTCTGTGAGTTCGACTCTCTGCGAACTTAAATGTGGTTACTCTGTCTGACTGAACTAGACTAGCTCTTAGCCACGTGGTGGAGGTGTGAGATTGTAACAACACCCTTGACTGACTCTCTAGATGTTCATCAGTGGAAAGAGGCGGAGTGTAAGTGCCTTTGTCTTTTATGGTCAGATCCCACCCCTGAGTGTCCTGCCTGCTTATTGGTCATGTCCTGTTCTCTGTGTCCATTAGCTGCTTGTCTGTATATCATTATGTGTGTGTGTGCGTACATATCATGACAATCTCCACCCGAACAGGATCCGCCTTCAGGCGATCAACGAGGTGAAGGTGAAGCTTGACAGCCACCTTAACAGTCCTTTTAGTGTTCATTTTCAGATAAAAGACAGCTCCAGAAACATTTATACTGAGTGCAGTCCACGTTTAAATGGGTGAGACATATCTTTACTGAGCATGACAAACCATCCACCTATGGAAATCCTATAAAATTATATAATTATATAATATACACTGTTTTGGAGACACGAGAGAAGGGGTGTAAGAATTAGATAAGCGAAAATGAAACATTGAATTTGAAGTGAAAAATGTCTATTGATGGTGAATTCTGATTTTATCAAAAGATAGTCCTCGTTAGGTTTAGTAATGCATCAGTAACCAGTAACAATTGTTCATATAGCCTTATTAATGTACCTTGCTTCCTGAAGGGAGAAGGTCATCATTTCACCTGGAGTGCCTAAAGAGACAGAAGAATCAGGGCTTGGAAGTTCCTTGCACAACTCCACTCTCTCAGAGGACAGCACTCCCATTGCATTTAATTCAGCATCAGGTAACAAAACGTTAAACATTTTTACAACTTCTGTGCAGTACTCTAGGTTTAAACTAATTGGCTCACAGAAAAGATTAATTTGTCTTCCACGTGCCCCAGTATGCTTGTGTGGAAGGAATCGGTTTTATTTAGCACTATTGCTCTGAAATTACTTTTTTTATATTGCCACCAAATGTATGTTGGTTAGTGTTGCTTTGAAATTATTTTTTTTTATTGCCACCAATTGTATGAAAACATTTTGCTCCTGTAGTGTAATTTTAAATAACCCAGAAACATACCTTTTATCTATTAGAGTGGCTGTGCTTTTGTGTATTCCCTTTTATTTATCAATGTCCAATAGATCATTTTAATAGAGATTCAAAAGATTGAGATGAAAGTAAGCAAACCTTTTTCTAATGAATTTTATTTAACAATATATTACATGCATTGCTTTATTCGTGCATCAGGTGAGCAGTGAGTGAAGTCTTTACCCATTCAATGACATCGGTGAGAAACCCAATTGATTTTCATGATTAGGAGCTGAGTTGCCAGAATTCATGCGGAGATGTGCTCATGTTATGAGATTAGTTATCCAGAGGCTCAGGTTGATACTCTGCAGACCAAGGCTCAAGCATGTTCAAGAAGAACATTCAATCTTAAGCTCCTCAGCTGCTGGGGAGTAAATACCCAGGGGCCTTCCATGAGGATCTGACATTACTCACTTTGTCTGAGTGAATAAGGTCTTTGAACCTTTTTCTCTATTGCACCCAATTCATTCTGACAACATTCCATCTGCCGGTGGTCTCTGCCACCTCGATCCAGACCTGTTTGGTTTGAGAAAGTGGCTTTCCCCTACCATCGACCACAGATAAAGGACCTCCCTCATTGCCTCCAGGGAGTCTGCAGGTCAACATCAGGTAAACTGGGGGTACTCTAATGTAGGTTCCAGCCCCTTCACACTCTGCTCCATCAGTAATACAGTAATTGTTCATTTCCTAATCCTGGAAAGAAAATCCGTTCCCATGTCTCTGTAACAGTGATTAGATCTAAACCATTTATTCATATTTGTTAGTTTGTTTATCTTTAGCAAAGAAACTTCAAATGAAAGAAACTTTAACTACTATTCTTTACCGGGACCTTATTTACTAATACTCTCTTACAGTTAAACTCTATGTCCCTTCTTGACTCCCCTGCTTGTCTTTACCGAAATCAGTACACCGCTCTATCGCCCTGATTTTTCGACTTCAAAATCTCCCTACATATGATCTCCCTCCCCACCTTTTACTTTAAAGCTCTATCAACAGCTCTAGTTATAGGATTTGCTAAGAGTCTGATCTGAGCCATCTTTAAGAGGAGCCGATCCCAACACATTAGCTTTCTCTTTCATCAGTACTGTGCCAGTGCCCCACAACTTGGCACCACATCTTCGCACGCCACTCCTTAAAGCAAGAAATTGAAAAAAATGAAAGGAAAATTATTTAGATATTTGCCTTAAATTGTAATAATGGCAAGAACTAAGAGTTAATGAGGCCCCATGGTTCAGGGAAAGCACAAAAGGAAGTGTGATTGTTCCAATATAGATGTTAAAGCACGAATGAAAGCCTATATGGTAACCATTCAACAGTAAAAGAAAACATCACATTTCTACCTCCCTTCAGCTCTGAAGCAGAGTCATAGAATTCATCCTGTTGTATCTGTATTTGTCTCAGAGTGTTTCTTTTCACCATACAGGCTTTGGCTGTTGCAGGACTAAATCCATTGTTGAGGAGAAGCCATTCTCCAACACAATTTTCCAGACTATGTGCCACTCCTCCAGCAACTCCATGTAGTAGAAGGAGGTTGCAGCAGCATATTCCAACATTTTTTCTGGATGGTATTGAATCCTATGAGAAACTAAACAGCAGCCTCCCATCAGTAAACTGCAGCTCCTGGAACTCTGACAACTCAAATGGAAGTATAAAAAAGGCCAGGCCAGTCTCTCTGACCGTGCCCTATCCCTTCAAGGAAAAGGGAACTGAGTTTCATGGCAGTGCTGGGAGTTTAGTAGAAGCGGTAAGTTTACAATTAGCATTAAATATTTCTCTCTATTACTGTGACAGTCGAGGTGTTAAAGAATCTTTCATTCACCTTTGCAAGAAACTATTTCTCTTGTAAGTGAATTAGTTTATGCTTGATGTCCATTTTGGGAATGATAATTTTTCTTTCACACTTGTTGACAGCATCAAGCACATGCATTTGTGGCATGGGTTCAATGCATGTAGTCCAAATTAGTCATTCTGGCATCACATCAGCCATTAGGGCTATGTGACATCAGGATGGCACTCTTGAGGCTTTCAGCACACTTGTGAGAGCACCCTACTAAAGAGGAAAGGCCATAAGGCTGTGCTGGAAGCAACTACAGCAAAAGGGCTCTAGGCTTCCATAGTGCTAGAATTACACAACTGGTCATTTCAAGCCATATTTGAGATTTATATTGCTTTGCCAAATTTATTACAGCTCTTGCTTTTCAAAAACTACAGCAGAATAGTTTTTTTTAACAATGTAAACAGCAGGCCTACATTGGTGATATGTTCAATGACAGATGGTTCTGATACAACTCTTTTTAAAGGAATGGTCCAGGATAGTTTAACATAATACAATATCAAAAATGTACTTTACTATAAACAAATTCACTGAGCTAAACCTGTGATTTAGTGGATTAAAAATAAGATTGTACATAATATTCCCAGACAGTGGGCAGAAGTTAATCCAGCTCATAGGAACCGGTTGGGAGATGGGGGTAAGGAATGAAAGAATGGAATCAGAAGGGAAGGCAGGATTGTGAAGAGCCCATCACCTCCCAGCTCCCTGTGATCTAGTCAGGGGCAGGAAAGACTGAGAACAGCCTTCCCATCTTGAGGCCAACTGTGACCTTTAACTGGCCAATTAATGGCCTCTTAAGAGCCTCATCTCACTGTTATTGGTGTTGTACCAGTGGTAGAAAAAGGCTTGTAGGCTCGGTTGTGGGGGGAGGCTCCTTATTGGGCAATTTGTGGTAACCACCCCTTGGTAAAGAAGCCCCAATACCAGCTTCCCGACACTACTGGACTTTACCCAGTGAGCCCACCTGAGACTCCTCTATGGTTGCCAGTCCAGGCCACTGTGCCTGGGGACTCTAGTTGGCTAGCAGCTCTTGGAGGTGGGATTTTCATCCTACACAGGAGGCTAATTGCCTGATTATTATTGAAGTGAGTTGGGGTTTCTAGAAATGACCGTGGCTGGGTTGCATTTGGTTTTATCGCCACCATTAAACTCATATACCCAAGAAGTATAGACGTTGCTCAATTTTTTAATGAGCCTCTGAATGGTGCTGTGGAGGTAAGCAAAAGTGAAAATCAGTTCTCTTTTCTTTCTCCCTTCGATCCTCAAACAGTACATACATCCTACTTGACATTTGTACAACGCAGTTTTCAGATAGATTGCACAACAAGTAGTGGTTGAAGGCCATTTGATCATTCTGTTACGTAATATTTCAGTACACTGTGTGCTTTTTGTTAAAAAGGATCCATTAGATAGTTCAATGTATCAGAAGATATTATTCTTACTTATTATGACCAATATGATAGCCTTTTATAGTAATATCCAATGTTTATCTGCCTTAAAGGTTCTGATCTCAGAGGGGCTTGGTCGATACGCACAAGATCCAAAATTTGTTGCTGCAACAGCCCATGAAATTGCTGATGCCTGTGATATGACAATTGAGGAGATGGAAAATGCAGCAGACAACCTGCTCAATGGCAACACTAAGGCTAGCCCAAATGGAAATCTGTTACCCTTTGTAAATTGCAGAGACTACCAGCAACATGATATTGTGCAAGACTACACAGAAGAGGAGCAGGACTGTGAAAAAAGCGAAGAGGAATTTACAGATGAGATGGTTTATGTAAGCACCCTGTAGTGACAGAAGACGGTTTTTATTATTTGCTTAAATCAGTTTGTTTCAAAAGTGCCTCACTGTTCTTGTGACATGAAGTAACCAGAACAGCTGCTTTCTTCATTTGCTGTTGTGAATTGAGTTGAGCTGAGCAATTGTAGCTCTGAATGCTTTTTATAAAACATTAAAATTATTATAAAAATCATGACTTCAGGTAGCAAAGTGGCATGACCTTTGAACCTGCAACAGAGACACTATCCAACATTTCAAATATGCTACAACCTTGTCAATGTTCAAGAGTTTAGGAGGGACCTTGGAGAAAATGGCTATCTGACAAAGGTTGTCTGTTTAGCTGAAAGGTTGTACAAACAGCAAATAAATCAGCTTTGGTTTTTAAAAGAAAGAAATGCAAATGAGGACACAAACAACACATGTGTGCACACAAAATATATCTAATTAAGGATTTGTCCCTCCTATTATAGAATACCTCAGAAAGTAAAATTCCTTGAATCTTACACTCTGGAGAAGTTAAGAGATGGATGATCTATGGAAAAGGAAAGAGGAAATATATACAATTCACAGATACATTTAGCCATCCCTGCTTTAGCTTTTAATGATGGAGAATGTGTCAGTGAGATAGTCTTTGTAAGAATGCTTCTAGCTAAACTATGAACTGTTTGGTGCACTGTTCATCCCACTTAATTCCACTGGGATTGCATTCTGAAAGCAGGGCCATTTCTTATTTGGATGTGCTTGTTTGTATTTTAGAAACTTTGACCAGCCACTTTCTATGTTTCTTTTCTTTACTGATTGTCTGATCCTTGATTTTTTTTTTAATGGTATCAAGATATTTTATATTTCAGAAAGAAGTTCATAATTAAGTGGAATCACTCAGTGTTCTTGCTGCATGCACCCAACATCCCATAATGAAAATATTTAGTTTAGAAAATACTTTATTTAAATTTGTAGCTTAACTGATTTTAGCACCAAGGTTCCGAGTATAACACACACCATTTATCCATTGTTTTCTCAGATCCCACATGACGTTTTGAAACAATTTTACATTTATTTAAATGATTGTATAGTGGATCTTTGGCAGATCTGGGTCTACAATAAGTTAGACAGTGGAAATACTATTAAATAATGAAAGTAGTTAACTGGTCTAGCACCAAACTACCATCCTCTTGTGTTCCACAAGATATGCAAAAACAATGCAATAAAATGTGACTGTAATCAATATACTTTAAATCATAGATTATGTAGAAGTATGTACGTATATATATATATATATATAAACTGAGTAAATATAGATATAAATTTATATTTCTGTATGTATGTATGAAATATATATCTATATCTAACCAGTGTGATGGATTCTTGTATTTGCTTTTGTTTGAGAACCTGTAATACTTGAATTCTGTTCAGTTTTAGTATTTGGAAAAAGAAAAAAAAACTTGTGCCAAGCAGTCCCTTTCCAATGAATTTGTTGAATACACTGGTGTATATTTGATGCATGGAAATCATTAAACTAATCAAGTGTGCTAATTTTTAAATGCTTTCCAAGTCGGAACCAAGTAAATGTTTTTAAGCAAAATTAAAAATGTACATATTGCAGTTACAATGATACAGCATCTTTACATATTTAACATATACTGATTTTGCATATCTTGTGTTCACTTTTGTTGTAGTAGTGTTTGTTGCTTTTTGTTTCTACCCTGACTTGCAATCTCTCAGAACATGAGGGTTTTCTGCAAGGTGGCGCAATTAATATTTAAACATTCGATTTATTTTTATTTTCCCCTGACCTTTCAGGTTGCAATGTCCTGTTCTTGTGCCTATATTTAAAGTGGAATCTCAGCTTTTACTTCAAATTGTAAATTTCCAAAAAATGCCAGATTCTCCACCATGAAGCTGTGTTTTCTGGAGAAATTGAGCTTGTAGAGTACAACAGAAACAAAACAAAATGATTACCATCAGCTGCATACTTACAATATATTCTGGGAAACTAATGTCAATTTAGTTAGCATATTTTATACAGTTTTATATTTATTTCTCCTATAAAGGATCATTCACTGATAAAGAAAATATATTTTATTATTTCTCCTAAACTCCGTGACAAATTTTACGTAAAACATCTGTAGATCAATAGTCGGCCACAGTGGTGTCACCTCATCCAAAATACACTGCAGGGAAATTAAGCAATAGCATTGCTTGGTGGCGAAAAGAAATACTGTAGTGTTCTCAATTGATGTTCTGTACAGCAGGGTTTTTCAAGTGTGGGTCATGTCCCGCGGCAATCGGTTACGGCATTTCCGCAGTGGTCCTGATCAGGGAAAAGTGCCCAATGGCCACTACCAGGTGGTAGCAGCCACCATTCTCTATTTAAATACCGGTAGTGGCCATTAGGCACCTTTACCTGGTCAGGACCACTGCTAGAACAAAATGAGGCTGTGTGCAATCCTCCGACCATAAGCAGCAGTTTATGAGCAGGTCACGCGTCCTGCACATACACTTGACCTCAATCGCCCTGTACATGTATGCTTTTGGCTCCAAATCATGGCAAAGAGCTTCTTACATTTTCTAGCTGCTAGCAAACAAGGCAAGAGGATTGTGAAGGTGGATCTTTTTTTGAAAGGAAGTGACAGCCAGAGACACACATAGGCAATGTATCTACTGGCCAGGATTGAACATCTGAATCTGCTGGAGAGAGCTTCTCAGGAGAATCCACAAAGTGCTAGTTCTAGCTCTTTTCAGGGCTCCCGGGCCTCTGGTTAACAGCCTACAAAGAACAAACTTAACTCAGAAACAAACCACTATAAAGATACTTTCTTGAGGTATGGTTTTGTCAACTGTGCTAATGCAAAAAATGACACCATTCCCTTGTGTGTTATATGCAAAGATGTACTTGCAAATGAGAGAGGTTTTGGATTTTGAGAGAGAACTGGTGGATGAAAAATTGCTTTTCTGGTTGAGACCCCAATTATTTACTTACAGCTGACTCCAAATGAAAAACTAAATGGCTGTTCCTCCATGAGGTTGTCAGCATTCTGGAGTAGCATCTCCTACGAGATTCCAGTGCTGAGTAAAATAAGCATTTTGTTGCTATTGCCCTTCACGATGACCGACATATGCGAGGTTGGATTTTCTGTTCTCACAAAGATGAAGACGGCACAAAGGAACTGGCTGAAGTCTTCACCTGATGTCCTGCACCTCTCCTCCTGTGAACCTGATTGGAGTGAGATTATGGGGACAAAGCAGCTTCTCCTTTCGCATTAATGGTAAGCAAACATGACGTGTGTCAAAGGGTCATGTAGGTCGGTCCGCGAGGGTAGTGAAAGTTGGCCGGTTGGCAAATGTGTGTCCTGGGGGGACAAAATTAGAAAAACACTGTTGTACAGCACAAAAATGGAGAACTTTGTCACAGATAAAATAATTGACAGTGAACCTAGCCCTAAAGATTGTACAGTTTTTTTTAAAAAACTGCTTTGTAATTTGGATTTCAAAAAAATATTATCTGCACCGTATTTACCCACATATTAGATAAAATACTCAAGTAAGGAGTAAGAGGTGTGGAAGTACTGACATCATAAATTTGGAACATACGTTCAATCTGCTAGACGGAACATTAGGTGTGCTATTCAGACTTATGTTATACATGTAATAATTTAAAGTATTGTTTTCTGTGATTCATAATCTGTACTTTCTCTTTGTAAAGCTGTGTATCATATACTTCACACTCAGAAACATTATAGTCAAGTGTGTAAAATTGGATTTACATTGTATTTACATACGCACCAATTTTTTCCATAAAGTATAATTATAAGTCATATAATCACTATCTCCTCTATTTATAAGGATAATCCTGTGCAACAATCATCCTCATTTGACCTATTTAATCTTCATTAGAAAATAAATTTAAGTCCAAAATACCTAATCTGAATACTATTTTAATAAAAGTCAGAAGGTACCATCAGTAAACAATTAAGGTAATAGTTGGCCTGCAGAAACTATAGATGTGTTAGAAAATATTTTGGGAAATTTAACATCCATTATTTTATGTTTTTTAAGGTAATTTAATACAATATGATGAGAAACTGTTTCAGTGTTAATCGTTTATTTTGAATGTACTATGAAACATTTTTTAAAAGGAG
The DNA here is from genome assembly GCF_902713615.1 of Scyliorhinus canicula. Taxonomy (NCBI): domain Eukaryota; kingdom Metazoa; phylum Chordata; class Chondrichthyes; order Carcharhiniformes; family Scyliorhinidae; genus Scyliorhinus; species Scyliorhinus canicula. The sequence goes on along the minus strand of NC_052165.1, from coordinate 51,598,267 downwards.
CCTCTAAGTAACTTTGAAAAAGGGAGAAGAATAAGTAAATAGCTGCAGTAAGATCAACCTTCATCAAAGAAAAGAGTTTTATTTGTATTTTGCAAGCTCTTCCAAATTTAAACTTTTCGCTGCTCCATTTGGATACAGAGTTGAGTGCAACCCTTATCATCAATTTTTTTAAATTGTCTTCGAGGCTACTGCCCTGGTTAAAACTGGTTTCCACGTCAATGAGTAAAATATTTTTCTTTACTTGTAACATATTATCCATGTTTGTATATGAAGCCGTGTTTTCCTTAACAAACGTTTGAGAGTTTGAAATTTCATGCAGTATCCCAGCCTGCCATCTGCAGTACGTTGCTTGGGAAGTAAAAAAATACAAGGGACTGTTAATATTCCGAAGAAAAAAAAATATTTGAAGTGCTGAGCATAATTTTCATCATTCTGACATCAAATATGAGCAATGCTACTGGCTGGTTTTAGGATCTGATTGGTATTTTTTCGGTGTAAACTATATTATTGTGTTATTTTTCGAACAGCTATGCCAATGTTAAATTGCCATGAAGGCATAGTTATTTCACAGCTTCTAGATCTTCTTTCAATATAAACTTTGCAGAAAAATTCATTATTGGAAACAGCCGAATTTTCCACGGACCTACCAATAGATGAATGAAAAGAAAAAAAAATCGTTTACTGTCACATGTAGGCTTCAAATGAAGTTACTGTGAAAAGCCCCTAGTCACCACATTCCGGCACCTGTTTCGGGAGGCAGGTGTGGGAATTGAACCGTGCTGCTGGCCTGCCTTGGTTTGCTTTAAAAGCCAGCTATTTAGCCCTGTGCTAAATCAGCCATTCAGATCACAACCCTCCTCATATACACAGAGAAAACTAATTGAAGGATTTCTATTCTTTGCAGAAAAGGGTTCCTATATTTCTGCAACTTGCTATTACTCACATTTTACTTTCCAGGAGGGTGATCCCTTCCAGAGTCAGCAGATACCGATCTGTATTGGTTGGTATTTGCTTGAGTTGTGCTAATAGTATGGCTATCCACTGACTTTGTGTTAATCCTGAGGAGAGAAAAGATATTTAGAGCCATCTGAATGCATTATACACCAAAATTGGACACATTTAAAGGCAGTTTCAGGACTCATTGTATGTGACAATCAATATCAGTACAATAGAAACTTAGCAAGTGAATGGTCGTCTGAAATTCACAGCATCCATTGATTTATATTTAATTTACATCAAATAATTTATTTTGTAGAATTTTCTTCCAGCTTGATCAGCATTATATCCTGAGTGTGGTTGTCTATGAATGGTGTACAGTATGAAAAGTCTGATGGTAATGTAGAAACTGAAGGAGTATGCATGACATCTGGTATCATGAAAGAGATGCCATCTTGTGGCAAGTTTTGATTATATGGGATGAGGCAGGAAATTACACGCTGCCGATGAATAAAGAAATCATCCAGTTCACATTATCCACTGTGAAACAAATATTTCATGTACATTAAATCTGCAAAAATGTGGAAATATAGTTTTATAAAATGCAGTCTACAAACAAGACAAAGGATCCCACATTTTAAAATTGAATTATTTTAAATACCATTTAGTAGTTAAAGTTCTCATCTTCACAACATTTTAAAAATATTTGAGAGGTCAGTTATTTAATTGGCAGTTTTAATTATCTCCCCGTCTGTCTTTTGTGATATGCTTGCACCTAATGCTAAATCTTGGTGTTGCAAAATTATGAAGGAGAATTAAAAGCTTCAGCCACAACCTATTTATATTTTATTGAGTCCATTGAATAGTTAGGCTGTGTCCAGCATCAACTGTATGTCTCAACATTGTTTTCACTTTCCCCCTGTCTTTTATCCTCTGAATACATTTTCATACTGAAGCTAATTATAAGAAGGATTTACATATTTAATTTTCATTATATGCTGTAAATTAAAGAGGTGCTTCGAATGTAGCCCTGTTTATTCTGGATGTACAATATTTATAGGGGTTTTTGTAATGTGATAAAGTTTTAATTTCTGTTGGAAATTTTGCTTTGTAATATTAAATATTCAATGGGGTTGGAATTCCTATAATTTGAGCACATTAATGACATGCAAGCCGAAGGTTTTACTAAACTTTGACAAACCTCTTAGAATTTCAGCATGGAACAGGACCTTGTAGTTAGTTTTATATTTTATTGATCTGATTATGCAAACCTGGAACTGTAATGCTGCCGTTATGTGTTCCCAGGTACAAAACAGACCTAACCTTGCATAATTTAATTAGTCTCCAGGGGCCTCTGTCATAAATGTAGGCTAAAACAGTCTGCAAAATGAGGTGCATGGGCCAGGAGGACTATAGGGAAGGTATGTTTACAGGGGTGTAGAGGATTCTGTGGAGGCATTAAGCAGGAGTGCCTACATTTATATTGACAACATGTTATGGGTGGCGTCTTCTTCAATGCCCGTTTGAAATGGGCAGCATACAGTTGGAACATTACTCCAGATGTATTATGAGCTAATACAACAACTTGTCATACTTTCTTTAAAATCTTCAGTTACCTGAAAACAGATCTAAGGATTAAAACATGGAGCATGCAATGGCGACAGTGCTGCTCTTTGTAGATGTCTCAGAAACTGTATGTACACAATTAAATAATTTGTCTGGTTTGGGCTGCACAAAGAGAAACTTGGGAGGGAAAAACAAGGCCATACAATGATGGCTTACATTGAATTGTTTCAGTTGGGTCAATGGCCCAGATTTTCCAGTCTCTGGATCGTTGGAGACTAGGATATAACCCAAAATGGGAGTCTGGACCCCGCAGAACTTCTGACGGGCAATTCCTGTTTCGTGGGACATCCACAAATGTCTCCAACTCATTAGAGTCAGAGACTTCAGATATTCTGCTATACTTAACTGGATAATTATCCAGGAAATTTTAGGCAGACAAATCCTAGTCTAACTCCTGAGTAACGACAGATATGCCACCACCCCATCACTGATCCCCAGACTTCCATCACCACACCCGATAACCCCCTGACCCTCAACTACCCACCCAATTTGACCCGATTACCCATACCCACTCACCCACCTATTCACCTGCCACCCGCTACTCTACCCAGCTGCCACCCCACCCACCTACCCTACCCATATTCAATCGATCACTCATCCATTCACTGACATTTAAACTGGACATTTAAATTTACATTATGGCAATTACGGAGTATGCCCTGTCTTCCTCCAATGCTACATTCGTGATGGGTTCTTTGTGGAATTGTACTCTCCACATTTCTGAAGAAGCCAGGCTCAGAAGACCCACCCAGAATTGCGCAGCACATGAAAAGTTCAAGTGGATTGGCAATTTGATGATGATTGTCACTTGTGGAAGATCCAGGCCTATATTTAATGGATGATTATTGGACTGGAATTCCACATGCTGATCAGCTATGACAAGACCAGGGGTCAAAAAAGAGGAAAAATTGTGGTGTGTACATTTGAAAAGCTCTTGCCTTTTACAAATACACAAACACTTTTTTCCCTTCAATCCTCCACATTATGTTCAGACATACATGGTAACTGACTATTTGTGGCAAGTTATTTCTGTCAGGGACATGGGTAAATCCAGAATTATTTGAACCACTGTTGGTAGAGTTTGCAAAAGCTGTTGCTTTATTTAAATTATTATTAGTTAGTATTGCATGCAGAATACATGATTAATTCCCTGACTTTTTGTGTTCTCTTTATCACCTATTTGAAAAGATTTGAGTCACTAAATTTGACACTTTTATACTCTGTTTAAAAAAAACAAAACAGAAAAATAGATTGTAAATAACCAATGTACAGTTTGTAACTGTAATGTTATTCTGTCTATGGTGGGATAATCCGTCTTGCCCTCGCACGTAAAATTTAGAATGTATTGACCTAAGACAAGTCCATCTTTAATTTGGACAATGTATATTCCTGTAAGATTGCATTTTTATCTAAGGAATGATGTTATTAAAAATTGCAAATAAATTAAATTTCCTAACACTGTGTCTCATTTTGTTGTTGTACTAGTTCATAGTTAAGCATTTTTTTCTATGTGGATATTACAAATTTAGGAATAGGAAATAGGAGCAGCCATTCAGCCCCTCAAGCCATTCCCCTCATTCAATAAGATAATGGTTGACCTGTTTGTAACTCTGATTGGCCTGTCTCTCACCTGTCAGCTTCCCATGGCTCTTCCCTGTGTGAGAAGTTGGAAACAGAACGAAAGTTACACCAACTGATCTGGGCACTGTCATCTAGGAGTGAGAATTTGTGGAGGAGGATTGTATAAAGTAAGGCCAAATTCACCCCTTTCCATTCTGCTGTTTATTCATTTGAACCCAAGTGATTAGCATATGCTTATATGTTAATCACTGAGTATCTATATGTTTGCATATGGGTGGTTCTCTACGAGACAGTTAAGGGCACGATTCTCTGGTCGCGTTGCACTCAAGCGAGAACACAATGCAGCCGGATCTGATTGATATCTTTTCGGTGTAAATTATATGATTGTATTATTTTTCAAACAGCTATGCCAATGTTAAATTGCCATGAAGGCATAGATATTTCACAGCTTCTAGATCAATATAAACCTTAGAGAAAAATTCATTATTGGAAACAGCCGAATTTTCCCCAAACCTACCAATAGATTATTCAGATCACAACTCTCCTCATATATACAGAAAAGACTAATTGAAGAATTTCTATTAAATTTGCAAAGGCGTCGGATTTGGAACTCTGTCCAAAATGGATGGGACCAAATGATGCTCGCGGAAGTAGGTTGCAAACCTACTTATGGCCTACTCACACTATATCCACTGGCCTCCCTCGATTATCCAGCCTCCTAGAGATGTTGCAGAACATGGACCAGGCAGAATGGCACCTGGGGGAGGGGGGGGTCACTCGGAGACCCATGAGTGGGCAGGGTCAGTACAGGGTGGTCCCCTGCCCTGCCCCCAGAACGTGGGGCACCTTGGCAATGCCACCCTGTCATTGCCAAGGAGCGCAGGTAGCACTGCCAAGCTGGTTGTAGCACTGCCTGGGTGCCAGTGCAAGGGTGCCTGGGTGCCAGTATGACACTGCCAAGGGTCAGACCTGAGGGGGGCATTCCCATGAAAAGAGGGTGGGTTTGAACGGTGGGGTTGTGCAGGGCAGTAGGGGCCTCTGGGAGTTTGGTTGATAGGTCGGGGTCCTGGAATGGAGGGGCGTTGTAAGGGGGCTTCAGGGGGCCTGAAGAGGGGGGGGCCATGGTCGGGTGTTCTCACTTGAGGGGGCTGAGGTAGTGCCCATGTGTATGGGGGGTTGACATTGCCCATGGGTGGGGGGTGTGTGCCGAATTAGATATTGGAATACACTTTCAAAATGGCAGCTGTTCGGCCCATTGAGTCTGCACTGGCCCTAGGAAAGGGCATCCTACTTAAGCCCATGCCTCTACCCGATCCCCGTAATCCACCTAACCTTTTGGATACAAAAGGGGCAATTTAGCATGGCCAATCGTCCTAACCTGCACATTTTTGGACTGTGAGAGGAAACCGGAGCACCCAGATGAAACCCATGTAGACACGGAAAGTGCAAACTCTATGGTCACCAAGACCAGAAATGAACCCAGGACACTGGAGGTGTAAGGCAGCAGTGCTAACCACTGTGCCACCATGTCACCCATAATCATGTACTTGGTGTTATGTTGCAAGTCTTTTAAGCCTTCTGTATGCCTAGCATATCTGCATGCGATTGTGAATAAGTGACTGAATGTGTATGGGATGTGACCATGTGTATGAGTTCATAAATAAAACCAGGTGAACTAGTTGCATATTGTTAAACTTTTTCATATATTTTAGTTTACAAATTTGCATTAATAGGGCAGTCAGCCCAGCTACATACTGGCAATTCACTTATCTAAATATTGTTAAGGTATGGGAGGGATATTTTCATTTGTGTGATTTGTTAAAAATCTTCATTGCCCTAGAAGTTGGTGTTTTCAATCAACTTACACTGCGGGCTTTACATTTATCCTGACTAGTCAATGTATCATTCAGCAGTAACTTCAAAGATTAACTAAACTTCCATCCTGCGGGCTATCCTGGGGACTTCTGGTTCCCTTTGTAGTTTACTACTCATTCTTACTTTATCATCGTTAGGAGAAAATAAAATGCTTGAGAACACTTAATACATTTAACCGGAGCACATCCATTCCACAGAAATAGGGGTTGGGGGATTTGGTAGTTCCGGCAGGAGCAAGGGTTGGGGTTCTAGGAATGGGGAGGGGGCAATCTAAAAATGAAGAAGAGCATGGGGTCCCAGCCCGGCACCCGCCCGCGACCCACCCGCAGGTTGCGCCCCCGACTTTGAAGAACACTGGTTTATTTTATTACGTTTAAATTAATAAAAGGGGGCAGAATGTTGGATTCAGCAAGAGAGGGATCCTTTAAAATATTAGCAAAAAACGATTCCTGAAAATTACTGATGATTATAATTATAAACACTGTATTGGGCTGTATCAAGTGTTACAAGTAATGAGCTCCAAGTTCTAGCATTATCTGACATTATCTGATATGAAGGTACATTCAAGAAGATTGAAACAGTATCCGAGCTGAGACCAGACGTGACAGGGAGTTTGGACGTGGCACAGAAGTCAGGAGACACTTTGAGAGACATGGAGAAAGCATTTTCCAGTTATTTTCATGTGAATGTACCAAAATTTGTTTTTAAGAAATAAAAACTTTGCTTCCATTCATTCAACCGGACTGACTTATCTATGAACGAGAGATAAGACGAATCTTACTGATGGCCTGTTCTCTCTTTGGTTCCCCAACGTATCGGCCCAGAAAGCCATCCCAATTTCTGAGAAAATCTCGCCCTGTAAGTCTACAAACACAGATCAGTTGCTGCTGCCTTCCTGTTTAGATGTTAAATTTGACATGTGGGCATCAATGGGACATAGCTTGGAGCCCCAGGTCACAATGCCAACCAGGTCACACCAGTTTATCACAGGGCAGAATGTAGGTGCTTGTATGCTCCATTTTACTTTGAATTAAGAGACAGTTTAAAACATAGCCATCTTATAAAACCTTACACTCGAAAGAGTCTCTCAGGTGAGATATTAAACCAAGGTCTTTTCTACAAAGGATCCCAAGGCACCATTTCAAGGGAAAGGTGAATTATCTATGGTATCCTGACCAATAGTTGTTCCTCAATCAACATCACAATAACAGATTATCTAGTCATTATCACATTGTTCTTTTCTAGGAGCTAGCTGTGCAATTTGGCTGCTATATTTGCTACATTATAACAGCGACTTTAGTTCAAAAATTACATCATTAACTGTAGATGTCCTGGGGTTGTGAAATATGCTATAAGGGCAACTCTTTCTTTCTGCGTAGTCTCTAGTGCAAAACATTCTTCCTATAATGCAGTAACCAGAGTTTAACACAGTATTCTAAATCTGGCCTAATATTTTGTACAGTCCTAGTATAACCTCCCTGACCTTACATTCTATGCATTTGCAAAAAAAGGAAAGTATCTCTGACACCGCCACCTTAACTATCTTCCCTGTTACCTTCAAGCATATATGAACATGCATTAGGGTTCCTCTGTTCCTTTCCCTGTTCACTTCTTACTAAATTACCATTTATTGTATATTCCCTTGCCTTGTCTGCTCTCCACATATGCATTACCTCACATTTCTCCAGATTGAATTTCATCTACTACTTAATTAACCAGTTAACTGAAATCTTCCTGCAGACTACAGCATTATTCCTCACTATATTCACATGGACAATTCTGTATTATCTTTACATTTCTTAATCATGTTGCTTCCATTTAAGCTTAAATCATTGAAAAATAGCACAAAATGCAAGGGACCTAGGATTAAGCTTGTGTAACCCCACTGTAAAAAGCCTGCCTGTCACATAAAAGCAGTCTTCTATTGTCCTTTGCTTCCCGCCACTGAGCCAATTTTGGATCCAACATGCAATATTCCCGTGGATCCACATGGGCTGTTATTTTTCTGCCAGATGGGATCTTGTCAAAAATCCTGTTAACACACAGGTAGACTACATCAAACATGCCATCCTCAATGACTCTGCTTGTTAGTTCCTCAAAAAATTATGTAAATTTAATCAAGCTGGCTGTTCTTGATTCATGTGTGCCTTTCTAAATGCCAATACAAAGGGGGCAATTCTCCGAACATGTTGCATTCCGGTGCACATCCCGTTATTCAGGGAGAATAGCAGGACAGCCCCTAAATGGGGTTTGCGCTGGGCACCAAACAGATGCTCCCGGCTCATGGCACCTGAAGCAATCTGGAAAACGTTTTATTGAGGCATTTATAATTTTAACATTTTAATGTATTAACATTCTAAATAACAGAGCAATCCGACACATGTAAAAACACCACAGTAACATACCCAACCCCCTTGCCTTAACTCCTAGCTACCCATATATTAGATTCCTTGCCCGTATTCTCTATTTCCATGCCTTCCCTGCCCTGACCCCGATTCCCTCACCACCCCCTTCTTTCTACCAACGGTCAGTTTTCCTTAAAGAAGTCGATGAATGGCTGCTACCTCCGAGCGAACCCCTGTATTGAACCCCTTAAGGCAAATTTAATCTTCTCTAGCCTGAGAAACTCTGCTATGTCACTGATCTACACCCCCAACTTTGGAGGCTCCAAGTCCCTCCATCCCAGCAAAATCCGTCTCCTGGCCACCAGCTGGCAAAGGCCAAAACATCGGCCTTTCTCACCCCCTAGGCTCCCGGATCTTCCGACACTCCAAATATTGCCACCTCTGGACTCAGAAACACTCTCCCTTCCAGGACATCTGACATGACATCTGCGAATCCCTGCCAAAATCCCCTCAGCTTCCGACACGCCCAAAACATATGTATATGATTCGCCGGACTTCCCCCACACCACCCACATCTGTCCTTCACCTCCTCAAAAAACCGACTCATCCGAGCCACAGTCATATAGGAGCCCTGTGGATCACCTTGAACTGGATCAGGCTAAGCCTGGCACACAACGAGGTTGCATTGACTCTTTTTAGGGCCTTCTCCCATAGCCCGGCTTCGAAACCGTCCCCCCCCCCCCCCCCCCAATCCATCTTCCCACTTCCTCTTCGCCTCCCCGATTGGGGCCCCTTCCCACTCCATCAATTCCTTACATATTTCTGAGACCCACCCCTCCCCAACGCCTGTTTTAGCCATCACCTTATCCTTTAGTCCCCTTAGAAAGAGGCGAGGGAAGCTTGGAACCTACCTCCGGGAAAACCCCCGTACCTGCAGGTACCAAAATCCGTTCCCTCCCCGGCAACTCAAACTCCTCCTCTATCTCCTCCAGGCTTGGGAACCCCTCCTCAATGAAGAGATCCCCAAATCTCACACTCCCTGCCCACTGCCACCACCTAAAGCCCCCACCCAGCCACCCCCCCCCCCCAACCCGGAGCGAACCGGTGATTGTCACAGATCGGTGAACACACCGACGCTGCCTCCATTCTCATGTGCTGCCTCCATTGCCCCCACACTCTCAGGGCTGCCACTACCATTGGGCTTGTGGAGTACCGAGCCGGCGAGAACGACAGAGGTGCCGTTAATAGAGCCTCCAGACCCGTGCTCTTACAAGATGCCGCCTCTACCTGTTCCCACACTGACCCCTCCCCCACTACCCACTTCCTAACCATCAAAGTTTTAGCCGCCCAGTAGTAATTAATAAAGTTCGGAAGGGCCAAGCCTCCCTCCGCGCTCAAGAAGGGCCTTCTTCACCCTTGGGGCTTTCCCAGCCCATATAAAACCCGAGATAACTGTGTGGTGATCACAAGTTAACCAGATGCAACACAACTGAGCGACCACTAGAGGGAGCACGGGAGAGCCATATAAATAGATCAGGACAGGAAGTGAGGACACACTCTTCACAGCAGGCGGGCTGGTAAGCAGGACACAGCAAGCAAAGCTGGTAGTTAGCACTGGAAGGTAGTTCTAGGTCGAGCTCTGGAAACTGAACGAACTCACAATAAAGCATCTTCTCCACACTTGAGACTACGAGCTTTATTAAGACACGAGGAACAACACATGGTACCAGCAGTGATTTCAGGACGCTTACGACAGGACAACTCAGCTGCAGATACAGAAAGCACAAAATGGCATGGAAATCTCCTACTGGACATTTGACTGGGGAAGACATCGCTAATTCGAGGATGTGGCATGGATACCCACCTCAGCTGGACACGACTGGTAATGTAAGAAATGTCTGGAAAAGGTTTAAACAAATGTTCGATTTTTATCTCATAGCTAATGATGTAGCAGAAGCCTCAGACAAAATTAAAATAGCAATTCTCATCGAAGGGCCTGTCAATAGGAAAGTGTATAATGGATTTAAACACTCAAAAGGTGAAGACAGGAACAGCTTACAAACGTTACTAAACAAATTTGAAGAGTACTGTGAGAAATTTGAACAGCAAGGCATGCTCACAGTCCAACCTGCACAGAGACTGAGTGATGCAAGACTTAAAAAATCACAAAAAGATCAGGAAATCGCGAATGCACAGTACAGATCAAAAAGAAGAAATAACATGAATTTTTCACAAAGCCAAAACGCTGAAATCCAGTCCAGATCGGAAAGAAAAGGTAACTTACAACTTTTAGAAAGAAAAAACGCTGAAATCCGCGATAAAATGGCGTCGGAGCACATTTTGCAGTCTATGGTAAGCAAAGAACTACAAATCGCGTCTGCGCATGCGCCGGAACCGGAAGTCGCGCATGCGCCGGAACCGGAAGTCGCGCATGCGCAGTTTACAAAAGATCGCGGCGCCGATCGTTATGCGCATGCGCAAGCCGCGCATGCGCAGTCAAAAAAAGTCTTCGTCGCGGACCGTCATGCGCATGCGCAAGCCGCGCATGCGCAATGGACACCGAACCGCACAAGGAAAGAAAGCCGATTTGCGCATGTGCAAGTCGTTCCTACGCGTGACGTCATGACGTCTGAGAATCCTGACCACGCCCACTTAAAAGGGAAATGCCCGAAAATTGAAAACAAGACACTTAAAGTGGTAAAACCAAATTTTCTTGCCTCAGAACACAGAAAAACGCCTGAACTTAAACCAACAGTGAAAAACAACTTGCACAAAACCTTGGAAAAAGCTGCCTTCACCACACACAGTGAAGCGAACAAAAAGAATTCCGAAACAACAAAAGATGATTTGTTTTTCGACGATTACCTCTCAGACCTGACTGGGTCAGTCGGATATGCTTATCACAGCATCAGCGACACGGTCGCAAAGTACAACACGAACCAACTCATGGTAGATGAATCCAACCAAAATGCTTTGGTTTTCGAAGAATACTACTCAGACATAGCTGAGTCAGTCGGATATGCTTATCACAGCATCAGCGACACGGTCGCAAAGCACAACACGAACCAACTCGTGGTAGATGAATCCAACCAAGATGATTTGGTTTTCAAAGAATACTACTCAGACACAGCTGAGTCAGTCGGATATGCTTATCACAGCATCAGCGACACGGTCGCAAAGTTCAACACGAATCAACTCGTGGTAGAAGAAGCTAACGAAGATGAAATGGGTTTCAAAGAATACTACTCAGACATGGAGGAGTTATTTGGACATGCTGATCACAGCATCAGCGACACCGTTGCAAAGCTCAACACGACTCTACTCATGGTGGATGAATCCAACACCATGGTGCCATGGCAGCTCGTCGATACATTGGATGACAGCAATACCCAAGACGAAGACGACGCCACACAGAGAGCACAGGAAGACTCCACGGAGCGAGCGATGACAGGCTCCACAGTGCGAGTGATGAAAGACGCCAACAGGGATGCAAGCAAACACTCCCGGGCGGACACCAAGCATGAACAAGACCATGAAGGTAAACCCGCTGTACCTGAGCAACCGCAAGCAGACTATGAAAGTCTACCAAGCTCACAGGAACAAGAAGAAAGAGCGGACTATGAAAGTCCAACACGCTCACAGGAACAAGAAGAAAAAGCAGACTATGAAAGTCCAACACTCTCACAGGAACAAGAAGAAAGAGCAGACTATGAAAGTCCAACACGCTCACAGGAACAAGAAGAAAGAGCGGACTATGAAAGTCCAACACGCTCACAGGAACAAGAAGAAGACAATGCACCTCTGCCCACTGCATGCGAAGACAGTGACACGGTGATCACACTCAACGTACAGGATCACAGTGAGACTGACAGTTCTCAGCTTGTCTGTACCGAAGCACAGAGCGAAAACAGTGACAAGGTGCTCGCACTCGACGTACAGGGTCACAGTGAGACTGACAGTTCTCAGCTTGTCTGTACAGAAGCACAGAGTCGGGCCACCCAACAGTCCAGAGAGACGATGCCGAAAGAAAACATGCAGATTTTGACTCCAGAAGAGGAGCACCTGGAGCCCAGAGAGACAACGCCAAAAGAAAACATGCAGATTTTGACTCCAGAAGAGGAGCACCTGGAGTCCACAGAGACAATGCCGAAAGAAACCATGCAGATTCTGACTCCAGAAGAGGAGCACCTGGAGTCCAGAGACATCAAACAAAAAGAAACCATGCAGATTTTGACTCCAGAAGAGGAGCACCTGGAGTCCAGTGAGATAACATCAACAGAAATCATGAAGATTTTAACTCCAGAAGCGGAGCACCAAGAGTCTAGAGAAACCACGTCAAATGTAATCAAGAAGACTTTGACTCCGGAAGACGAGCACCAAGAAAGCAAAGATGCGGAATCCAATTCTCCACAACTGATTGATGTCACCTGCACCGATGCAACATCAGATCATTCGCACCACTCGCGAGACGGAATGCTCAATGACTCAAATTATCCACTCGGGACACTCATAGAGTATAACAAGAAAAACAAAAGTCAAAAGAAACACAGCAAGAACAAAAACAACATGAAGCGCGACAAGACCAACAACAATAGCAAGAAGCACAGCAGAAACGAGAACGACAACAGCAAGAAGAAAAGCAACATGAAGCGCGACAAGACAAACAACAATAGCAAGAAGCACAGCAGAAACGAGAACGACAACAGCAAGAATAAAAGCAACATGAAGCGCCACAAGACAAACAACAACGTCAGGCACAAAGATAGCGACAACGACAGAGGCAGAAACAACAAGAATGGCAACAAACACAACAAAGTCAGGAACAAAGATAGCGACAACAACAAAGACGGAAACGACAAAAACAGCGACAAGTACGGCAACGGAAACAACAAAAACAGGAACGACAGAAACAACAGCAATGAAACAACGACTTGTACACAATGGCACTACTTGGCACATGATGGACGATGCTACAGCACACTGCAAAACGATAACAAGACTACAAACATGTCATGGGATGACAACGAATCGCACAAACTCACGTCTGCTCCAGAACAAGCAAGCACACCAGCATCCAAGGCGGATGAGACAATAAATCAACACCACAAGCACAAAAAAAAAAAGTCCATGCCAGTCAACATCAGTGATGTGACCATGCAAACACCTCGGGATGACGCATTGGGTACTTAAGATAACAAGGAACACCAACAACATTCACAGCGGACTTGCAATATCAATATCACCACGTCATCAACAACAAAAAGAAAAAAAAAAAAGCTCTGAACAAATTCATCAAGTTTGGACTCATAAATGTGTTTATTAAGTTTGGACATATAAATACATTGGCTTTGTTAACTAAGGCAGTAGCATCATCACTTGTATAGATACGCATATCATAAGTTACTGTTTTGTATAATTTTCCTTAATGATGTACAGAAACTATGTAATGAGAAAGAGGGGGATGTGGTGATCGTAGATTGACCAGACACAAAAACAACAGAGCAAACACGAGCGGGAGAGCTATAAATACACTGGGACAGGATGTACAATTTTCTTTAATGATGTTCAGAAAATATGTTAAGAGAAAAAGGGGGATGTGGTGATCACAAGTTAACCAGATGCAACACAACTGAGCGACCACTAGAGGGAGCACGGGAGAGCCATATAAATAGATCAGGACAGGAAGTGAGGACACACTCTTCACAGCAGGCGGGCTGGTAAGCAGGACACAGCAAGCAAAGCTGGTAGTTAGCACTGGAAGGTAGTTCTAGGTCGAGCTCTGGAAACTGAACGAACTCACAATAAAGCATCTTCTCCACACTTGAGACTACGAGCTTTATTAAGACACGAGGAACAACACAAACTGTGTTCATTTTCCTAAAAATAGCCTTGGGGATAAAGATTGGGAGACACTGAAACAGAAACAGCAATCTCGGGAGGACTGTCATTTTCACAGTCTATAACCTCCCCACCAATGACAGCGGGAGCACATCGAACCTGTGGAAGTTCCCTTCATTTGCTCAATCACCCTGCCCAAATTTAATTTATGAAGCTGACCCCAGTCCCTTGCCACCTGACTCCCCAGATACCTAAAACTCCTTCCCACCACTTTGAACGGCATCTCCCTCAGTCTCCTCTCCTGCCCCCTTGCCTGGATCGCGAAGACCTCGCTCTTGCTCATGTTTAGTTTGTAGCCTGAGAGCCAGCCAAATTCCTCCAGTATTCCCATAATTCCTGCAATCCCCCCCAATGGGTCTGTTATATACAGGAGCAAATTGTCCACAAAGAGCGAGACCCGATGCTCCACTCACCCTCTCACTATCCCCCCGCCAAGTGTTCGATGTCCTCAGCGCCATTGCCAAAGGCTCTATGGCCAGGGCAAACAGTAGTGGGGAAAGTGGGCACCCCTGCCTTGTCCCCCTGTATAGACTAAAATACTCTGACCGGACCCAGTTGATCCTTACATTCGCCACTGGTGCCTGATATAGCAACCGGACCCAATCCACAAATCCCTGTCCCAACCCGAACCTTCTTAGAACATCCCAAAGGTACCTCCACTCCACCCGATCAAAGGCCTTCTCTGCATCCATGGCCACCACTACCTCGACCTCGCGCCCCCCCCCCGCAGGCATCATTATCACATTTAGGAGCCGACTAATATTGGAAGTCAGGTATCGTCCCTTCACAAATCCCATCTGGTCCTCCCCGATTACCTCCGGGACACAATCCTCTATGCGCATGGTCAAGATCTTTGCCAACAATTTAGCATTCAGCAAGGAGATCAGCCTATATGACCCACAACTCTCCGGATCCTTATCCCGTTTCAAAATAAGGGAAACCGATGCCTGCGATAGCGTTGGGGAAGTACTCCCAGCTCCTTGGACTCATTAAAAGCCTTTACCAAGAGTGGCCCTAGCAACCAGGAGCCCAAATTCCAGCTGCAGTATCTGACGCTCCTTCAGAAGCCCATCATCCGGAGACTCTGCGTACCTCCTGTCCACCTGTAAAATTTCACCTACCAGCCTGTCCAACTCCGCCCGCTTAGTCTTCTCCTTATGTGCCCGAATTGAGAGGAGTTCCCCCCTAATAACCACCTTCAGCGCCTCCCACACCACCCCCACTGAAACCTCACCTGTGTCATTAATCTTCATATATCCCCGAATGGCCTCCCTCACCCGCTTGCACACCTTCTCCTCCGCTAACAGCCCCACATCTAACCCCCACTGCGGGTGCTGGGCCTTTCCTTTGTTGACTTGCAGTGCGGGCGTGGTCTGACACCATAATTGCTGAATATTCAGCATCCACCACCTCAGCCAGCAGCGTTTTGTCCAACACAAAGAAGTCTATCCGTGAATACACCTTGTGTACATGGGAGTAAAATGAAAATTCCTTCCTCCTTGTTGGCCTTCCAAATCTCCACGGATCCACCCCCCCCCCCCCCCCCCCCCCCCCCCCCGCCCATGCGCTCCATAAACCCCTGCAGCTCCTTTGCCATAGCTGATACTTTCCCAGACCTGGA